>NC_044199.1:29788704-30109538 GCF_900880675.1 Sparus aurata | reverse complement strand
AGTTCAGCTAGAAGCTCCAAAAGTACTGAGAGCTGAGCGCACTGACTTTTAAAAAAACATCTTACTTCCCAGGTTTCCTGCACAGACATGAGCTCAGTAACGATTTGAGGAGGAGGCGGTCCGGAGCAGGTCCATTGGTGGCACAGCTCAGCTCAATTTTGCCTTTTCCAACACCAGCTGAGTTTTTGGAAAATAACAAAACAGAAAACAGCACATAGAGATTTTAATGATTTTTGGAAGTCATGAGGCATCAGCTTTTTGAGGACCATGTACGTCGGTCGACCAAGCAGGCTGCCATCCAAAGCATGCAGCTGCTAACAGAGTTAAAATGCACACAACGGTTACAGCATCGTAGAAGAAAACAAATATAACAAAAATCTTTCAGCCCCCACAGAGGGAACTGTTTTCCTAATGCATGTTAAAAAAAAAAGTAAGCTTTGCTGTTTTCTGCTGTGTGAGGTTAGAAGAAAGGGGTCGGCTCACGAGGTCTGTATTAAAATATAATTCATTCATTATTCATTCATTAAGTAAGAATGTTCCCCACTACTTCCGCCAGACAGCTGCGGGATAAATGCATGACAGAGCACTTAAAACACGGGTGAATACATGAAGCAGGTCCTCAAAGCAAGTGGTTTCCTGAGTGCTGTTTAGTCTGTTAACCACAGTTCTACTGCCGTCAAACCAGATTCACAAACTGCTCTGCAACCACTGCGAAGGAGTCCTCGCTCGTACTGATACACCATGTGGTTTACATGAAAATCCACTTCCTGCCGAACTTATGCCGGCTCAACGTCGGCGCTCTCACTGCAGAAACTTCCCCTCTCCGCCCCGAGGAGCAGCACTTAGACCATATGACTGTGAATTTCTCCTGAGCTTTAAGTCTCATGTTGCCTGAGGGGAATGTTTCAGTGACACAGCAGGGATCATGTTAGCTTCATGACATGCAACAGGCTCGGTCAGGCTGAATCCCTGCTGAAAGCTCGGACATAATTACTGAGGTTTTCATGAACTCGTAAATTACAAAATTGGTTGGTTCTTGCAAACCAGTGTTTATTTCAACTGATTTAACTTTCCATTCACACTAAGGTGATTCAAAAGGTCAAAAAGCATCGTTATCAAGCATGTTTTGTCTCATAAAACCGTAATCCTGATTCAGGAGAGAAATGCACCAAACTTGGTTAAGAAATCTTGCAATTTAATGTCGGCGCTGAATATAACACACAAAGTTTTTCATCGATCGTCAAAGGTCTGATTAATGCCTTTCCTTCTGTCATCATTAGGTGTTACTGTGCCATTTGTACCCAAAAATAACATAAAGATAATGCAGACAACTAGCCCCAAAATACAGTGTGATATTATTAAACCTCCTAGACAGTGATTTTGTGGTTGTACCTTACAAATCAGGGCTGTTTTTATCAAGAAAAAAATATATATAAATGTCCACTTAGTTGATTAAAAGGATAAACAGGCAACACTTTTTAAAACATTATTATTACTTCTCAGTGTCATTAAACATTGACAATTATTGCAACAGTAATCCTGATTCACTTCTTCCTCTTAGAAGAGAAATCCACTAAACTTAGTTCAAAATTCTTGCATTTTAAGGTTGCCATACCAGAAGCAGAGACTACATATCTTATGAAGCCTTGTTAAACACATTTTTTTTTAATTTACCTGTGTCTTTCGGGACTTTCTGCTCTAAAAGTAACGCAAAAACCTCGCTTCCTCCAGAGACATCGCTCTTTAAAATTCTGACTTTAATGCATGTCATCCATATTTTAAATTGTTTTCGTCTAAAAAGAATAAACACCAGTTGCTGACAACTACAGCTGATTAGCCCTAAAGTACAGTGTGATCTGACATCAATTCCTAATGGACTCGTTAAGACTCTTTAAGGGTGATTAGGCAGCTGACAGCCCGGAACAACGACTTCAGACTTTAAAGGACTGTTGAGGTTTAGTTCTGTATATTTGTACGAACATGTATTAACTATAAATGAAACATATTTTACATATTTACAGCAGGGTGTCTTTCAGGTGCTTATGAGTGTGTGAGCGCGCGCGTGTGTGTGTTAAACGTCTTTTCCATTGCTCCTTAATGTTTGATAGGTGGGGAGTGGCGGGCGCTGCCTCATGTATTTTTAAAGGAAAAGTTACCCAGGCGTTCTGTGTGCTTTGTTCTGCCTTTTAGCTGGCCTACTTTAAACTTTGCTACAACGGCAGCAGCAGCAGAGAATCAGAAGTCGACTCCAATGACTGAAGTAAACAACATTCTCACACCTTTGAAGCACAAAAGCAGCTTCTTCTATCACAGAAAACAAAAGGTTATGTAGAATAATTCCAGTAAACAAGAGATAAATCTGTGGACTCAATATAGTTTATAGTCCCAGTGAGGCTCAAATGTTCCTCATACAGCAGAAAATTCAATTCAATTCAATCCAATCAGAGACAACTTCACTTTCGTTCTTTACCACCGCTGGGGCCACAAATGTGATATTGGATGAACATGATGGAAAGGTCATGTTATTATGTTGTTGTTTGGTAGACATTTTAGGACATCCTCACACTGCACTTAGCCCAAAGCAGGATATACCAGTCACCAGTCACCAGCAAGACCAGCATATGTTGTGTTTTGGTGCTGGTCTACCCTGGTTTTTCCAGCAGGGCCAAAACTAAGGGAGCTATTAGCCCAAAGCTAAGGGAGCTATAAGCCCAAAGCTAAGGGAGCTGTAAGGCCAAAGCTAAGGGGGCTATAAGCCCAAAGCTAAGGGAGCTATAAGCCCAAAGCTAAGGGAGCTATAAGCCCAAAGCTAAGGGAGCTATAAGCCCAAAGCTAAAGGAGCTGTAAGGCCAAAGCTAAGGAAGCTGTTACCCTAAAACTAAGGGAAATGCTAGTCCAAAGCTAAGAGAGCTGTTAGCCAAAGCTATGGGACCCGTTACCCCAAAACTAAGGGAGGTTTTAGATCAAAGCTAAGGGAGCCTTTACCCCAAAGTGTAGGGAGCTGTAAGGCCAAAGCTAAGGGAGTTGTTAGCCCAAAGCTAAGGGAGCTGTTACCCTAAAGCTAGGGGAACTGTTGGCCAAAGCTAAAGGGGCTTTTAGCCAAAGGTAAGGGAGCCTTTACCCCATAGCTAAGGGGGCTGTTAGCCCAAAGCTAAGGGAGATGTTAGCCCAAAGCTAAGGGAGATGTTAGCCCAAAGCTAAGGGAGATGTTAGCCCAAAGCTAAGGGAGATGTTAGCCTACAGCTTCAAGCCTGACTCTCTACCTTGGGGCTTGGAAGTGAATGGGCAATGATTTTTGCACCCAAGGCCGGATATATGTTATATAAAATATTTTTATTGCAGATTATATATTTTACTCCCTAACTTTATAATATTCAAGAGATTTAAGATTCAGCCTCACTAGAAATCTTCGGAAACTTTTTAAAAAATCTCTCATAGAATTTAAAATAAAATGCCATAGGGCTGAAGCAATGTATTTACAGGATTGAAGAAAAAAAAATCACATCTTAAAGTCTCAATCTGACCTACAAGAACTCAACATTTCAGAATTTACTGTACAAAACCATGCGGGAGTCTTCCTGAGACAGAACCGAGGAGGTCGTGAACATGTTTTGTCGTGGTGGAGGAGGAAACACGGGAATCAGCAGGAATTTTGAGTGCTGAGGTTCAGATATGATATGTGCGCTGCGTCAGTCATCTATAATGCAGGACGAAACACGCAGCTGCTTAAACACACACAAAACATCACAGACACTACTGGGAGTGTGTGTGTGTGTGTGTGCACTATGTATGTGTGTGTGTGGGGGGGTGTGTGTTTGTTTTTTCACCTGTGTGTGTATTTGCACACTGGTACAGTATGGGAGATTTATTTATGAGTGTTTTTGTAAAGTGTGTGTTCACTTTCTCGTGATTAATGTGGATTACCATCATTCAACCGCACACATGTATGTGCATTAATATGTGTGTGTGTGTGTGTGTGTGTGTGTGTGTATCTGGATGTGTTTGTAACTTTAATGCTAATAACATTGTGCCAGCTTTTACCCCCGCCTATAAACTATTCAAGCACAAACACACATCCATGCTATTGTGTGATTCTGTACAAGTCAGCATGTCCGCGTGTGTTCGTGTGTGTGTGTGTGTGTGTGTGTGTGGTCAGCCGCCACTCCTGAATTCCCGGCTCCGCTTTGAATAAACGGCTGATTTGATCCATATAAAGCTGTTATGGTTTATTGATCGGCGATATGAATTATGAACGTCGTGTTTAAAGATTCACGGAGCCGCTGGGACTTCCTCTGATGATGAAATATTAACTTGCAGTACACAATAGGAAAATATGAATGTTTTTTTTGTGTGGCAAAGCAGGTTTAAATCTACTCTGTGTTTTATTGCCGTGTCAACAGAATAGAATAATGTCCTGTTGGTGAAGGACTTTTGTTCGCTCCCCCCCCTCACTCCCTTCTTTTAATCCATAAATTCAATCACCAATCCATCCATTTTCTGCCGTTTATCCAGGGGTGGTGTCACGGTGGCAGCAGGTTTCACAAAGTAGTCCTGATATCTCTCCTCAGCAATGTTTTCCAGCACCAATCCTGGACCAGATGAGAAATATAATCCCTCCAGGGTGTTCTGTATCTACCCAGGGGTCTTCTACCAGTTCAGCGTGCCCAGAAAGCCTCTAAAGCAAGATGCTGGGTTGGATAAATCCAATGACAGTTAACAGGGCTGAACAAATTGGACGTAATGTGTGTTTGTCAAGCATTTCACAACACGGGAAAACAGCTGAAGACGTCAAACAAAGATCTTCATGTGAAGGATTCTGTTCGTTTTAGCCGAACGCTGCTGACATGTGAGCTGTTAACAAACGCTCCCTGATTCGTCCTGGGGGGCTCTGGATCAGACACTGTGGGGTTTGGATGTGGTCTGAGGGGCGAGTGCAGGCGGCAAACTGTGAGTAAGAGTTTCAGCGTCTGTTCAATTTTTAACGATGGCTTCAAACGCGGCCGGAGGAAAGAAAGTCCTCGCAGTCGGAGATGCGAACGATAATCAAAATCATCTTTAAAAATCCAGTTTGAAAATGTTGCTTATTTTATCTGAGAAAATAAGTTTCAACTCTGGAAAGTGGAAGCATTTGTTTTTTTGAAAGGTCACGTGTTATAAATGGCCAGTTCATTTGTAAAGTTTGGGGGAGTTTTGGGCACGACTAATGACGCCAGCTGCTCTCAGAGCACTGTTATTAAGATCATAATTAAACCATTAAATCAACGAGACACACATGTACAGTAAGCAGTACAGCTGGTTTGACCTTAAACAGGGTTGCATTAGAAAATAAGATCCCCCTACATCCCTGTGAAACTGGCTTTATTATTGCAGCTGAATATTGGACTCACAGGGGCAATATAAGCAGACTGTTTTATTAGCACACAGATCAATGTCTTTCAGGCTATTAAAAAACCTTTCAAGATGTGTCGGGCTTCATTATGCACTTCCTGTGTCCGCAAGTGTCATCTGATCTGTTTTCGGCCTCAGAGGAGCTGACGAGCGCTGAAAGACAGATGACGTCACGTAGTGAATGCCTTCAGAGGTCGCCATAACATTTTATTTATATGATGAAGTTTGTCACCGCACGGATCAAGAAAATGAGGCATTTTTAGAGAGTAAAAAAGAAGTTTGAGACCAGTGAGTGAGAGACTTCCGGATCCCAATCTGCAGAATAAATGTTAACTAAGTACCTTCCTGCAAAACCACAGATACATTGAAACTGAACGTCTGTTTGTGTTGTAACTTTATGTTTGTTTAGTTTGAAACATCTGTTTCTCTTTTGCCACAACGCTGTGCTTATGGTTTGCTTTAGTTCAGGCCCAAAAACTACTGGTTAGGGTTAGGAAAACATCATGGTTTGGCTTAAAATACATTTTTTAGTTCCCACGATAACAGAGGGAAGTCTCCTTAAAAAAAATAAATAAATAAATAAAAAAAACACCTTGGTTGCTATAAAAACGGCTGGTGATGGCTGCTGTTAAGTTAAGTTTGAAATATCTGCAAAACTAAAGACATCCCATCAACCTTGAATGTATGTTTTAGTGAAAACTGGCTTCTTCTGGGATGCTGAGGTGCAAAGCTAAGACGGTGAATATTACAGAATGCTGAACCTGTTAAACATCAGCATGTTTACATTGTGAGCATGTTAGCATGCTGATGTCAGCATTTAGCTCAAATCACAGCTGTGCTTTGCAGAATGGACCCCACATCCCCCCACAAATAAATTCTTGAGGTCACTTCCTGAAACTCGTGAGGGTTGAAACAAAGACGGTACTACAAACAACCTCTTGTTATTGAGCCAAAAAGCAGCGTGGCTGAACATTTCATCACCTTCACCCCTCCGGAGTCTCCATAAAGCCCAGAGAGCTTGACTCTGCTGCTTAAACAGGCTCTCCCCATCGTCATGACAGCTTTGTTTACCTGTCACCTGAGTGTGTGTGTGTGTGTGTGTGTGTGCGTGTGTGTGTGTGTGTCAGCAGGTGAAGCAAACCAATTACAGCTGCCCCACTCTCGCCTGCGTCCATCTCAGCTGTTTCAGAGGGAATGTGCAGTGAAAGCAGCCGTATATGGGAGCAAAAATCTTCTGATGCAAAATGTTTTCGCTGATTTCAGCATCTCAGCTCGAAGCACAACAAATTGTGTATTCCCCCTCCTCCAACTGGTTTCCCTGACGCACACTCTTTCTGACTTTCCCTCAATAGAAATGTGTTTGTGCGTAATGTAAAGCTCTCGGGCTGTATGTTATGTTTTCACTTACTGTTCAAAATCCACAAAAACCAGCAACAGCTTTGTCTGTTTTTGAATATTCTGTTGATGCAACAACGACAGTGATCCTCAACCTGTTTCCCTGAATGTGTTAACAGTCAATGTTGCGTTAAGTCAAAGTTTAGTTTGCTTTAAAGTGAACAGAAGAAGATGAACTGGGGGGTCAGTTTGGTGATAACAACGCTAGCCGACAAAAATTCCAAAAGACAAGCGCACGTGTCTGAGGAATACATGCCTGTTTTTCTGCTTTAACGTAAGCTTCAAACGTTGGCATGCTTTGCTAACTAGCATACTACGGTAGCACGCTGTTGTGAGGAAAACAAACAGCACTCCAACGCCTGCACTACATTATTTTGTTTGCTTACAGGTTACATTACGGCGAGATTTATCCAAGGAGGTTACATTTAAATCTGGACACAACTGAGACTTTTATAGACTTGAAAAGTTATCTTTTAAATCGACAAGCAGAATGTGTGATTCATGACACTATTCAAACGGGATCAATAAATGATTTGTAATAAGGTCCCATGCTGCCGTGACTACGGCTCTCTATAGCATAAGTTGTGACTTTATTGGACTTGAGACACTTCAGGCTAAAGCATCAAATAAGTGTTAAAATGGTGTGATGTACCTTTTTAAAATGATTCTGTGTGTCTTGGTGTTTTTAAAGTCTAATTTTATAGTAGAGCTTACTCTTTTTTACCTACTCATAGTACTGAAGTTTTTGTTTTAATTGCTACATCAGTAATTATTTTTATTGTCTGCTGATTTGTTTTTCAGACGTTTGTGTTTTTGCTTTTTTTATTTGTAAATGTGTGGCTGCATGGTTTGTGTACTGTTTTAAAAATTCAACTAAAATACAAAAAAATAGTCTTAAGACTTAAACGTGCAGCGTGCAATTTCGGTCACTCTGTCAGTCAAAACAAGTAGTGTGGGATCATGGGAGTTGTTGTCTTCATTGTTAAACAACCAAAATCTATGTCTAATGTTCAAAGTTGAGGTGATGTTTAAAGTTTATTCTTATTTTAGTTTCAGTCTCGTACGCTGACTTCCTTGCCCTCTCTCTCTCTGACTCTCTCTGATCAAATGAAACACATCATTAACTTGAATGAAACTGCAGATTTCTCTGGACGGAACATTGGAAATGCAAAGGATAGCACAAGTACGCAAATCAATAAAATATGGAACAAGGGTCTTGTTGTTTTAAGACGTTTTAATGCTGAACTCTTTCATATTTTCACTTTAATTTCGAACCAAGTGAAGTAAAAGGAATGGAGTGAAATTAGTTCTGAGGTGAAGATGAGACACCAGACTTCCTCTGATGACACGTCTACAGAAAACTCTATCCTGTCTCTATTCCTTCTTCTGCCTCTTTATCTTGTTTTTTTTTTTTTTTTATCCACCTCTCTCTCCCTCTTTCTCCCCCCCTGCCTGCCGCTGAGAGATGGTGAGAGGTAAAAACAGAAGAGCGGAGGGGGAGGAAGGAGAGGGTAAAAGAGGAAGAGAGGGGGCGGGAGGAAGAGAAGCCATTTTATAACTGACTGACCTGGAAATGTCAGAGATGAGGAGCGAGAGTTTCCACACACACACACACACACACACACACACACACACACTTACTGTCTCAAACTCACACTAATATGAATTTATACACTCTCACGCACTTCCTTTTCAGACACACTCATTGAACACACACACACTTTTCAGGGTGAGAAAGCCCTGCAGGTGGTTTCTCCTTCTCTCTTGTAAAAAGGACTTTTGGCTTTGAAGTAAGTGAAGGAAAATCAAACGGAAGCTACGCCGGAGAGTTGCATTACATCAGCTGTGGGAAACGCTCGCGCGTCGGCGACCACGCATGGCGACGACGGGTAACTGCAGGAAGGTGTCCGCGTCTCGCAGTCCTTCAAAGAATAATATATGGTACGAAAACACACACGAAGTTCTGAGACAGCTGTTGAAAACAAATATGTATGAAGAATTTCTACAGATCATTTCCTCTACGTATGATTGATTGTCTGTGGATACATTTCATATGTTCGCACATTCAGATGAGCTCAAAGTTCAGTTGTCTCCATTTTCTCCATTAAGAAAAGGCAATGAAGAAGACAAGATGAAGCGTCTCCGCCCATGCTAGCGGCTCAGTACTGAGGCAGTGGTGCTTTAAGCTAAATGCTAAAATCTGCGCACTAACATGCTCGCAGTGACAACAAATGCGAGGCAGGTATTATGCTCATCGCCTGAGTTCAGCATCATAACATTTCTTTTTTTTCCCCCTTGCAGCACTGTGGGAAGCATTTCTAACAACAACACTGTCCAGAACCACGTTTATACATCCAGAATATTTACGAGCAGTCGTGCCAAAGGCTTCGTGTTAGAATGCCGCTGGCTTGTTGGCTTAATGTGTTAAAAAGAGAAAAAAAACAACATCAGGCGGTTCTGGCAAAGGAGAACAGAGGGTTTGCCAGCAGAATCTCACAAACAGAATAAACCATGAATCATTTGAAAGCTTTGGCCTGAAAAATAACCACAACTGAACCAACATTTCCTGCCTTGATTTGCACAGAGCGGTGTGTTTTTGAGTCGCTGGAAGCTTTCGGCGACAGCAGGGTTGTTAATCAGAGAACAGCTCGACAACCTGGAGGAACATAAAGAGTGAGTTTTTTGGGCTTTGATGAGAATAAAATGCTTAAAATTTGCATCCCTGGGCGAAACTAAACAGTCCTTAGAGAGTGTCAAAGTAGTGAGTCCTAAAGCAAGGAAATCAGTTTGCTTTATTGCACATCTGTTCCCCTCGTATGCGTTTTTTAAATTGGTTTTCATTTAAATGTCGGAATTAAGTTGTGTTGTTACCACAGGCTGAAGATATTTACACGCTTTGTTCTACGACACAAAATACATCATTAAATGTCCCACAGTTTAAGTATAAAGCTCTGACGTGTATTAAAAAATGATGGTTGCTAACAAGTGTCTAAATGTACGGAAGAGGATTAGGGCCACATGTGATTTTTTTTTTCAATTCTGACTTTAAAGTCAGAACTAAAAAAACATTCACATGTGCAGACTTCTGACTTTTTTCTCAGAATTCTGACTTTTTTCTCAGAATTCTGACTTCAGAAGACTTAATTCAGAATTCAGATTTCTGACTTCAATCTCAGAATTCTTACTTTTATTCTCAGAATTCTGACTTGTTTCTCAGAATTCTGACTTTAAAGTCAGAACAAAACAAAAAAATTCACATGTGGCCCTAATCCTCTTCCATCTAAATGAGACTACAGAGGGTGTCGGGGACATTAAACGTCCTCACAGCGAACACAGACTCATCCACATATACTTACACCTTAATAAGCTCGGTATTATTTTCCACACAGAAAGTCTTTGTAAGTATCACAAAGGTTATTCTAGAGTAAACTCCACTTGCAGTTAAGGATTGTTCTGATCAAAAGTACTGAAGTCAACTTTACTTGCAATTGTCTGTCTTTGTCTTAAATTTGACCGGTAATTTTTATTTGGACAACGTTTGCATCTAATAACGGAAACTCACTGATTTCCATTCGATTCTTACTGGCTTTTCTTTATTTTATATGACAGCTGTTTAAGTAAAATTTACTAAACATTTCATCTGCTTTGAACACCAGTTGCATTCCATCACTGCCACCACATGACACCTGTTTCAGTCGAGGACTCGCTGAACCCTGGGAGTAAAATCGAGGAACAATTTAAACACAAACAGAACAACGCTGCCTCCATAAGTGCACTCAGAGGAAACAGATGAATAAACGCAGAGTGACGCCTCCAATCAACAGAATTTATCTCTTTTGGCCTCTGTTTAAAAAAATATCTCAGAGCGATCACGGCCCCCTGAAGGCAGAATGAATAATCACAACACGACGTTCACTCCTTTTGGATAAACACACTCTCACACATGCTTGTGACAGCGTGCCTACTTCAGTTAGACTCCTGTACTTTTCATGTTTTCCCACATTTCTCCTCAGAATCCAGTCTGGAATAATTTGAGTTTTTGTTTCACTCTGGGTCAAATATTTTTGGAAACCCCTCAGGGTTTGTGTCTCCCTCTGCGCGAGGAGGTTACGCCTCGGAGTGACTAATCCCTCCATCTATCCGCTCGCTGTTTGTTCGTCCATCCCGCTATCTGTTCATCTGAGCAGTCTTTCGTCCATCCATCATTTACCCATCCGTCGGTTACAGTACGGATAAAGACGGAGAATCAGCTTTTCAAAAAACGGTCTGAGACGTTGCATCGAATCATATCATCACGCCAAATTACCCACGAGTCCCTGCTCATTTCTCTCCCGTTGTGTCCAATCTGTCCGTCTGGCTCCAACGCTCCAGTGGGCAGCGCTGTTAGGCCCGACCAGCTTCTCGATCCTCCGCTGATAATTGGGCAAATAAAAAAAATTATAAAAAAAGGAAATAGATCTGCAGGGGACGGGAAGGAAGTGACACACCGAAAAACTGTCTGCTGCTAAATCCCTGTTTGGATCTGTGGCAGTTTACAAACATAGACGAGGAACGCTAAGTATAGCCGGGAGGAGGGAAGAGGAAGTGTGAAGGAACGGGCTGGAGAAACTGAATTTAAACACTCTAACTAGGTCAGATGGCTGGATGTCCTGAGTTTCTGTTGTACTACACAACGTTGGTGAAAAGCACATTTTTCTGAGTCGTCCCCTCGTAATGACCCCCTGCAGTGTCCCGACACAGCGACTCCAACACCAGTCATGCAGCTGTCACCTCAGAGGAATTTTACATTGCTAATATCATGTTCACATAAGCGATGCTTTCAAGCCTCTGGCAATGTTGTTTTCTACATATTAAATTCCATTTTGTCCACTTGGAGGCAGCAAAACGAGATGCAAACAGTCAAACATCATCAACGTAATGCTGACTTTTATCATGAAGCAGTTGTTTGGAGTTGTGTTTATGTATTTCTGATACATGATAATCCAATATTCTGTTACTTTTTGCTCTGTTTTTGGTCCCCGCCACCTCCCGAGGAAAACATCTGACTATTTAGCTACTGAACGCTCCATCTTACTGTGTTCAGCAGCTAATCTCTGAGGCCCCCTGTCCACATAGTGTTTTATTTTTCTGAGCTCCAGCGTCTTTTTATTATGATGTAATGTTTCAAAAAAATAAAAAAAAAAAGTGTCTAACATACAGCCGTGGTTGTCAAGATATTGTTTTCATGGACAAGATGACCACGCAGCGCTTTTCTGCCTAAAAATAATGCTTGGACTCGGACCTTAAAGCATCCAATGTTGCTTTGAGATGGAGGCTGACCCGTCTTACTATCCAAAAGTGTCACACGAGTTGGGATTGAGATAAAAAAATCAACCTTTCTTACAAAAAGCACCTTTCAAACTGTGTCTGTCTGCAGTTTGCTGATGGGTGGGCTATGAGGTAATACAGCCTCTTTTTCTTAAAACGACACAAGTGTGGTGAAAGTGAACCAAAACTGTAAAGCTGTAATTCTGAGAGCCCAAAAATGATTTGATGATTTTAGGAACTCTGCTCATTTGCTTTTGTTGCCACTTTTATGTCTACAAGTTTAGTGTGGAGCAACAGATAACATTCCTGCAAGCCACAGATATGTCTGAGGTTGACATTTGCACCAAAGTGGCATATCACGCTCACATTATGTGCTCATTAGCTGCCTGTTACGTCAGGAGGTGTAGATGGAGGTGATGACAGTGTATGTTACAGCCAGCGAGGCTGCTAAACAGATCAAGGTTCGAGTCATATCACTGGATATTTTTATGGAAACCTGGATATTTGTCCAGATGTTTCAGCAGGTGTTTTTGTAAGCAGACCTGTGGACATTTCCAGCAGTTTATGTGGCAAACGAAACCGGATATTTTCCCCAGGAAGTTGGACTGTCTCCATCTGTGATTGTGGCAACCAAAACAGGTATTTTAAACCAAACCATGGTGTTTTTCTAACACTAACCAAGTGGTTTTTGTGCCTAAACCTAATCAGAGCAGAAGCACGGAGTTGTCTCAATATAAAGTAGGATTTAAACTATAATTCATATCTTTTGCCGACATTTATTCTGATAGTTGTGTTGGAAATACACTTAGTTTGTACGAGCACAAAAATGTAACAGATTATTCCTCGAATAACATAAATCACAATAACACACACACACACACACCACACTCACACTGCTCTGTATGTCCTCAGGTGGTGCGTTTAGATCATCTGGATTAATGAAGCGAGTTCAGCTGGACTCCAACTCTGCTCTTCTTTCATCCCCACTTCGTTTTATTCCTCCGCTCTCTCCTCCCGTCTTTCATCCTCTGCTCCTCCGTCGATCTTTTTCAGCTAATCCGTTCTTCCTCTCTCCCCTGAGGTCACATGTGTTCTGCAGTTATTCCAGCCATCGCTTTCTGTTTTACGAACCTCCACATCTTCATCCTGCTCGCCGCCCTCGCCGCCCCGGGGGCCACGCAGCTGTGAATTAAAGAAGCTCGCTGACCTCCAGTCACTGATCATTATGAAGGAAACAACCACCAAATACACAAAAAGCAACAAGCACATATTCAGGACAGACACATGGTATCAGTCTTAACAGATGCACACGGTGGATTTGAAGTTTAAAACAAAAAAAAAAAGGCTACATTTGTTTTTATGTCCCTCAAATTCAGGAAAAAGAACAGAGAGGACCACGTTGAGCTGTCAGGACGAAGTCAGCCTCTGAAAGCTGACATGGATCCTCCCACTGACAATCGGAGAAACGGGCTGCGTTACGCAATTCTGTACATTTGTTATTCCGGGAAATTCTTAGTTAATGTTACATTTAACCTTCTGACACAAATGTTCAGTTGTAACGGCCGGATTAAAAGACACAAACAAGAACATTGGGGCTCAATGTGGAGGAGTTGTTGACGTGTGTTGAGTGAGATGATTTAGTTCACTGAGCACATTAAAAAGGAAGCTAGATGATATTTTACTCTATATACAATTTGTTATAATATGTCTGTTATTATAACAGGATTAAGATATTTGCAAGTTTAGAGGTTGTCGGGGACATGAAACGTCCTCACAGCGAACACGGAGACTCGTCTGCTCACTAGTCCGTCTTTACAGGCCCACTTTAGTTCCAAACTATTCTAATACTTAACCTCACAACTTGTACATTGATCAGTTTATAAAACCGGTATAGCAATTGTGCAGTAAGACTCTTATTGGTGGTGATGTTTAAGTCATGTGACCGTGATGTCGTCTGTTTATAATCTAACATTAGCTTTTCACTGCTAGAGATGTAATTTACGCTTCATCAATCACAACAGTGGTGTTCATCTGTGAAGATCATTTTACTGAACAAAACCTGGAAGTTTCATAAACGTATTAATCATTTCGTAATAAAAAATCAGATTCAAAACTCCCCTAGGCTTTTTGTGGAGAGAACCAGGGCGATGCTAACTTCTGGGTTAGCGACAAAAATACACATCGCTGCATACAAAATAGTTCAAAATGAGCTCCACCTCAACCGACGACAACGGCAAAATCCTGGTTCTACATTCATGACTGAGCCATAATAATCTAATAATGTTATAGTATAGTTTTTTCACTTTTAATATTTGAAGGTACATTTTCCTGATTACACTTCCATTTACTTAAACAACGCTTTCAATGCGGGGTTTCTCCTTGAATTAAAGCATTTTTCCGTTGTGGTAAGTAATAATTTCTCCATCATCATCTATCTGGTAACAAGGTGGCTAAAAGAAGTGTCTCTCTCTCTCTCTCTCTCTCTGTGTCTCTGTGTCTCTCTCTCCTCGGCAGTCAGTTTGAATTTACTGATTAGCCTTCAGCTAACCTGTGGACGACAGGATCCACCGGCTCACGTCTGTCTGGATTAGAGTCGCCTGTTAATTCACACTGTTGCTTTTGGCAAAATACCGACTCTGAGGAGAGACGGAGGAAAAAAACACAAGACAGGAAAAACTGCATCCACACGAAAAATGGCAGCGAGGAAGCGAAGAGAAACGCTGGATGTGTTTGTTTGGAAACTTTAGACGTTGATTTTTTTTTTTTTTTTTTTATCTGTCTGTCATCTCGTCCTGATCTTCAGTCATGCTTGACACTGACAGTGAGGTCAATGTGTGAGACACACAGCAGTGAAATCTGACTCTGCTGTGAACAGACACAGACACATGAATGTCGTTTTGAATCAGACTCAGAATTTACTTTATTGACAACGTTTGTTGATACATACAAGGAATTTCACTCCAGTTTTCTGCAGCTTTCAGGACATTCGCACACAGAGAAACCAGAATAAAGCCGATCCACAGAGAACTAATCTCAACAGGTGACGTCATGTGATTTAGAAACTACCGGCTCACGATTTCGTTTCGTGTTCGCAGGATAAATAAAGTCTGTATTTTACTTTTGGCCTATTTACTGAACTTATCTCCTGGATTTGACGTCAAGGCTCCGTGTAACACCAACGTTAACCAGACAGATATCTTCACAGCACCTCTGTGATTGATTGTCAGTAAAATGCAGTTTAATTTTTACTTTACAAATTACAAACATGGCGGATTGGCACAGGATTAAGATCACAGACTTCCTCCACAATTATTACAAATTACTAGAGGTAAACAGGTAATGCTAGACTGTGCGAATGGGGCTTAAGAGTCTACGGTCATGGTTTAGCTTTTCTTCTTTCCTTTTCTGTTAATTTTCCTTAATTACTTATTTCTTTCCTTTCCTCCCCTTCCTATTCCCTTCTCATTGTTCTCAGCCTTCCTTTCTCTTTCCTATCCATTGTTTTTCATTTGATTTTGATTTTCTTTCTCCCCTTTGCTTATTTTTTATTTTCCTATCAATTAATTTCCTGTCCTGTTTCTCTCATTTGTTTTCCTTCCCCATTTGTTTTCCTTTCCTTTCCTTTCCTTTCCTTTCCTTCTCTTTGTCTGCATGTCGAAGTGTCCTTGGGCGAGATACTGAACCCCAAACTGCTCCTGATGTGCTGGTCAGCACTTTGCATGGCAGCCACCGCCATCAGTGTATGAATGTACTGTAAGTCACATTTGGACAAAAGCTAAAATGTACCTTTGTCTGTCTTTTGAGCTTTCTTTCCACGTCTCCATCCCATTTACTTTATTCCTCTCATTTTTCCTTTTGTTTCTTTCTTTCTTATCAATTCATTCTTTCCCTCTCCTCTCCTACCCTCTTTCATTATGATCTTTTGTTCCTGTGTTTCCTCTTGCTTCCCTTTGACTTGATTTTTTTCCTCTCTGTCATTCCTCTCCTTCCTTTTTGTTTACCCATCCCCTTATTTTCTATACTTTTCCTCTAATTTCCCTCCTTTCTTTTCCTTTCATTCCTTCATGTTATCCTTTCCTTCTCTTCATTTTCTCCCAATCCATTCATCTCTTTGATTTTCCTTCCCATTCCTCTGCTGTCTTTTCTTTTCGTTTCCCTCACTTTGCTCGCCTTCCTTTTTCATTTCCTTTGCTGTTCTTTTCATTTCCTTCTCTCACACATGGAGCCCTTCCTGTTGCTCCTCTCTGTGTTTGCATGTACATGATGACGAGCGACTGTGTTTGAGTCTGTTTATATGTTTGTGTTATGTGTTAACATATAGAGTCGGTACACTAAATGTGTGTATGTGTGTGTGTTTGGCAGGTAGTGGACCAGTTATCAGGTCTGTCCAGCTGCTTCATGCTCACTAAGCTCTTTACCAGCCAACGCAACACACACACACACACACACACACACACACACATCCAGTTAGATAACAGCAGCATACACACCTGCACCTTCACTTTCCCTCCATTCCTGATCCCGCTCTCTAAATCTTCTCCTCTCAATCCAATTTTTGACTTTGACTTCTTATAAAACCATGACTCGCAGGTAGAGGTAGAGAGGTTCTCATTTGGCCAATTTCAATCAAAATAGTTTTGTTCTTGAGCTGAAACAATGAATTAAAGAAAAAAGAAATAACTGTGACGTTCGATCATCATCAGGTGTACCAGACGTGGTGTCGGTGGGCATCCACAGCGACTCACTACATGAGATGAAACGAGCGACGGTGTGACACCAGCTTTCATCACAGATTACAACAGAATAATAGTTAATTGTGATGAACTGAGTGTGTCAAACCATATGATGAGACGAGGGGCCATTTTATTGTTATATAAACCATGTTTATTCTAAGAGAACGTTGGCTGTTGGCCGTCTGAGCCATTGGATACTCTGATTGGTTGTGTGCTAGCTGTATGACCATTCTGATTGGTGGAGCGTTAGCGAATCAGCACGGTGTGTGGGAGGGGCGGAGTTCTGTGTGCGCTGCTGAACTCTATGGTGTGCGCATTGTTTCTCTATGCACTCCGTTCCGTCATTTCCTGTTTTGATGTTTTGGATTACTGGTGCCACCCGATGTTAAGGAGAATTATTGCATCCCACGCAATCGCAGAACGTACACGCTGCCGGCGGGGCGGTACGTTTCAACGCAACCTTTCTGCCGAACGGGTCAGACGAGAGGCAACGGAGTGGTCGGTTAAGGCAGTTGGCTGTTGGTTTGAGCCTGGGCGGTGTGTGGGGGCCTTGAAGCTGCCATAAGCTAGCTAGCTCAGTTAGCTGTGCAGCTAGCGATCTACACTGGGAGCTCGGGGATCAGAGGAGTGTTGGCGTTTAAACCACTACCGCAGGAGCTTTGGACCAACTTCTCTTCAGACCTGGATCCTCCTTCCTTTATTCCATCCATCCATCCATTTAACCAAACTGGAACTAATCCAATCTAACACACACACACACAGACACACACACACAGAACCCTGTAGGAGGTTTAGCTGTGACTCCAGATGACTTGGGCAGATTTAGAAAATACGAGACAGGTGGTGTGTGTGTGTGTGTGTGTGTGTGTGTTGAAGCCTCAGAGAAGATGGGGCTGAATGTGGAGCAGAAAGGCGCTGATCAGTGAAATATGTGTATGCTTATGATATGAACAATATGGCGAGCATGAAACTGACAGGCGTCTGTCTGTCAGTGTTTCCACCATCAACACAATTTCATCCTGAAACAGACCAAAAGCTCGAAAACACCAGCATCTAAAAACAGTTTTAAAAAAAATTCACTGTGAAGTCTGCTCATTTTAGTTGACCTCTTTATGGGCCCAGAATTATTCTTCAGTACTTTTGTTATTAATTTTTTGCTATTTGTGAATAAAAAGACAAATATTTTTCATCAAAACACCCGCGTCTCTCTTGCCTACCAGCTCAGTCCCTGACAATCAGATACTTTGAGACTACGGTCTCCTATGGGTGACTTTAACTTCTACCAAAGTAATATTCTAACATGATATCTTTACTTTTAACACAAACTATAACACTGCTTCTGCGAGATCTCAGCAGCTTTTCCTTCAGCTATTTCCTGACAGTCTAAAGTCAGGTCTGACCTGTCCTGGGGTCACAAGATCATCAACACACCAGGGGCAGAACTAGACTTTTAATACAAGGGGCGGCCAGAGTGGAGGCAAGGCTTTATCAGGGGGTCCATATACTAATAAAGGAAAATATTGTGTTACTCTAACCTGGTACCTATGGAAGATGCCTTCTCTGCACAGAAAAGACACAAGGAAAAGAGTTTCTCTCTCGCTCCGCAGAGTCAAATTATTGGGGACAAATTCTTTTCTCTAAATGTGCAGTCAAATTGTCAATAGTTTTAAAACCATTACTCATCAGGAAACCACTTTAAAACTTACTTCAGAATGATGTATTTACTGAAAGTAGATCCTCTCGATCTATCCCAGTGACTTGAAAGAAGTTTATTCTGCCTCTTGTGTTTGCCTTACTTCGCTCAACGAGATGTGCAGTGACCCGTCAGTCAACTGGGGTCGCACCTGAGGTGTCCAATCAGGTTCCAGATGTGGTCAGTGCTACCCCGACCACCCCCTCTAGCTCCATCACTGCAACACAGGGCGTGGAAAACTTCAAACTAGACAACCCGTCGTGACGACACAAATGTTTTCTTCTTTTTTTTTGTCTTGACTGAGGTCTTGGATTTTCTGCAAGAAGCGTCAGAATTCATCGAAAGCGTTGGAGAGGCAGAACGACATCACCATCCTCAGGCTCACCCATGTGGAAAAAAGGTTATTTTTCTTTACTCTGAGTGTGTGCGTGTGTGACCTTCCACAGGGAAATCTTTCAACTTTCCAACACACTGGATTCCCCTGCCTCACACACACAAACACACACACACACACACACACACGTTCTATCCTCCAGTGTGTGTTGTGGTGTGTTTTTGGTTCCCAGAGCACATTTGCTTTACGCATCATTCAACACCCCTCCAACCATCTAACACACACACACACATACACACACACACACACACACAGGAATATGGGAACAACCTGGTAACTCCATTCACCAACAAACACACACACACACACACACACACACACACACACACACACACCAGAGCCAGTCTTTCTCACTCAAAGACTTTCTGTCTCTACTTAAAAAACACCATAATGGTTTATTTCTCAGCGGGATGCTCAGCTGAGACACTGTGACCTGAAGGTAATCTGGGTCAGTGAGCAGGTGTGTTACAAAACAGAATTAAGACCGAATTTGAAATTTAAGCCCTTTCCTCGTAGGTGTAACGGCGAATGTCCACGAGATCTGACTTCTCGATAGGAAACAGTTCACGAGCGAGTCGTTCAAGCATAGATTAAGGCGGTAACTGATGCTTTGTGGCTGCTCTCAGTTAAAGTAAATTAAAGTTTTAACCCACGCCACCTTTTATCCGTCCTGGGGAGTGTACCAGATTTAATAAAGGCATGTTTTTCTCCCTCAGCTGGTGTTCTTCTCACCTCAGTTGGTTTCACCGTCAGCTCCTGCAGCTGTCAATCATCTCAGTGAGCCGTCATCTCACCTGAGGCTGTGAAACCTGCACAGGTGCTGGAGAAGTTAACTGTAACTGAAAAGGAGCAACGTGTAATTATTTTGATTTCAGGTGTACTCACATATTTAACTTACATTTTTTGGATTTATTTGAGCTGATTCGACTCAATTCTGTGCAGCCGAACCAAGGAGTGATATCGCCAGTATAGAGTTCAGTTAGGTTATACTTAGAGGACTGTGGTGGAGTTATTACACAAGGCTGTCAAACAGACGAGTGCAGTTTGAGTGACACGGCTGGATATTTTTAAGGACACCTGGAGACATTTCTCTCCTTTTTTTTGCGATGTAAAAAACGGGGGTGTTTTGAGGAGAACTGCTGTCATTTCCAGCTGTTTTTTGGGGGACAAAACCGGTGTTTCTCACAGGAAGTTGGATCGTCTCCATCTGTGTTTGTGGCAACCAAAACATTTTGTTTTAGCCAAACCGTGATGTTTTCCTAACCGTAACCAAGAGGCTTTGTGGCTAAAACTAAAATGAAAGAAGAAGAAAATGTAGTTGTAACATAATGAAACGTTCAGCTGTGGTTTTGCTATAATGTACTTATTGGGTTGGGACAAGGAAGGAGAAGAAGAAAATCGGAGGCATAGAGACAAAATGAGAGTTGGACATAGAGGATGAGACGAAGGACAACAAGATAAGGATGGAGAGAAAAAAGAGGAGTGAAATTAATTATATAATTTTAAAATGTAAGTTTACAGTAAGAAGGATTAAAAAAGAAGGAAGGAAGATAGGAGGGAGGGAGGAAGGAGGGAAAGAAGGAAGGTCGAAAGAAAGAAATGAAGGAAGGAAGGAAGGAAGGAAGGAAGAAAAGAAAAGCAGAGAAAAGAAAAGGAAGTAGGAAACAGGTGAGTTTACACACACACACACTGCACTATACTGTTGTCCGCAGTCTCAATAGAGAAGAATTAAACCTCTGTGCTTATATAAGACGCCTCCACAGGACAGGAGGATTTATATAACAGGGGGAGAGGAGAGAGGAGACAAGAGAGGAGGAGAGAGGAAACAGGAGAGGAGACAAGGGATGGGAGGGAAGGAAACAAGACAGAAGACAGGAGAGGAGGGGAAGCGAGAGGAGAGGGAAAGAAAAACAACAGGAGACAAGGGAAAAGAAGGTAGGAAACACAAGAGGAGACAAGAGAGGAGAGGGAAGGAAACACAAGAGGATACAAGAGAGGAGAGGGAAGGAAATGAGACAGGAGAGACAGCGAGAGGAGAGGGAAGGAAACACAAGAGGAGACAAGAGAGGAGATGGAAGGAAACACAAGAGGAGACAAGAGAGGAGATGGAAGGAAACACAAGAGGAGACAAGAGAGGAGAGGGAAGGAATCGAGAGAGGAGACAAGAGAGGAGAGGGAAGGAAACACAAGAGGAGACAAGAGAGGAGAGGGAAGGAATCGAGAGAGGAGACAAGAGAGGAGAGGGAAGGAAACACAAGAGGACACAAGAGAGGAGACGGAAGGAAATGAGAGAGGAGAGACAGCGAGAGGAGAGGGAAGGAAACACAAGAGGAGACAAGAGAGGAGATGGAAGGAAACACAAGAGGAGACAAGAGAGGAGAGGGAAGGAATCGAGAGAGGAGACAAGAGAGGAGAGGGAAGGAAACACAAGAGGACACAAGAGAGGAGAGGGAAGGAAACACAAGAGGATACAAGAGAGGAGATGGAAGGAAATGAGACAGGAGAGACAGCGAGAGGAGAGGGAAGGAAACACAAGAGGAGACAAGAGAGGAGATGGAAGGAAACACAAGAGGAGACAAGAGAGGAGATGGAAGGAAACACAAGAGGAGACAAGAGAGGAGAGGGAAGGAATCGAGAGAGGAGACAAGAGAGGAGAGGGAAGGAAACACAAGAGGACACAAGAGAGGAGAGGGAAGGAAATGAGACAGGAGAGACAGCGAGAGGAGAGGGAAGGAAACATGAGAGGACAAGGGAGGAGATGGAAGGAAACACAAGAGGAGACAAGAGAGGAGAGGGAAGGAAACGAGAGAGGAGACGAGGGAGGAGACAAAGGGAGGAGAAGGAAGCGAAGACAAGAGGAGACAATAGAGGAGAGGGAAGGAAAGAGAGGAGATGGAAGGAAACACAAGAGGATACAAGAGAGTAGAGGGAAGGAGACAAGAGAGGAGACAAGGGAGGAGAAGGAAGGACAGACAAGAGGAGACAAGAGAGGAGAGGGAAGGAGACAAGAGAGGAGACAAGGGAGGAGAAGGAAGGACAGACAAGAGGAGACAAGAGAGAAGAGGGAAGGAAAGAGAGGAGATGGAAGGAAACACAAGAGGATACAAGAGAGTAGAGGGAAGGAGACAAGAGAGGAGACAAGGGAGGGGAAGGAAGGAAACACAAGAGGGAACAAGAGAGAAGACAAGGGAGGAGAGGAGAATTAATTTAAAGAAAAGAGGATAAGAGATTAAGAGAAGGAAATTGAGGTGAGGACGTAAGATGGAGGAGGACAGAAGACATGGAAGCAAAGGAAACCGGAGGAGACAACCGCAGAGAAGAGGACAGAAAAGACATGAGGAAAAGAGTCTCTCTTTCTCTCTCTCTCTCTCTCTCCCACACACACACACACACACACACACACACACAGACACTTTTTTAAAACTCTGTCTCCATGACAACAGCTTCCCCTCCCTTCCCTCCTGTTAATTGGCTGCTGAAAGACGAAGTAAAGATAACGTAAAGCCTCGGCACAAGTCAAACTTGTCCAGACTGAGTACGACTGGTTGTTTGGTCTGACAGTAAGTTAGACTGCAGTGAGATGAGCTGGTACACATGGAGATAAACTGATCCAACCTGAGATAAACTGATCCAACCTGAGATAAACTGATCCAACCTGAGATAAACTGGTCCAACCTGAGATGAACTGATCCAACCTGAGATGAACTGGTCCAACCTGAGATGAACTGGTCCAAACTGAGATGAACTGGTCCAAACACAGTTTAATTGATCCAAACCGGGTTGTGGCCATGAGGGTCAAATTATTACATCTTGGAAAACACAATAACATTCTAGGAATGTGAGCTGTTGTGTTTTCTGAAATGTTTTTGTGTTTTGACCTTCAGGACCACCGTATTTAATTTAATAGGCATATCCACTAAACTGTGACAAATGTTTGCCTCCCTGCAACTTTTGGTCAATTCAATAAAGAGTTCTAAGAAAACACCCGACACAGACATTAGTGTTTCAAATGTTTTTTAATGATATTCAATATAAAATCACACATTTGCTAGTTTTTAGCATATTTGGGGCCCAAATACGGCCAAAACTAGCAAATGTGTGACTTCTCTCAGAATTGTATCACCAACCTTTTCACTGCTATGTTCCCATTTTAAACAGACAAAAATAACCCTGTCTGGCACATGTGGTGTCATGGCCTCACGTTGTCCGTGGGTGTGTGGGAGACCGTAAATCCCAAGTGGTGCAGTCAGTATGTCAGCCTCTCCGGGGACTCAAAGCCTCTTCTGGATCCAAAGGTTGTGATTATCCCTGCTGAGGGCAGCACTCAGTAGAGCTGAAGGTGGAAAAAAAATGCAGATGCACACAGGTGATCACATTCTGCTGACTGAGGCGGCACAACACAGTCCAGCTGATAAGATACCGCTGCTTCTTTCTGTCGTTTGTCACCTCAAACCTTCACTTTTCATTCACAATTCACAAAATTGACTTTACCTTACAGACACAAACAATACAAATACAATACAAAAACTCCTTGCATTACACTCCATAAGGCCATAATTCAGTAATAAGGGTGATGCTAAGGGCCTGTCCCAATTCTCTCACTTGCTCTGAGAACACTTGCTATGAGTTCCCTCCACAGTAAAGTCCCCTCAATGAGGGAAGTGCAAGGGAAGATTTTCCCCTAAGAAATGGGACACCACTAGTATGCAAACTGACGTAGCGAACGTGTTCCCTACGTCACGCGCATCATCGACGTGTCTGATTTCACTCGGCATATTTACGAACGTCGTCAAATAACGATTTTCAAACTATAACTTAACAGTCCATTGCATATACATCTAACTAACATATTCCAACACGTTTCAGATTTTTTTACAGTGGTATTTGCGAATATATACTTACATTTGTAGTTGTCGTTTGCACCGGTAGCCGCCATCTTGCTCCAGAAAATTGTTGTTGGCTGAGTGCGCAAGGCATCATGGGATACTCCCTTGCCCGCAAGCCTGGTCCAGAGCTGACTTGGTGGCGAGGGGCATTTTTAGGGGAGGATAGGCACTTCCCCTTGCTCCCTAAAGTATTGGGACACCCTACCCTCTCACGGGAACGCGCAAAATCTAGGGCAAGGGCTCAAATCAAGGGCTAGGGTTTGAATTGGGACAGGCCCTAAGATGGCTGTGATTTGATTGACACATCATATGACCAGTTAGGCGCTTCTACGCCTGGCCTAGCGCCTACAACAGCCAATGAGTGGTTGTGTAAACAAGTGACCCACTCTCTCTTTTTCTCCTCTTTTCTGAACCACTGACATCCCAGCAGCTGGATGATTGACACATCATGTAGCCAATGACGCTTCAAATCCGGTAATATGTCTGTGTGTATGTGTTATGTTTATGTAGTTTCACGCTTTTTGCTCTTAAAATCGGTTGTTTTTCAAATGCATGTACAAATCTATAAAGTTAGTGTTATTCAGGAAATAAAGAACTATGATGAGTTGTTACTGCTGTTACCTCTCAATCAGGGATTTTTTTTTATTTCACAAAAAGGCTTTTTTGTCTGCCAATACCTGGATATGTCCTGGTATGTGTTTATTTCCAGTGAAGTTGTTATTAAATTTGAGCAGGTTGGACCCACTCTCTCCTCTTTCTACCCTCTTCTGAGACACTTCCATGCCAGCAAACAGATCGTGTAGCCAATGAGATTTCAAGTCCAGTAATAAACCTAAACTCGTTTATTCTAAGCCTAAACTTGGAAATTACATACAGTTGGTTTTGTGTGCTTTGCTCTTTGAAATGGTTGTTTTTCCAACTCAGTCTTGTTCTTGACTATGAAAAATGCACAAAGTTAGTGTGAATAAGGACATGAAGAACTAATCATTGGTTTAATGCTCCTGCTCCTCTCATGCAGGGGTATTCTCTGGTCACAAAGTGGCATGTCCGTGCCAAGCACTTGAATATTTAATCAGAACAAAAAAGTGTTGATTCTCAGGAATATTGTGCTCACATTTGAACTTGGACCATGTAAGACTATATGATGGGTACACATTGTGTTTTCCAGCAAATAGTGGCATTTACAGCTCATCTGCAGGCTTATGTTTGAATTAAAAAAATCAGGCGGGAGAAAATGATAAATATATTTGGTGTGATCAAACTCCTTTAAGCTTTCTTCTCTAAAACTATGCCTCGTCCTTGCTGCTTTCAGCTATATTTGTTCCTTTTGTCTTCCTGCATATCCATATGTTCTGTTGGATTGAGTCAGTTTTCTTGTGTTTGTGTGTTATTTTGTGAGGGGATCAAAACAAACCTTAGAATTTTTTTTTAAAAATCCACAGGAAAAACCAGAAAAAACCTCATTGATGTTGAGGAACATGGCAACTGCCTAACAGATATATCTTGTTCCTTTTTAGCTCAAATAATTTCAGTTAATAAACCAACGAAAAAGATTTAATGTGGAACTCCGACAGTTTGGAGTTGTTGGAAGATAGCAGCAGGCTAACAGTTTCCCCCTGCCTCCAGTCATCGTGCTAAGCTAGGCTAAACTCATTTTTCATGCATACGCTCAGACTAAACTGATCTTCTCTCCGGGCTCTTGGGCAGGCGGCTAACAAGCCGATTCCACAAAATGTTGGACTGTGCCTTTAACACTGCGAGCTCCAGATGAAAGATTTTCTTCTTGTTTTTTTTCTTTTTTTCTTTTTGCCTGAAGTCCAGTTTCAATGACTGCAACAAAGCCAAGGAATTCAGATTACTAGATGAGAAAAGAAAAACATCAGCCAACTAGCCCTAACCACAGTAACTAGCAGCCTGAGGACACTGAAACACAGATTTAATGAGTCGGACCTTCAGAAGAAAAACATTTGACTCAGCTGTCTCTTTCTTTCTTCGTGCAGTTCCTCTGTGAAATGATCCTCTGATCATTTTAAGGGATGTTGTGGAGATGCTGTGACAGACTCTGACTCCTGACCTCCTTACAGGCTGCTCGCCATGTTGCCGACGGAGGAAACGAAGCCCGCGCAAACTCCTTTCATGTCACTGTGGATATTAGAAAAGCCTTTTTCTCAGCGGACCGGTATGAGTCGGACTGCTGTGATTTCTCTCCAGAGGTCGTCTGTTTTTAATCTGTCATGACTGTAGTCCGCAGCGTGCACTGTTCTGAAGAAGAATTGACTTTACTTTGATATTTCCATTCATTCTTCTTTATATAACTGTTATAGTTCATTTCAGGGGAAAAACTTTTACTGGTCACTGTGAGAAGATTTACGATACAGCCCATGAAGCTGTGATGCATCAATGTACATCAAAAACGACCTTACAATATGTATAAATTAAATAGATTAAAATTACCTCTGACAATCAGCTACAAAATGCTGATCATGTGTTAATGCATCGGTAGTAATAAGACAATGAAATGGCATATATAATATCTAATAGAGCTGAGCAAATTTGAGGATTGGCCGCATTTTTTTAACACGTATGACACTAAACTGAAATCTTTGGGTTTCAGATCCAATTCGATTTGATCTCGTTTGCGACATTTAGAATGATTTTAGGAAGAAATGGAGGATAATATCACAATTGTGTTGTCATTTGTGTATAACAGTTAAAAAAACAAAGTACCACTGTGTCGTTGTTAACTTAGACTGAGCCTTATATATCTCTGCCATCATGTCTCGTTTGTTTAAAGGAGAACTTCGGTCGATTTAAACATGCAGCTTCATTGCTCAAGCTACCCTTGACTTGCCAGTACCGAAGACGCGAACACATTTGGTCCAACCATTACAGAGCTCCGTGAACGGAGACTTAGCATTGAACGCTAACAGCATGGGGTCAGAACTTTACACTGTGTTTTAAGCGTCTTAACATGCTCCACATCTCACACCAAAAGTTATGTAACATCAGCAGACACCTTAGCACACAGCACTGTAGCGTGTATGACTCAAAATGAATAAAAAAGTAGTTAAAATAGTGTGTTTGTGCAAGGAGCTACTTACCTGTTTGTTGACATCCGTGTGTTCCGGTAGCTAGACCAAACTAGCATATCCATCGAGTGTGCACTTAACAGGCTTAACAGGCTATTGTAAGGCTCATGGCTCATGACAGGTTGTAACATGGACATGTACATTATGAACATAAACATGAAAATGCTGGATTACGTTTCCGTCTCCGCCAGTGAGGGAGTAAGTGCACGCTCGACGGATTGACTAGTTTGGTCTAGCTACCGGAAGACACGGATGTCAACAAACAGGTAAGTAGCTCCTTGCACAAACACACTGTTTTAACTACTTTTTTATTCATTTTGAGTCATATACGCTACAGTTCTGTGTGCTAAGGTGTCTGCTGATGTTGCATAACTTTTGGTGTGAGATGTGGAGCATGTTAAGACGCTTAAAACACAGTGCAAAGTTCTGACCCCATGCTGTTAGCTGTCAATGCTAAGTCTCTGTTCACGGAGCTCTGTAATGGCTGGACCAAATTTGTTCGCATCTTCGGTACTGGCAAGTCAAGGGTAGCTTGAGCAATGAAGCTCAATCGACCGAAGTTCTCCTTTAACCTGAATTGAAGGAAAAATAGTAAAATGACAACTTTGGGAGTTTTGTTAAGATTTGTGCCAGAGTGTGAAGAACAACAACCAGGTGTGGTGGCACCGTACCGCTACAAGACCTTTATGAATATATGAGTATACGTGCTGCATATATACAGAACTTCTGCTTATAAGTGATTTTTAAATAAAATATTGCTACGCTGACCTTTTAGTGCTTTTACACAAATGAATATTTCTTCCATAACTGATACTTAACACCGGATCTTTGATATGACCTCTCTTCACCTCACCTGTATGCCTACATGTGATGAGGTCACTGCATGTGTGTGTGTGTGGGTGTGTGTGTGCATGTGTGATAAATATAATCTATTTGATGTACAGTACAAACCGACACACGGAAAATTCAACTCCCCGGGCACGACACACTCAGTCCCCAGAGTGCCTCATCTGCACTGACATATGGACACACACACACACACACACACACACTCACAGCACCTCTCCAGCTGCTCTCCCACTCTTTTTCACCCTGATTCATAATCTGCTCAGAGACTCTCCCGTCTCACCGCAGAGCTCCGACATAATCCATTGGGAGCAATGTCTGTCACTGCGGCACGTCCGAATATTTAAAAAACCTTTATTCGTCTCGGAGGCTGCGCGGCTCTCTCTGCTTCACCGCTACCTGCATGTAGAGCTTTGTGGGATTTAAAGATTCACTCCGCCGTGTCTTCACTTCACTCACATTTACAGGTTCAGATCCCGGAGAATTATCTCCAAATGCAAGCAAAAGGCAACTTGTGCTTCATCGCCTGACCCCAGTTTATAACAGCAGCCAATCAAAAGCAAGATAAGCCTCCTGAATTTGCACCTGAAATGCTGGCTATACTGTCATTCATCAGTTTCCTCTTTATTTACCGACATAGAAAGTCAATGACAAGACGTGAATGGATATAGATAAAAAATATTGAAAAACTCAAGTGAGGACTTCTCGTCATGCTGTAAAGTGAAAGTCTATCAGCGCTGTCATTTATGCTGACGTTATGACGCTAACTTCCATAACGGAGGAGAGGATAATAATCTGTAAGTTGTTTGCAGACACCCAGAGCTTTATGATAACACATGTACTCCTACCGAGACAGGACAAAAAAGGAGCTGGCGTGGAAGAAAGTGAGCAAGGAAGGTGGACAACCTGGTAAGTCATGAAAATATGTCTCAGCACAGCATAGCTCTAAACATCAAAAAAACTGACAAAGACCTGACAAAGCATGAATTCGGGCTTTTTACTAGGCGCCATTATGATGATGTTGTTTCGGCGTCCTTTTGATCCATTCATTGCAATACACCTATTAAGTAACTGCCGCTCACCAGAGACAGATGGACAGGTGTTCTGCACCTGAGAACTGGGCACCGATCAGCCTCAGGTCACCCAGACGCTATACCGGCTAGCATGCTAACTTTCGTAGATAACTCTCAGCACAATACACAGATATATTAAGGTAAAACCTGCTGCTTATCCACATTCTGTTGATGATCGTGAATACGGCACAAGAATTATATAAAAAAAAAAGTTGATTATGTGTCTAAAACAGGGAGTTGCACTGAAAATAGGTTGATACATTCCTAAAAAGATGGCAGGTTAAAACTTAATTCAACGGGACTTTAAAATGTGACGAAGTAATCGTGGCAATGATACGCTAATGCATCCTTTATTTAATGGCAGGATGTATCCGATCATCACAGACAGAGAGATTCATCCCCTGCGGATCATGAGTATCTGTATAACATGTCGTCATTTCTTCAGATATTTCAGTCCACAGAAAGAGCTCCAGTTACTCCTCTATCTTTACATTTTCTCCAGTCAGTAAGTCAAGAAACTTGTGACATTTCATTTCTGCTTCCCACCTGCAGTGATACGACAGTGATGTTATACCACCGGATCTCCTGTTGTCAGCCACTATTTTTATTCTTTATTTTTAGGTCCTTCCGGTGGAGTGGAGGAACGTAACGGAGGGTGACAGCAGGAAATAAAGGAAGAGGAAGAAGAAGAAGAAGAAGAAGAAGAAGTGCAGCAGGTGCCTTAATGTGATTATTTATTTAAAAATCTGTTTCCAACATCTTCTCTGTACTGGATCGACTTTTCAAAATGAGCATATAAATAAATGTTTCAGTATAAAGAGTGAGTCTGGCTGACGGTCTCACTCCTTGTTATTGGTTTCTGTCTCGGTGCAATTCGTCTCCATCTCATCCTGCCGAGGTTTGTCACTTCTCTGTGTGTGCGTGTGTGTGTGTGTGTGTGTGTGTTAAACAAGTGTGTGAAGAGGGATAACAAGGGCAGCACTCTGCCAGTCTGAGTGGGCTGACTCACTGTGAGGAGGGAGGCAGAGAGAGGCAGGTATTTACCGTGATTTGGCTTCGCTTTAATACGTTCCCCCCTGTGTTTCCAGGCTTTGGTTGCTCTGCTTTCTGAAGTGAACATCCTGCCTATGAAGCAGGACGAATTAAGGCCAGGATGGAGGGAACGAGCAGGAAGAAAGGGTAAAAAATACAGAGGAACAAACTTGGTTAAGACTCATAATAAACTGTGAGGAAACACAAGATCCATCACAGGGAGACAAACTGGGTTACAACTGGGAGCACTGGCAGCTTCACCGGGTGTGGACGCCGACTGAGAGGGAGGCGATATGAAATAAAACCAGCAGCAATAATAATCAATAACTTCCTGAAGAGACAAAGTTGAAGTTGAAGAAGTATTTACATCCTTAATTTAAGCAATGATGTTAATTAAGTACCATAAAGTCCTACTTAAAAGTACAGATGTCATGTTGAAATATTACTTTGGTGAAAGTGAAAGTCATCCATGTGACTAATAGTTGAGTTAAAGTCTTAAAGTATCTGATATTAAATCTACGTAAGTATCAAAAGTAAAAGTAAAGTATATATGTATTTATATCTGTGAACTATGGGTCGACAGATTTTTGGATCTAATATCCTTTTTGTTGTTTGTTTGTTTAGTGGAAACACTGTTATTTGTTTTTATCCAACTGCTGATGGAATCATGAAAAAAAAATGTGTAACCTGCAAAGTAACTAGTAACTTATAGTTGTTAATTAAATATTGTGGAGTAAAAAGAACAGCATTTGCCTCTAAAATATCACGGTGTGGAAGTGTAAAGTAGCAGAAAATGGAAACACTCAAGTACAGTACCTTAAATGTGCAGTACAAGTACAGTACTTGAGTAAATGTACTTCGTTACATTCCATCGCCGCATTGAATTAAAAGGTCCAGTCCTGCATTCAAATCTTCAGTACAGAATTACTATCAGGATCAATGTATCCTGTATATAAAGTATCAAAAGTTAAACCAAACGTTCTGCAGTAAATGTACTCTATAAGTAACTGCAGTAAAAGTACACAAGTATTCTCAGCTTCATGTATAAATACTGGTTGAGCAGTAAAATGTCTGCTGTTAGATTGAAAATGATGCATAAATATAAAAGCAGCATTTTACTGTCGGAGCTGCTGCAGGTGGACAGTTTAAACTAGTCACTGATGAAATGTAACTGAGTATATTTACTCAAATACTGTGCTCGTGTAATTTAGAAGTGCACGTACTTTACATGAGTATTTCCATTTCCTGCTATGTTGTACTTCCACGCCACTAAACCTGGAGGCAAATCTTGCACTTTTTACTCCACTACATTTATTTGATAGCTTCAGTTACTAGTTACTTTACAGATTACATGCTGCATTTGAATGTATTTATCTCTTCAATACTCGGATAAAAAAAGATGTAAAAACTGCTTCAGATGATCAGAAAAATGCTGAATATCAGATCTAATGATTAAACAACCCATAGTGTACATATAAATATCTGTACAATTTACTTTTAATTGCACTTTTGATACATATTATACATTTAATAATAATAAAACGTTAATAATTGTAACTGCGGTGGTAATCGCAAATATAAAGATAAACAGCCGACAGTAACACGGGGAAATAAAATAAGTAAAATCTGGATCAACAAAAAACATCTAAAATCATCTTAATAAGTTCATAAAAGCAACTTTATATAAATGTTTTATAACATAAGTGATTTAAAATGGGGCGCTGCTTCTGCTCTGACAGCCAAAGCGCAGTCGCTTGTAGTTTTAGAATCAGTTCTAACAGACACAGTTCAGCAACAAGATGCTAAAATAGCGTCGTGGTCACATTTGTTTTTTAACCTGTTAAAAGTCAAGCTGTAGTATTTTGTACAACTTGGATGACGTGTACAGAGAGTTACAGTAGTGAAGGAGAGATTAAATAATCACTGAATGACAGCAATGCCCTGATTTTTGCAATATTACGTAGCTGATTAAAGAATGGTTTAACCTTTTTTTACTCGTACTTGCAGTTTAATATCTGATTAAAATAAAACAAGATTTCTGGCTGAGTGCGTTAAGTTGGAGGTGGATGGTCGAGGAGGTGATTATCAAACTGAGCCCTGATACTGAGCGGGAGAAGAGGATGAGTTCAGATTTAGTGTCTTTAATGTGAAGGGTTTGGATGGTGCTTTAGAATCAGATACTACTAATCGGCGTGCATAAGTCTCTAAATTGCATTCTGATGTGTGTGAAACGTGTTGAATGATTAAAGTCTGATTATCTGATTCCTGACTGCGGGTCAGTCGGCCGTGTCAGCGCGGACTCTGGCTCCATCTAGTGACCGCCGAACAGAAACAACTTCAGTTTACTTCAGCTTGCTTGACAATCAGAATCATGTTTTCTGCTCCAGCGACATCTTCTCACCGAAACTATCAACGCCTGTTTAATGTGGTTCAGCCGGCAGGAGACAAACGAGTCGTGACAGAGAGCATGATGGGAAGACAAAAAGTAAATTCAGCCTAATGAAACGCAATTATCCATTAAAGTCTCTTGTAATTATTGCTAATGTTTGAATTGAATCATTTAAATGCACGCTGGCTTCATTAACTCTAAATGTGCAGTATTAGTGATGTAATCAAATATAATGAAGTGGTGAAGTCTATCATTATTATTATGGGATGGCACACTGCTGATTCTTTTCATTTAATGTTAGATTCACAGTAGAAGCTGCAGTTCAGGAGCATCTTTTTTTATCTCATTACATCAAGTGGAAATATTCCAGACGTCCTTTGAGATATTTGGTATTTTTGAATTTTACACACTTTTCTTACATGACACAGAACAAACGTGGAAACCAGCCAAGTACACTTATTCAAGTACAACACGTAAACCCAGTTTCTGACGTACTTTATGAGCTTGATTTATATTTAAGGATCGGGATGATCTAGAAACAAATTGCATCTTTTCAGCAGTGTCATCAGTTGCTCTGAGGTTTGGTCGTTTTTCATGTGATATTGACAGATTATTGATTGAAGGTCATATCCCTCTTCTGTTTTTGTTATTGAGTTCCATACTTTTTGTCTTATGACATCTTAAAAATCACCATCTTCTTGTCATAATTCAGACACCGAGTAGTTTTTAGTTCCACTGATCAGACATTTCTACCCTTAAACTTCTCACGCGGTTTAATTTTGATGATTTAAACATCATCAAACGTTACACCCCCCAAAAAATCTACTGTACTAATAGCTAACAGCTAACTTATAGTTTTTACATTTTTAAAGGTTGCAATATTCGTAATGCAACTTCAGATCAAAAACAAAACTTTTAAAAAAGGACTTCACTGCTACCTGAAACAATGACATGTTTGAGAATCAAATACAACCTGCAAAAACTTGCAGTACAGTAAAAAGAACATACGATATGCTCTCTGGGTAAGTAAGTGAGAAAGATGGGAAAAATCAAACAAGCATCTAATGAATGTTAAAGACACTTTAATTTGCAGTCGAAAGGAAAGTCTCAACAGAACATGATAATTAAAACAAAAAACGTACAACCAAGGTGGGAAAAAATGCTTGTATCCACTTTTGTAGAAAAAAAAAAAGATTATATATATATATACACACACACACACACACACACATTTGGCCAGAAAATGACATTCAGCAGCTTGTTTTTTCAGGAATATTCAACTTTTTTATCTTATACAAAACATCCCCAAATCATGGCATGATCCACTTTTTACTTCATCACATAAGGCTCAGCAATCAAGACTCTATTGAGCTGCTTTTGTAGATAAACATGTAATTAAACAACCCAGCTCCTACTTAGTTTTTAAAAATAATTTGTTAGTGTCAAACACGTGGAAGATTTAAGGCAAAGAAACAGAAAGAAAATAACACACAACACGTTTATGCCGTTGAACTTTCCCGTCCACTTTTCATGTTTGACAAGCAGATTTGGAACCAAACCAAACCAAGCTATTAGCTGGAAAAGTAGTGTTCGCATTGAGCCGCTAAAATGACATCTATGATTTTATTCTTTTTCCCCAATTTGAGTCCTCTGCGAACATTACAGGCCAGAAATTGGCTTCTGACCGAAACATTTAGAAGTTTTGACACCTACTGTTAGTGCTACAATCATATACTGCTACATCTAAATCAATTAGTAGGTCAATACTACTATAAACAAAAAACAAAAACGCTAAACAACGCTGAAACAATCATAGAGATCAAATTTTTAAATGCAAAAATTCAAAACGTGATCCATTTCTAGCTTCTCAAATGTCAACATTTGCTGCTTTTCTTTGCTCTGGACTGATGGTTGGACAAAACAGATCATTTGAAGACAAGATTTGGGATTTTGATTGATTTTCTGGCATATTACAGCTCCATCAGAGCTGCCTTTCCCCATTCATTTCCCAAAATTGATTTGATTTCCATTTCATTTCAGTACAATATTGGCTTTATTTGGGATATTTTTTATTACAACTACAACTTTGCTTGGATCTGAAAGATTCTCAGACACTTAGAGTTGAAAACTGTAAAAAGGAGCCCTTTAACCTTAACATTAGGAATTAAATGAATTGGTTTCTGAGATATATGGTTAAAGTCTGAATATGGAGAAATAAAGGGGATACAATGATGATTTAACATCCCATTTTTAAATTTAAATGCTGTAATGTCCGCACTAAAACAGTAGTGACAGATGTAACCCAATGTGTTTCAACAAAGGAAAAATAAGAAAAAGTTCATTTTTAACAGCCCATGTGGCCAATTCCTGTAGATCCATCGTAGAAGGTGCGCCTGAATGCACCATAACACTTTTTTTGTAATTACAGGACTGTTTTGATACAAACATTAATGTGTCAGTGTGCAACCAAAGAAAATCTACCCACATCTGGTGCTTGCCGATGTTCCTGACAGAGCGGACCCACAAGGAAAAAGAGAAAACATCTCAGGATATTCTCAACAGAGCGGCGAGTTTCAAGTTTACTCAATCTCAACTTCAATGTCAACAGCCTTCAGTTCCCGAACAAACATGACACCAGAGTTATCGTGAAGGTCCGGCTCGCTGAATTCGTCCTCTGGTTCCTCTTTGATCTGCGAGCACTGTGAGACCTCGAAGGGCAACTCAAATACTTTGTTCAGATAATCTCCCTTTCTGCTGATTTTGTCTGCTATAACGATCGCCTTAGATGCGATGGACCAGGCAAACTCCACCTTCCCATGTTTCAGGGGACTCAGATCGAAGTTGTACTCAAGAATCTCGTACAGAGAGGGTACGTATCTCTTGGAGTTCTGTTCTACGTACTGGTGGATCTCCAGGAGGGCTCCTCTCGTCAGCAATTGCAAATCGAGTTTCTTTTTGGGTTCTGACTTTCTATTGATCTGGAGGTCCAGTCCAATCTTTTTGCAGATGCAATAGCTGTTGACTTTTTTCACCTGTTGCATCTTTGCATCCAAAGCCTGTCTACTCGGCTTCACGTCTTCTGTATCCAGATCCTCCCGGTGGTTGCGAGTCAGTGGTTTTGGACCAATCTTCCCATCACCATTCAGAGGGACAACAGTGTTTAACCACCTTTGTGCGTTTGGTGATTTGTAGCGATTTTTTATCAAGAATCGATGTGTTGTGCACCATCTCTGGATCACCTTTGCAGCTGCCATTCCACCACTTCGAAGATCAACTTCAAAGTTGTGCTCAAGGATGTCATTAACTATCTCATGGACTTCTCCACAAAGCTCTCTGACAAAGCTGAATATTTCAAACACGGCGCCCGAGGTCAGGACATTCAGATCAAGCTTCTGATTCGCCAAACGTTGTTCTGTCGACCAAAGGTCGAGACCTAACTGGTTACAAAACTGGTGTGGCTCCACATCCATCTGCTGGTTTGTAGCCGAAGCCGGTGGTTCCACATCCAGCTCCTGCGTCATCCCCGCGTGACACTCGCTTGTCGCGTCAACTATGTTGTAAACTTCAGGGAACCGAAAGGGTCTGCTGAGAAACTCCATTTTCCATCTATCAGGGTTGCTCTGAAGAATCTTCTCCTTTGACATCATGTAAGATATTAAATTACGCTGCTGCATCTCATCTGTGGGGACAAAGTTGAAGTTCAAGCCCAGAATTTCTAATAAGAAACTCTGTGCACTTTTTTTCAATGAGTTGGCAAACCTATAAACCTCCCACAACACGTGGTTGGTGAGCAGGTTCAGATCCACTTTTTGTTTGTTTCCTGAACCAACGTTGAAGTCCAAAGCGATCTTCCTGCAGTTGGAAAACAAATCGTTCACTCTGCACGACTTAAGGATTTGTTTCGAGCGAGTTGCACGCCTCATCCACAGCTTCTGTTTCAGATCTTTTACACGTTTCTCCTCGTTTTTATCTTCAGACATCAGATCTGAGACTCTCAGGGTTGATATGGTCTTTGGACAAGGTTTAAATAAACTAGCGTGGTGGCTGTTTGGACGAGGAGGAAGAAGAGGAAGCTTTTGTCTCTTCTGTGCAGCCTTTACCAAAGCCACTGCAGACGCTGGTTCTGCAGCTGTTCCCGTGAAACAACTTCCAATCATCATTTTATCTGGTTTTGCTTCCGTTCCTGACTGCATTTCTGTCTCAAAATCAACGGGACACATGTATGAAAGGTCACCATCGTCGTCCCCGTTTGTCAGAGTTCCCCATCCCTCGCTGGCTTCTGTGAGTCTTCTTACTTCTTCAGAGTCTGTGTCAGGTTTTTTCCTCTTTCTACAATTCTGCTCCAGTTTCTTCGTTGGGACTTTAAAAGGCTCCTTTCTGAAAGCGTCCCTGGACATGGTATTTATGCAGACGTATCGTCGCTCCATCAGCTTAGACACACACATACGGAACTGCATTTTATCCATCTCAAGACCGAAGTTTTGCTTGACCAAGTCACAAACTATCGCAGTGTGAGTTCCACAAAGCACTTTGGAAAAGTCTAAAAGCTCCATCATCACACCGTTGGTCACAAGACTTCGGTCTAGTTTCTGTCTCAGTGGATCATCTGACTGGAAAATCAGAGTGACACCAAGTTCTTTACAGAAAGGGTAAGCATCTCCGATTAGCTTTGTTCCTCCTCGTCTCTTTATGACGCACAAACTGCTCACAGCTCCGTTACTCTCCGCCATCTGATTTTCTGAAGATTGGCCGTTCTTGCTGCCGTCAGTGAGGACCGACGCATCTACAACTTTGTTCCATTTAGGGCAGTAGCCTTGCCCACTCTTTGGCTGAGTGAACCTCATAATAGTGTTTTGGTTAGGCAGCAAAAATGTTTCTGTAAATCTACGAGGTTTACACTTGATTTGATCCTTCAAAATTTTTATTTTATTGTGAATTCTTGATGCATATGCATAGCACTGCTTGTCATTGTCCTTGTCCACGCCGAGGTCGAAGTTGAACTCTAGCATTTCGAATAGGAAGTACTTCTCGGACTTAGTCACTGTTTTGGCAAAGTCACAAATATCCACCATCACGCCAGCTGACAGCAGACTCTCATCTAACTTTTCCTTCCTTTCCAGTGCCGCGTTGAACTCCAGTCCAATTTCAACCGACTCCGGAAATGGGACCACACCTTTCTGATACCTGACGCCATGTTGGATGCGGCGCTGCCAGATGTAGTCATTCATACCATCCATGGTGATATCTAAATCCCCCCAAAAGTCCTCAGAACAGACTCCAAGCAACTGCGACTGTTACTGCATCATCTTCTCAGTCTGTGTACACAAGAAACATTGAGCTTGAATTAGTTATTTAACACAGCAGAAGTATTTATAATCCTAAAACCTTATGGACAATAACAACATGGAAGGAATTCTAGAAAAAAAAATTGGGAAATGAAAAACTAAATTTGTGTCGCACAGCTTTATTATTTCTTATCAATCATCTCACTATTGCTCAGGTGTATTAATATATTATTATCAATATATAATAGTTAAAACCGCAAGCATCTTCAATACATTTACATACATATGACCCATTAATAGATTAGCCTTTACAATATCAACAGGAATTTCAAATATGTTATGTGAGTGAGTTGGGGTTATTAGATCACTTTATGTGAAAAAAGCTACAGTTTGTCACTTTTTCTGACCATCAGGCCAACTACTACAGCAAAATTGTGCATTTGCAATAGATAGATGAACTAAAACTCCACTTTCGTTGATAATTCATACTGATATTAGAATTACACAGAATTAAACCCTTATTTAAAATGCATGAACCGTGTCAGAAACGTTATACTTGGATAACAAACTTTTTATTCAAGACAGAGAGGTTTAACACTCAAGACTGGAGAGCACACATACATTTTTTGTATCATTGTATTTTTTTCTTTGTCCATTTGTTTACTTTCACTCTATTTGAATTTAGTAATTAATTTCGAATTGTCAACTATACATAGTCAGTTACGAGTGCACGCACTCTCAACACTCTTGCATTATGTTTTCTGTTAAAAGTAAGATTTAAGTTTAAAAAACGCTTTATTTCCCAGTAAGGTTTGCGAGTTGCATTTTTACCAACTGGACCTGGACGCAACAAGATGGCCGCCACGCAAACACAACTTCTGTTTTGAAGTCCACAAATACTCCGTTTATATGAAAACCTGAGGGTTAATACGTGAAACGGGACCACCGCTCGCTACTGACAGTGTTGTCTGCTGAGAACGAAGCTGCACACGTGTTTTCAAAACTAAAAAACCCACCGAAATCGGCGTTAAGGCTGACATTAGCCCCTCAAAGTAAAGCTAACGATAGCATGTGGACAGAAGCGGTTCATCAATCAGTTTAATCAATCATTCAGCAAAGAGTGTCATCATTTGAGCACTTACCAAAGACCGGAGCATAAAGCCATTATCTGGAGGTGGAAGAATTGCGGTGAGGTTTGTTGTCTCGATGTTTCTAGAGACAGAAACTTGTGCCATGTGAAGCTGCAGCGCTGCAACACATCCAAACTTCCTCTGAAGGCCGCCTTCAGGGACGCATCGGAAACCCCAGCGTTGGAGGACACCAGTAATGAGCTGTTACTCGGTCTGTTCAGAAAGCATCACGAAGCAACGTGCAAATGACGTATGAAGCTCATTTAGCGCTTTTAACTTGTTTCATGGATTAGATTGAATCAAAGCGACAAGCGAAACACATGTATGTCTGGTCTCGGGCCGATCATGTGACGGTGCTGTGTTCAGGAACACATAGGAAAGTGTCACGCACATGTGGTGGATGTTGATGGAATCGAAAGACTTGGAGTAAAATCTAAACATTATACTTTTACTCAAGTATAAATATATTTGGGGTACTTTTAACACTGTGCAACTAACAGTGTGCATCTTATCCCTATATTAGGGGGATGTCTAATTTTAGATAAGTGCCATCATGATTAAAACTGATGTTTTGATGGTGTTGCTGTGACATATACAGTATATATATACATATATATATATATACATATATATATATATATATATATATATATACATATATATATATATATATACATATATATATATATATATATATACATATATACATATATATATATATACATATATATATATATATATATATATACATATATATATATATATATACATATATATATATATATATATACATATACATATATATATATACATATATACATATACATATATATATACATATATATATATATATATATATATATATATATATATATACACATATACATATACATATATATATACATATATATATATATATATATATATATATATATATACACATATATATGTGTGTGTGTGTGTGTGTGTGTGTGTGTGTATGTATAGCCATTTATATATCTAATAACATTATCTGGCAGATTTGTCCTGTTCATAAATTTCACTTTGGGACGGCAAATAAACATGTCCAGCTGGTTTCAAACCAGGGACCTAATGCATTGATTACCTTTGAGACAATACTGATATAATCCATATTCTTCTTGTTCTTCTTCTCTGTGTTAACTGCCAGGTTTCAAGGTGCAAACCTCCACTCACTGTATCAGAGATTGACACAAAAATCACTTACAATCAATGACACAAAAATCACTTACAATCAGTGATTGTAAGTGATTTTTTAAGTGATTTTTTGTGTCAAAAATCACTTACAATCAGAGATTGTAAGTGATTTTTGTGTCATTAGGAAATGTTTAAAACTTTTCTGACCACAAAACAGCTGTCGGGTTGCTTTATGTGTTATAACAGGGGCAACGTTAGTGGTTCGGGTTTCAACCCAGGCTACTACGTTCAAGCCAGGCTTCTCAAATAGTAAATCTTCAAAAACAAAATCATGTCGATGATTCATCTCAACTTGCCTGGTTGGGTTTTGTACCATTCGGCCTCTGCAGCTCATCCACAATCCAGCAGCCTGACTGGTCTTCAACCAGCTCCACTCCTCCACACCCTGATGTAGAACAATGTATTTGCCTGCAGTGCTTCAAATAGCTCAGGCCTAATACACTAGAATCATTTGTCCTCCTGGCTGATGTGATCACACTCGTTGGACAGCATTGTTGGCACCGTCGGCGGGGGTTAAGTTGTGGTATGGTTCCTCTCTGAGATGTAAATAGCCCCCTTCACTCCTCTTTCAAACCATCTGTCCTTCCTATTTAACATATGTACATTGTTGTCCTCTAAAGAGTCTCTGAGGGGTTCTCTAATCTAATACCCACAGTTGATGTGGTGTTATATCAGGACAGACTTTTAAAGGTGCTTTCTGTTAAATAATTAGATTTTTTGAGTCTCATTGCCAACAAGTCAAAACCGAATCCACTGTGATTATAGGACGGGTCATAAACCTAGAGCGTCATCATTTGACAGGTAGGGAATGAAACTAAAAAATCAACTTTTGTCATAAACTGAATGAACAAACTGACTTTAAAGATCAACAGAATTTCATACTGTTTAACTTTGTTTATATGTGGCAGACCCTGCCACCTTTCTAGCTTCAAACAGTGTTTGACTTTATTTTCATCTGGGAACAGCTTGTTTATTCCCTTATGGAGAGAAATGTGTATTTCTAAGTGTCATTATTATTGTAAATATTAAAATTCAGAGTTTGAAATTCTTCTACGAAACTGAATAGTGCCTCTTTCATGCAAATAAATAGCATATTTCTATGACATTTGTAAAACTAATTCAACACGTATAGGCTATAAAAAGGGTAACATATAGTGGGATTTATTGTCGTTAAGTTTGAATATTTTGTAATTTAACCAGCTGCAGTTTTTTTGTTGGCACACAGTCACGTAACAAACTGGTCTTTCTGCCTGACATGTGAAACAGATGTTGAGTCAAAGCTGAAGAGTTCAGGAGTGTTTCGTGTCCGCGCATGCTCAGTGTGGAACACAACAATCAGCCAATCGCGTGAGAGCAACGGCATAGCTGTGTTTGCATCAGACACGGATATATAAAGCGGTCGGACTAGTACAGTAATACTCGTTTACATTGCGCAAACGAAAACATCATGCCTGATCCACCCAAAGCAGCGAAGAAAGGCTCCAAGAAAGCCGTTTCTAAGGCCACCAAGGGCGGCAAGAAGAGGAGGAGACCTAGGAAGGAGAGCTATGCCATCTACGTGTACAAGGTCCTGAAGCAGGTCCACCCCGACACCGGGATCTCCTCCAAGGCCATGGGCATCATGAACTCGTTCGTGAGCGACATCTTTGAGCGCATCGCCGGTGAAGCCTCCCGTCTGGCTCACTACAACAAGCGCTCCACCATCACCTCCAGGGAGATCCAGACCGCCGTCCGCCTGCTGCTGCCCGGGGAGCTGGCCAAGCACGCCGTGTCTGAGGGCACCAAGGCTGTGACCAAGTACACCAGCTCCAAGTAAACCCTCTGAAACCATCAACACAAAGGTCCTTTTCAGGGCCACACACAACCTCTAAGAGCCTCATTCCGATTATACGTGACCACAGGTGTTTTAACAAACCCAAGTGTAAGAAGATATTTCTGTAGTGTTAACTGTCTCAAACTACTTGATTCAACTTAATAAGTACTACAGACACGATGGGACACTACATTCTGACTCTAGTTTTGGTTTGAAAGAATCTTTCAAAGACCCCTAACATGTCCCATAAGGTTCTCTTGTTTTATATTGTACATGAAATCAGGTTCCTACTCAAATTTTAGGGGTATTTCACAAAACAAATAAAGTTGGTTTATGTGGGTTCAGGTAATGCAACATCTTTACATTCTGGGGAATGTTATGATTCTGTACGAGGGCCAATGAGAACTTCACATGGATGGTTTCTTGGTGCATGTTTGTCAACTTGGAGAGGAAAAGTACTAACCAAACATCAGTAGAACACTACATTAGAGACTCGTATATGTTAATTGCCACAAGATGGTATATCGTATTGTTTTGCTTTATGGACTGTGTGCAACTACTATCTGTACATAATACATGCATGTTTTCATAGAGAACTAGTACATGGGAACAGTCTCTTCAGAGTGGGTGGGTGGCTCTTAAAAGAGCCGTTGGTTTCAGATTCACTAGTCGGGATGAGGTTTAACCTCCGAAGCCGTACAGGGTGCGACCCTGCCTCTTCAGAGCGTACACCACGTCCATGGCGGTCACGGTCTTTCTCTTGGCGTGCTCGGTGTAGGTGACGGCGTCACGGATGACGTTCTCCAGGAACACCTTGAGCACACCGCGGGTCTCCTCGTAGATCAGACCAGAGATACGCTTCACTCCACCGCGGCGAGCCAGACGGCGGATAGCTGGTTTGGTGATTCCCTGGATGTTATCACGGAGAACTTTGCGGTGACGCTTGGCGCCTCCTTTACCGAGTCCTTTGCCTCCCTTTCCTCTTCCGCTCATGTTTGCTAGAATTCAACAAAGTCGAATGTGCTGCTGGGCTGAAGGCACTCTGTATTTAAAGTGTTTCTGCGGACGTAAAGGAAGAAGGAGGGTAGGTTTGGTGGGCGGGGCCAGACTCAACGGTCCTTCCTACATCCTCAGCAGCTGAAAGTGAAAGTACCTTTTGAACGTCCTCACATTTCATATCTATAACTTAAATACTTAGAAAATGAGTTAATGTAGGTCATATAAACTCCACCGGTGTTTTTGGGGTGTAACTTTAGAGGTGAAGTAACTCCACCCCCCCCACTCAAATCCTTTGGCACAATCATCACAGACGATAAAGAAAAGGCCACACTCTTCCGTAACCATCTTGAAAACATCCACTCATGCCCAAGACACTCACTTCGACAACACATGGAAAGACCTAGGGCCTTGCACAAAACTAGGATAAGGGATTAAGCCGGGATATCTTGGTTATCCTGGCTCAATTTATCCGTGATCCGGTTGCACAAAAGCGGGATAGGGGGCAGTAGGATAATGGTATAAGTTACCATGGAGATTTATTCTGTGGAGCTAGCCTGCTCCAGACCAGGCTAAGTTCCAGGATCTATTTAATCTTATCCCTTATCTCAGTCAGCAGTCACCACAAATGGAAACCAATAGTTATTCCACTGCCCACTACACATTGTTATCACATATAACTAGACCCACTGTCATTATTTAAACGTTTGTGATCATTAATTTCAATCATTTTGGATAAATTATGATTTTAGATGATGTTGCTATCATTAGATAATTTACAGTTTCCCATAGACTATAAAGCTATATATAAAATGACGGAATATTAGGGCCACAGAGAAAGAATAAAAACAATCACAGCCCTCGAGAATAAAGTCATACATTTACAAGAATAAAGTCATAATATTGTAACCCGTTGTTTTAGAGGAGGAGAGTTGTTAAAATGAGGGCTGTGGAGCACATCAGCATCACATTGTATCGGGACTTTAAAAAGAATATGCAAAGAAAAGCATCTTTTCCGCAGAAAGAACCAGTCTCATAAATGTATGACTTTTTCTTTCTTCCTCAGTGTGGCCCGAATACTCTGTCGTATAAAATACACATCCCATATAAATATAAATACACATCAATGTGTAACATTATGTTCCTTTATTGAATAAGGACAAAGCAAAACAGGTAAACCATCAGCTCCTTTCAAAACTGAAGTCACACAGTGACTCTACAAGATGGAAAGCACAGAATCAAAGCATATTTTACAACACAAGGATAAATACACATTATACAACACAAGGATAAATACACATTCAAAGGTCTGTATATAATACACCCCACATGTCTGCACACTGAAATAAATGCAGGACAAATCCATACACATCAAATTAACAGACAAATGAATGGATGCAGTAGCCTCCCTGCAAGCTTCAGTATACAGCACAAACATCATAAGAAGCCAAATCAATTTAAATTAAATTAATAATAAAACAAATAAAATTAAAAAAAACACACAAATTGCTCTACCACTGCAGGACATATTTAACTGAAATTTAAAGCCTGCATATTAACTAAAATAATTCAACACATATTGGTCCTTCACTCCCCATTGTCAGAGCAGAAAGGAACACAACGTGTTGGGCCTTCTTACAGGCTATATGCTCACTTGACTTTACAAGGATTGACCTTCCATTTTTTTTATTTAAGATGTGTCATCTTCTTGGAGCTGGGGGGGAGGAAAGGAGAATAATGATTAATACATGTGTGTTACAGTCAGCATACAGTGTGCATTGAAGGCATAACTCACCTCCCGCTCAAGTTTTTTTATTCTAAGGTCTAATTTTCTAATTGTCCTCTTTTTTATTTCGGACTCCAGTGCAAGGTTTTCCATCTTTTTCTTCTTGTACTGCATATCTATATCTGCCAGTTGTATTTGGCGCCGGAGGTGGTTATTATTATTATTAGCTCATCTATTTATCAAAGAGTTATACAGTCTGATGGAGTTACATTTACACAGTTTCACTCATATCTGCAGTCCATTTCAATAAAAATTCAACTGATTCATAATCAGAATACAACTGTGTTTTGTAATTGTGATGTTTCAGCGGAGCAGTGAGTGTGTAATTGTGCACTGCTTACGCATTCAGGTGGTCAGCAATACTTTGCCATGCTTTTTCTCTTTGCTTTATCACTGTGGCGGTGTTGCCTTTCTTTTTAATTATGTCTTTTACCTCCTCGTATGCCTCTATGAGGATTTCTGCCTCTGGCGGGGAAAAGTAAGCCGCTCTACTTGCCATGGTGAATCAGTGAATCTGTGATCGGTGGCGGGGTCTATTTGAGGGAGCCGTGAGCACGCACTTATCCAGGATTGGTTTCACCTGGCTTGATGAATCCGTGTCTGCTCATCCTGGCTTGGTCTTTGTGCAACCAATTAAGCCTGGACGCTCTTGTTTTGGATTCCTTGAGCTCAGCTCACTCACTTATCCTGGATGTCTTAATCCTATTTTTGTGCAACGGGCCCCTGGTGGACAAGGAAATCACAAAACACAAATCATCACAGACAAATAGAATCGACCCCCCCACAGAGCACCACCTCCTCACAAGGCCTGTCACCACCAAAGAAATACAACTGCACTTGATGAAAAATAAAGCACTGGGAGAAGACACCATCACTATCTTCCGCACCTTGGACAGCTCTACACCACTTGCCTCACCACCGGCCACTTCCCTTCACCCTGGAAAACTGCACTCGTCACCATGATCCACAAACCCGGAAAAAAAAACCCACGATGTCACCAGCTACCGCCCTATTAGCCTCCTCAGCCACATCGGAAAACTCTTTGAAAGAATCATCACCTCCCGACTCAGCAATCACATTGAATCAATAGGTCTCATCGGTATCCATCAGGGAGGTTTCAGAAAAGGCAGAGCAACAACAGACAACATTCTCCGTCTATCCGAAGACATCTACAGAAGCTTTAAAAAAACAAATCACCCTAGCAATATTCTTCGACATCGAAAAAGCATTTAACAAAGTATGGCATAACAGTCTCATATACAGATTACTGGACACCAACCTCAAACTCCCCAAACCCTGCCAATCCATCATCTCCAACTTCCTCAACAACCGCCACATCAAGGTCAAAGTCAACTCAGCTATCTCAACACCGTTCACCCCCCGAGCAGGAGTACCACAAGGCGCAGTTCTCAGTCCACTTCTGTTTCTCATCTATACCTCAGACATCTACTACCCGCCAGCCACCATAGCCAAAGTTTCTCAGTTTGCCGACGATCTCTGCTACTGGTCCAGCTCAAAATCTCCACAACTAGCAGCCAATAAACTCCAACATTGCATAACAGAAATAGAAACCTGGTCAAGCATGTGGCGCATCAGACTTAACCCTGTCAAAACCCAATGTGTCATCTTCACCAAAAATCAACACCTACAGCTCAACAACAACCTCTCATTATTCAACCAACAAATCAGCATCAGCAACGAAGCAACTTTCCTCGGAGTAACCTTTCAAAGCAACATGACCTGGACCAAATTCATCACAAAACTGGAACAAAAAGGAAACATCAGACTGAACCATCTCAAAGCCCTCGCGGAAAGCATGGCGCATCACTCTGAACAATAATCAAAGTCTATCTAGCCTACATCCGACCCCTGTTTGAATACTCCGTCCCCGCCTGGATCACCCTCACTGACAACCAGATACAACGCCTCCAAGTCATACAAAATAAAGCACTAAAACTGGCTCACCGTCTCCCAAATTATATCAGCAACCACTACATTCACAGAATAACCGGCATCCAGACCATCAGACAGAGACACCAAGTAATAGTCCTAAGATATTTAAGTACAGCAATAAACAACCCTGCCCTCCAGAGAACCATCCAAGAAGCCAAACAAATTGTCAACACCCCCCTGTCATTCATCCTCCAGCTGAAGCCCCCCCTCTCCATCCCCTGATCCCCCTCTCTTCTATGGCCGAGTAACTCAACACAAAACACACAACACAGACCATCTAACACTCACACTGACACATGAACATATAAATATGAATAGGTCACTTATGACAGGAATAGATCACTTATGACATACAAGTCTGCACTAAATACACATGAGCGCTTTATTTTATTTTGCTCTCTCTCAAACACAAATTCAACATGTGCAGTGGATAAATAAATTGCTGTGTTGGCTATGCTGACTTCAACATTGGTGAACTTCAACCAGTGAAGTCAATGGCACAACCAATAGTATAAAGATGTGTTTGTGTGTAAACGGCACATGAATATCAAGGATCTTTGCGTATTTTTCTCGTCCCACTCTGACAACACTGATCAACAGCAAGTTCATACTTCTCATTATGTTTACAGCCTAACAATAGCTTTTTACTGCTAGAGATTGAATTTGTACTTCAAAGATCACAAAGTTGGTGTTCATCTGTGAAGAGAACCTGCTGAACAAAAAAATGATCAAAAACATGTCTTTGCCACGAGTATTCCAATTCTAATATTCCAAACTCCAATTAATTTTTTTTTAAAGATTTTTGTTGAAGGAACCAGGGCAATGCTCACTTCTGGCTCCCTTAAAAAATATATCTCACACCTTTTCACATTATAAATGATGAATGAAAATAACTGTTGTTTCCTCTATTTCACACAGTTGTTGCAAAAGGTAATACTGCTGTGTGTGTGTGTGTGTGTGAGAGAGAGAGAGAGAGAGAGAGAGAATGAGAGAGAGAAAAAAAAGTGATGTCTTGTAACGTCATTATCCCAGTCTCACTTACAAATCGAGCCATTTTAAGAGTCGTTGCATCATGAGGAGAAACTTAACCAACTTTGTGAAACAGCAATGGCAAATGTTATATCATTGCTGCCTTCTTGTAAATTCGGCATTAAGTACAATACATTAAGATTGTCCTATCCTTGTAAAAAGGGTCAGTTTTCGCGGCATCAATGTAAACGCCTGTCTTGTTTTCCTATTTAAAAGTGCATCCTGTGTGCTCTTGTCTGATATGCACCTTACCTTCAAGCAGCTGTTTGAACACACATTTTCAAATGATTTTCATACATCAAATGTATGACAGAATAAAGCATATTGACAGTGAACATGTCAAATTTTACAAATCTAGTAAACAGTAAGTAATATAGGCTACCTCTTTGGAGGAGGAAGACAGTGGCAAATGGAAACGAGACTCCCTTAAAAAATGTTTGATTACATGATCAGAATCATAATTGACTACAAAATACGTTTTAAAAATCTCAGGAATCTGGAAATCAACTTTTGGCTAAAAACAAAGCTGAACACATAAAAACAACATATAATAATAATAATAATAATGCATTTTTTTTTAGGGCACCTTTCAAAGCACTCAAGGACACCGCACATAACAACAACAGTACAACAAAAGACAGCACAAGAACAGGACAATTTAGTGCAAATAAATAGATATATACACTATCTATACTATATATATACACTTTAGAAATATGCAAAAAAATTTATATATAATAAGCAGCAAAGACTTTCAGCATACAGTGTCCACAGTACATACATGTTTCTGGAAGTTGTATACAAAGATAACTTCATTAACATTTCTGATTTAGGTGATGTAGTGTAGGTGGACTTGTCTTCAAACAGGCCTTATACCATGTGCAGGACTTATATTTGATAATGGCGGACAAACTGTTTTAAACACTGGTATCAGAAATGTTAATCATTTCCTGTCTGTTAGGTCCTCACTCACAGAGTAACTTTCTCTGTGTAGGATTGGTTACTTTGAAATGTTCTCTCCAATAGTTGATCAGCTTACAGCGCGGGAGTCTCTCGGTGCTGACGTCACTCCAGCGGTGTCTTTATAAAGCCGCTGTTTGCCGTCAGACAGCATCGATTCTTTATCTGTGAACACAGAGGAGACAGTTGAGCTACAATGGCGAGAACCAAGCAGACAGCCCGTAAATCCACCGGAGGTAAAGCTCCCAGGAAGCAGCTCGCCACCAAGGCTGCCCGTAAGAGCGCCCCGGCCACCGGCGGAGTGAAGAAGCCCCATCGTTACAGGCCCGGTACCGTGGCTCTCAGAGAGATCCGTCGCTACCAGAAGTCCACCGAGCTGCTCATCCGCAAGCTGCCTTTCCAGCGCCTGGTCAGGGAGATCGCCCAGGACTTCAAGACCGACCTGCGCTTCCAGAGCTCCGCCGTCATGGCTCTGCAGGAGTCCAGCGAGGCTTACCTGGTCGGCCTGTTCGAGGACACCAACCTGTGCGCCATCCACGCCAAGAGGGTCACCATCATGCCCAAAGACATCCAGCTGGCCCGCCGCATCCGTGGAGAGAGAGCTTAAACTGACCCCACATCTGTTTAACAACACAACGGCTCTTTTAAGAGCCACACACTTACACTGTGAGAGTAACATGTCCTTTACGACCACATTAACGATACGATCAGAATCAACATAAATCAGCAGTATTGATTCCCTCACTGTATTTTTATTTTTTATTACTTATACAGAGTCAACATGTCAGCCAAATTTATAAACTACATAAAAGACATGTATGTTAAAATGAGCCTGTAACACAGCATGACTTTAGTCTAGCATAACTCAAAGCACATTAATGAGGTGGTTAATAGACATCAAAAGGAACTTCATTGATCCCAAAGGAAGAACTGGTTAAATTACATCTGCACCCTCCAGAATACAAAACACAGCTAAGCATATCAGAAAATGATTGGGAAAAAATACATAACTTCACTACCCATCTAGGGATATGGGTGTGTGTGTGTTCATCGATATGCATTATTATTATTTTTGGTGACCAAAATATTCACAAAACACAGTACAAAATCAAGCGACAAGCAAGAATAACCCAATATACCTATGTAATTTGGTGAAGTGTATATTAGTGTAATAATAAATAAAATCTTTGATATTTATATACACACAATAATTATACTACCAGAAAGACATGTAAAGAGGTTTGCTTTATAGCCTATTACACTTTAACTTCACTGTAGACAATATTTCAGGAATATTAAACAAAATGAAACAGACATGTCATGAATCACAAGCATGATATTTGTCAGTTTAAAAGATAATTTTCCCAATTGTCCTCTATGTCATTATTCTGTCGTTTGTTTTTTGTTTGGGTTTCTATACTTGATAGAAAGTGCACTTATATTTTTATTAGAAATCGTCTTGATCTTATGTAAATAAAGGTGGCTTACATACTTATATGAGTATAGAATTCCGAATAGAATCAAAATGTTTTTAAGTTGCACATAGGTACAATCCTGTAAAAGACAATATTTGAGAGTCCAAACTGTCCCCTGATTATTATATATATATATATATATATATATCTTGGGGGGGCGGGGGGGGGGCTAAATATTACATGCATAAATTGAAGTGGCATGGAAGACTGCCCCTCCTGTCAAACTTTTAAATCATGACTTCCATTGAAAATGTAGATATTTTAGATTCTAATAAGCACTGTGTGTTGTTGAGCTGAGGGTCATGAATAAAAAAAAGAAAATGTCCCATGAGAGAAACCGGAAGGGGCGTGCCATCACTTCTAAAATGGAGCAGCTGTCTGATGGCGGAACTCAGGTAAAGTGGGATACAAGTTTGTATGTCAATAACTTTCCTCTCAAGGAAGTTGTTTGTTTTTTTACATATTTACATACATACATATTTTTTACACATTTTACTTTTAACTGCAGTTAATATAGAAATGTATTTCCTAAAGGGGAATAATATGTTGGTAGGAAAACTATGACTTTACTTGTATAATGCTTAAGTCTATAACAACATGACCTTATAAAAGACTTAAAAAATTTAGTTCCCCCTGATTTTCAGTTTGCTTTGGTAAATAAAGATAATATGATTATATTAAATACCTCATGTAACATAGTGATGTCAATGCTCATTTAATGGATTGTATGTAACATGACCCAGTATCCTGTAAGGTCCTTTACCCTCAGTGATGTTAGGTTAAAATAAAGCGTCTGAAATACTGAATCCAATGCAGGTGTCACAATATGAAACAGCTGATCTTTTGACTTCAGTCCATGTTCCAGATTTGAGCTCCTATATGTCTAACAGATCTGAGCAGGATCCATTATAGTTCAGAGATTTAAAACCATGTCATTGTGGAGCTAAACAAAATTTAATTCACAATGTGTATACATGAGACTTACACTACCAGTACTAACAGACCTTTCTGAATGTTTTTACCCGATAAATGTGCCTGTCAGCCAGTCACATCTAGCTGATTAACTCTTTAGAGTTGAGAAGTAACACAACATTTGATGGCATGTTTGAAAAACACAGACCGGATGTTTACTCGATACGTTTTCTTGGTGTGAATTGATTAAAAGTGATTTTAAATGTGATCTTGTGTTTACCTTTTCTCTTGCTTCTCTGTGTGTTTCAAACAATTCTGGAGTAGATGGGTCTGCATGCCTACCCATGCAAGTTCATAAATATTTTGCTGAAAAGTGCTGATGTGATTGATTTCCACTGCCTTAGGATTGCAAATATCCAGGGACAGGAGAGGGGGTCAGCGGGAGGCCCAGCGCTGCTGCCTGGCCCTGGTTTGTCCTCATGGATGAGGTGTTAGGACAGAGAGAGGATGGAGAGGCTCTTCTCCACTCCGGAGGCTGGCCAATCCTTACATTATTTCTGTTATTATTTATTTAATTTAAGAGTTCTTTTAAAATTATTTGTTCATAATTGTTCATTTTATATAATCCATGAAATAAAATATTGTTCTATTGTTACACGTTGTTTATTCCATTAAGTATTTACAGCTTAAGTACAATTTATAACAGTTAGCAAACGGCATCAAGTGCTACTTTTCAGGGACAACAAGGGATTGAATTTTTTCTTTTATTTTTAAGGTCTTAATATTTACTTAACTATTTACAAAATTACAGCATAAATAACTATTTACAGATTATCATTACTATTAACAACAATTATTAATTAACAGAAATATTAAAACAGTTAAAAATGATGTACAGTAGTAGACTAAGCAGGAGTCCCTGGCTGCTTTTCCTCTTCCTCCACAAGGAGGAGGATTGAAAAGGAATTCAGGAATTCCTGTAGCTCAAACATTTTTGACAGTCAAACTTTACTCTTCTTTCAGTTTTGTGGACCTGGACTGCAGACATGTGCCAATCTGCTGTTCTATATCGTATAGGCTTCACCCTTTAAGGCCATCGCTGGTGGGTTTATCCCTCGCGCGCATGCGCAGCACTGAAAGCATTTTAGTCCACGCCCACCTACTGTGGGCCTCACCTCCGGTCTCACCCTGTGTATAAATTGGGGTGAGACCGGGCAATCGGCTCCCATTTTTTCTTCAGCGAACATGCAGCAAGAAGAGCATCAGGCAAAGAAAGGAGCAACATCGTCCGGCGGCATCAGAGTGTTCCCGGTCTGCCAGACCAGGTACATAATGAGCTTCGATTTGCACGCTCGCTGCGAGTCGTGCCTCGGCCCGGAGCACGCCGGCGTGGCACTGACATCGCAAGCGGCCTGCCCATACTGCAAATTGTTGCCTGCGGCGGAGAGGCAGCGGAGAGCGGACGCTTTCGCTGCCGCCGCCGAGGACGTATTCCCCGTCCTTGACCTCTACCCGCTGGACGACGCCCTGGACTTCTTTGATACGGGTTCGGAGTCGGACGACTCTGCCCCGCCTCATGAATCTCCACGCTGGTCGAGCGTTGCCCCCCCCCTCCAGCCGGAGGGGCTGGAGCCTGACATCGACCCGCCGGGGGCACATCCAGTTGTCCCTGGAGTTCCCCTATCGACGACGACCTCCTTGCCGGCCATAAGAGCTCTTGTCCGGGATCTGCCGGTCATTATACAGAAGGCAGCGGCGTACAAGGACCTTCCTATCTCGCCGGAACAAGCACCACTTCCTCCGGACGACATGGCAGGCGGCTTCGCCTCGGGCCAGGCGGCCCGACGCGACCCCGTCTGGCCTCGCTTTCCGGCCATCAAAGCTTACCAGTCGGGAGCGGCGGCTGAGCCTGGGAAGTTGAGAGCTCCGGTCTCAACGTATGCCCCCATCACCAAGGTGGAGGGCTACACGGAGCATGGCTTCCCTCCTGTCCCACCTCTGGAACCGAGCTTGTCTTCGGTCTTCGGTGTGAAGACCAACATGCTCGGTGGACGACGGCCGGTGCCGCCCTCCACCACGGACCAGATGACGGCGAGGTTCGCGGACAGATCGCACCAGTGCGCCTTCCAGGCGTCTGCAGCCGCCAACAACATCGCGCTGCTGGCGTACTCCATGAACAAGATGGCAGCTGAGCCGGAGCTTCTGCCCGGACGGGCAGAGGAGCTCGGAAAGGCCGCCAGCGCAGCACTGAACCTCTGCGCGTCCATTGCAGTGTCCACCGCCAGGATTGCAGCGTGGCAGCAGTTGATTCACCGAAATATCTGGCTGCACCAGAATTCCGCCATCCCGGAAAACATGAAAAAGGAGCTGCTGGAGGGCCCCATCAGCCCCGATGGGCTGTTCGGTCCCCACCTCCACTCTGTGGTGGACCAGCTACAGAGGACATCGGAGGAGGCTGAGAAGTTCAAGTCGCACGTGGCTCGTGCTCAGCGGATTGCGGACCATCATCGTCCATCTTGCCATCGGCGGGACCGCCGGGACCAGCGACACAGACCGAGACGCCCCGTGGCAGCCACCGCGGCTGCGTCTCGGCCGCCTGCTCCTTCTGCTCCTCGTGCTCCTCCTCCTCCGCTTCCACAACCAAGCTACCGAGCGGCTCAGCCAGCTCCTCGGCGGGGGCAGAAGCATCGCCGCATGGCCCCATCGTGGTCGAATCCGCCACAAGAGCCCCCCCGGAAGCAGAGCAGGAGGCAATGACATTTAAGGGGGATGTGTGTGTTATTGGAAAATGTTGATGTGTTGAACCTTTTTGGAATAAAACGTAAACATCTTCTTATTAAGAGCAATTTTCCGGTTGAAACTCAGTCTGCCCTCGAGTCTGTCGACTCAGCTGCAGCTGCAGGTCACACACTCCCCACACTGTGTGAGCCGGCGGCCTGTAACCTTTCGGTTAACAGGCTGCACGGACTCACGTCATTAAAGCAGCACATCTCCTCTGTATCACACTCAGAGGTTCCCTCCACACATGTTGTAACTACACATGTGTGTGATAATGAGCCCACGAGAGCCGTCACTACGCCTCGTGTGGACAGCGCGCACACACCTGTGTCTGTGCGCAGCGTCTCCTCTCCTCATCCTTCGGTGAGTGAGAGTTTGAACGCTCTTCAATGTCACGTTTACGAGTGTTCTCCTCCTGAACGGCGACTTCTTGGCGTTGATGTGTCCGCGAATTACGCACCGTCTCCCCGGCAGCGTCCGGCCGTGAGTCCGTGCGTAATACGCTCTCCAGAGACTTCACAGCCCTTTCGGTCCGAGCCCCCCATGGGTTGCTCCCAGAAACGCTCCGGCACGAGCAACGGCGGCGAGGGCTCTGGCTTGGCTCGTCTCCATGACAACCACAGCGCATCAGCTAAATGTACGCCCGCTTTCAGAGCATTACGCAGAGTGGCGGCGCGTCTGTTTGATGGACAGCTGGATGAACAGGCTGATCAGCAGAGGTTACACACTGCAGTTCGCCTCTCCTCCCCCGCAGTTCAACGGGATTCTGGAAACACTCCTGTCATCCCAAGAACTCTGTCTCGCTCTCCAGTCAGAGCTGCAGGAACTCCTGATGAAAAATGCAATTTCCAGGGTTCCTCAGGGAGAGGAAAAACAGGGTTTTTACTCCCGTTATTTCCTGGTCCCGAAAAAGACGGGCGGCATGAGACCCATCCTCGATCTGTCTCTGTTCAACAAATCGATAATGGAGAGACGGTTTCACATGCTGACGATCAGACAGGTGCTGGAATGTGTTCACCAGGGCGACTGGTTCACTTCCATAAACCTGAAAGACGCGTATTTTCACGTCTCCATCCTCCCGAAAATTCCTGCGTTTCTCATTCCAAGGGATGCAGTATCAGTACAACCGTCTGCCATTCGGTTATTCCCTGGCTCCACGCACCTTCTCCAAGTGTGTGGAGACGGCCCTGCAGCCTTTACGCAGGATGGGGATGAGAGTGCTGTTTTATCTGGACGACCTGCTTTTGCTGGCTCGCTCCAGACAGGAAGCAGCGTTACAGACGAAAAGGCTGGTAACACATCTGTCGAGTCTGGGCTTCACGATCAACTGGGAAAAGAGCTCTTCTCTTCCCTCCCAGTGTGTGATCTATCTGGGAGTGAACTCAGCCAGCATGAGAGCGCGGCTCTCTCGGCAGAGAGTGGAGGCGCTGACAGCTCTCCTCCACCGTGTTACGCCTCACAATGTGGTGACAGCTCCCTCTGTCATGCAGCTGCTGGGCATGATGTCAGCAGCTCATGTGGTGATTCCTCTGGGCCTGCTCCACATGAGACGGCTGCAGAGATGGTTCATTCGCCTGCGCATCGACCCTGTGCGTCAGCGGAGACGCATGGTTTCCATTCCTCCCTCAGTGGGCCCAGATTTAGCCCACTGGAGAAACCCTCACACCCTGTCAGCGGGGGGTGCCGCTGGGCAGAGCCGCGTCACACATCTCAGTGTTCACAGACGCTTCTCTCTCAGGGTGGGGAGGAACGTGTCGGTCACAGGTGGTGGGAGGACAGTGGTCAGAGACTCACATGTCTCTCCACATAAACGTGCTGGAGCTTCTCACTGTGTGGAAAGTGATCCAACATTTCGCTCCGCTGCTGCAGAATCAACATGTTCTGATTCGCACAGACAACAAAGCGACGGCAGCCTACATAAACCGGCAGGGCGGAGTCCGCTCCGCTCAGCTGCTGAACACAGCAAGACAACTGCTGCGCTGGGCGCACACACACTTGCTCTCCATCAGAGCAGTGTATATTCCCGGTGTATTGAACAGAGGGGCGGATATTGTGTCGAGACCGAGGACCGAGTGCAGAAAGAGCAGCTGTCAGCGATTCTGATAGCTCCGGAGCGCACGGGCGTGTCATGGTTTCCATGCCTGCAGCGGCTGATATCAGGCCGCCAGTGGGAACTCCCGTGGCGCGGGGACGCTCTCTCTCAGGCAGAGGGAGCGATCAGGAGTTACCCGGTGACAGGTCAGCGTCTGTGGGCCTGGCCGCTGAACGGGAACGCTTAGAGAGGCTGGGTCTCTCTCAGGATGTTGTGCGCACTATCCAGAGCGCGAGAGCCGCTTCTACCAGAGCTTCTTACACAGCCAAATGGACAGCTTTTCAGCGTTGGTGTGTAGAAAAGAGCCTGGATCCCACTGCGTGTCCCCTGCCTCACGTGCTTTCATTCCTCCAACTGTTGGTGGACAGGAATTTGGCTTTCAGCACAGTTAAGACTTATGCTGCTGCTATTTCGTCCTGTCATGAAGGTTTCGGTGACAGATCGGTGTTCAGCCACCCTCTGATGAAACGTTTTCTGAGAGGCGTACGGAGACACAGACCGGTGTCACGCTCCTTAGCCCCTCAGTGGGATTTGGCGCTGGTTTTACGCGCGCTGGTTAAACCTTTGGATTAGGTGCCACTTAAGTTTTTGTCAGCCAAAACTGCTCTGCTGTTGGCTCTGACATCTGCGAAGAGAGTCAGTGATTTAACTGCTCTCTCTGTGGCTCCCTCATGCCTCAGGATCCAAGGAGACGGCAGCTCGGCTGTATTACGGCCTAATCCAGCTTTTACGCCTAAAAGCATCACGAGCTCCTTCAGATCCAGGGTGATAACTCTGGATGGGTTCTTTCCTCCCCCTCACAACTCTGAGGAGGAAGCCACGTCTCATCTGCTCTGCCCCGTGCGTGCGCTGTCTTGCTACGTGGCGCGCACTGCTGCCTCGCGACGCACCCAGCATCTGTTTGTGCACTACAGGGAACAGTCTCTGGGACTCCCCCTGTCTGCTCAGCGCCTGTCACACTGGCTGTGTGAGGCTGTGTCACAGGCATATCTCTCCTCTGGGGTGGATCCCCCTGAGAGCATCAGAGCTCACTCCACCAGAGGAATCGCGTCCTCCACGGCTTTGCATGGAGGAATGACGGTAGAAGACATTTGCACTGCAGCTTCCTGGTCTTCCCCCTGTTCTTTCATCCGTTTTTATCTACAAGATGTCTCCACTTTCTCCATGACTCACTCTGTACTGAGTGTTTTGTCAGAGTGATGGATGTCGTATGATTTTGTTGTGCGCTCTCCCTCCTGCCTGTCAGCGCATGGAGAGCTGCCTGTTTCTCCCACTCTGTTCCTCGTTCGACTGTTACAGTGCGTAACCTTCGTCTCCACTTCCTCACAGCAGTGGGCTTTATTGTCCCCAGCCTTGATCCCATCATAGAGAATGTTACATTATATTCTACTATGCTGTGCCACTCAGGCACATACAGGGTTTTTGTGATGCATCTTTACGCATGACGCATGGCTGGGCGTGGAGCGTTATGGATTCGTTTATTGGAGCAGGTGTGTTCGTGCTTGTGGTACCGAACGGACCCAGTGAGGCATGGACTATATCCTGCTTCACCTTTAACCCACTAGCGATAGCCTTAAAGGGCGAAGCCTATACGAAATAGAACGATAGTTACGTATTGTAACTCTAGATTCTATGAGTATAGGCACAGCCCTTTAAGCTCTGGGCCTCACTGGCTCCTGAAAAGGCTGAAGAACAAGCTGTTTTATGGGAGCCGATTGCCCGGTCTCACCCCAATTTATACACAGGGTGAGACCGGAGGTGAGGCCCACAGTAGGTGGGCGTGGACTAAAATGTTTTCAGTGCTGCGCATGCGTGCGACAGATAAACCCACTAGCGATAGCCTTAAAGGGCTGCGCCTATACTCATAGAATCTAGAGTTACAATACGTAACTATCGTTCTTTCCTCCCCCTCACAACTCTGAGGAGGAAGCCACATCTCATCTGCTCTGCCCTGTGCGTGCGCTGTCCTGCTACGTGGCGCGCACGGCTGCCTCGCGACGTTCCCAACGTCTGTTTGTGCACTAGAAAGACACAGAAGACATTCGCACTGTAGCTTCTCGGTCTTCCCCCTGTTCTTTCATCCGTTTTTATCTACGTGATATCTCCTGTTTCTCTGACTCACTCTGTACCGAGTGATACACTGCCAACGATACGATACATTAAAGATTCATATAAAACAACCACCGATAAGATACGATACGATTCTCCCACCTACTGTGATACAGTGCGATACGATGCGATGCAGAAGAATATTGTACAATGGAATACAAAGTGGTGCAGATAGTTCATGTTCATTCTTTATTTCTACAGTGTGCTTCACACTTTCAACAGGGACAATGGGAAACTAAACTCTAAGCAGTGGTGCCTTTTGGCAGATTGTACAGATTGACACACATGTTGTCACTGCCCCAACTTGTTTGAAATGGGTCCATATCTCCAACTTTCCTCCTCCTTTTTTTCTTTACATCTTTAAGCTCCATGTTGCACTTAAGCTACACAATCAGTGATGCAAGTAACGTGTTACCTTAATCTGACCACTACAAGTAATCTAAAGTGTTGATATTTCCAAACCAGTAATCAGATTGAAGTACTTATTCAAGTCACTGTGCCTTACTATTATTTTTGTCACTTTCCTTCGTAAAAATATATATATTTTTTGCTTTTTTCTTGCGTCTCGGTGAGTGACGTCATGTATGCGAAAAGTCACGTTTTCAGCATGAGGACAACTCACGTGTAACCACGCAGCGACACAAACACTAACATTGTGTTAGCAGCAGTACCTCCGCTGGTGCTAACCACTGGAGCCGAAGGACCTTTGTCACACATTAACGCCATGTCGCCGCTTCAGGTGAGAGCTTAGATTGGTTGTGCTCCATGTGTTTAATCGCTGCACGGCACATTTTACAGATGGCATTTCTCAAGCTGACCATCTCTTTTATAAAAGCCGAAGTGTCCACACACACCAGACTTGTGAGTGACCGGTGAGTGTATCTCTTCCTCATCCATGCTTACTTTCTCTCTGACCGGCTCTGATTTCCAGCCTGCTGTTTGGTGCTCTGCTCACCCCGCCTCCAACTTGCGTGAGACGAAACTCTGGCTGAATTGGCCGATCGCGGCCGTGGTGATGAGAACGGAAACAAGCACTTGGTCCTACTTCTAAATTAGTTTAAGTATAGATACGAGTCGGATTTTATCGATGCAGAGATTTTATACACGATACATCTCGAGTTCATCCGGATTTTTTAACCGATGCACACTTCTGTCATCGATGCAACCACATCGTAAATGTTCATACGGATGCACCGATACGAATCGGTGAATCTCACCATCCCTAATATGGGGCTTTGTGATGCGTCTTTACGCGTTACGCAGTGGCTGGGCGTGGAGCATTACAGATTCGTTATTGGAGTAGGTGTGGTTAAGGTTAGGGTTACGGACCCAGTGAGGCATGGACTACATCCTGCTTCGCATTTAACCCACTAGCCAAAGCCTATACAATATAGAAAGGTAGTTACGTATTTTAACTCTAGATTCTATTAGTATAGGCGCAGCCCTTTAAGCTCTGGGCCTCACCAGCTCCTTGAATGGCTGAAGAACAAGCTGTTTAGAGGATCAGATTGCCTGGTCTCACCCCACACAGTAGGTGGGCGTGGAATAAAATGTTTTCAGTAGCCCTTTTTACACAGCGTCTCCGCATTTTCTCCGGAGCGGTCGTTCGCCAATTCTCCGCCGGTGGTGATTCACACAGCCGGCGCTGCGGCTCCTAAAGAGGCATGACGGTACGCGTCATGTTGATGACGTCGGTGTTTCCCAGGTGTTCCCCCTGTCCGGACAGTTTATAATCATGTGGATGTTGTTATAATGTGTAGTGATTGCGATACTGATCCACCAAACATCCTGGAAAGTGAGGAAGTTACGTTTTTCGCACAAAATTACATAATTATATAATCACCATCAGTAAACAGGACGCTGTCTGACTCCCTCACTCGCGGGGAAGCTGTTTTCTGGAGGACAGTTCACTGAAGTCTCGGTCAGGAGGGCTGATGGTCGCGGTGATTTATTTTCATCACGGACACTTGTTTTTGCGCTGTTTTTCGGGCAGAAATGTGAGGAAGAGTCGGGAGGACAGGCGGAGGACGGACGCTTCTCCGCATAAAGCTGTGGTATTTGTTTTCCTCATATAAGTTGCCGAAGACAGTTACAAATTTACTTTTGTTCGGTCCTGTAACGTTGCTTTGTGGGACATTTCTCTGTATTTAGTTGAGTGAAGGACCTGTGTAGTTATCAGACTGGTCAGACCGACACGCCCTCGCTTCGCAACTCCGGATTATCTGTGCACACTGGGAAGGGCTCACCAATAATGCGGCCCTGATACTACCTCCAGAGGCGGATCAACGCCGAAACGAAATTTCCCCCCTCTCCGCATCTGAAACTTTCACACAGAGGAGGGTGCGGAGAATTGGCGCAGGATCCCCGCATGCAAACAGCAGTGTGAAAGAGCCTAATGCTGCACGTTAAGGACAAACCCACTAGCGATACGTACGTTACAATACGTAACTCTTATTTGCGGGTCAGGAAAAGAGAATCTGATCCTGAATATCAGAGTGAGCCTTGTCACCTATAGACTTAGCAGTTGTTAGTCACACCCCACTGAACCCCTCTTAAATCTTTTGTGTGGGACTTCATTTAAAACAAGACTTTGTATATTTTGTTAATTTGTCTCAATTTAAATAATGTTGTAATTCTATTTTCTACTTCGTTTTTGTTGCAAAATTAAAATATTTAGGGTTTAAATATCATTTGTTTCCATTTTTCATGTGTGACTCTTATTTAACACTGGCCTCACCTTGGCCCCCGCGGTGAAGTTTGTCTAGAATCGCCACTGAGCAGGAAGTGGGTATATTTATAAACGTTACAGTATAAAAGTGCAGGGAAATAAATAGTGGCGCCCATTACCTTGTTTTGTAGAAAAAAAGCATCTGGAGGTTGAACGTTTAATAAAGTGAATTCTGACAGTTTGAAACGCAGCTTTAGAGATTGATGAATATCGATCTTGAGCTCTGATTATAGATCAACATGTCAAAGATCAAATACTTTGTTTCACTGACCTTCACAAGATTGAGTATTGTTTTCTGTTATAAAACCAATTTCACACTAGGAATCTGTCTTTAGTTTCAGGTGAGTGGCTCTTAAAAGAGCCGTTGGGTTTGAAGTCGGAACGAGGTCTTTACTTCGCCTTGGCGGCCTTCTCGGTCTTCTTGGGCAGCAGGACTGCCTGGATGTTGGGCAGCACGCCTCCCTGAGCGATGGTCACCTTACCGAGCAGCTTGTTCAGCTCCTCGTCGTTGCGGACCGCCAGCTGCAGGTGACGGGGGATGATTCTGGTCTTCTTGTTATCGCGGGCAGCGTTTCCAGCCAGCTCCAGGATCTCAGCGGTCAGGTACTCCAGCACGGCCGCCAGGTAGACGGGGGCGCCGGCACCGACACGCTCAGCATAGTTGCCTTTCCTCAAGAGCCTGTGAACACGACCGACTGGGAACTGAAGCCCGGCACGAGAAGAGCGAGTCTTCGCCTTTGCTCTGACCTTCGCGCCTTTACCGCCGCGTGCAGACATGTTGCGTATCTTCTGTTTCCTTGATTTTGAAGAATAAATACGCTACATTGTAGCCGACTGCCTCTATATATAGCACCCCTGCTGTTCGTTCATTGGCCCGAGTGAGTGCAGGTATCATCGTCCAATCAGAAAAGTTGTCGTTTTAAGTTTCGGTTTTGACGAAAGCACCTACGCTTTGTGCTGAACAGACCTTTCAGAATAAAACATGACACGTCGAAGTTTAACTTATACACTAATCTGCCCCTCTAAACAATATTCTTCTTAAATACAACGATGATATAATGACAGTTCAACTTTTTCTATTTCCCGAAACTCAAGTAGACTGAAACTTCTTCTATCGACTGAACATTTCTAAAATAATTGTATTTAGGACACCACAGCTCCTCGTGAGAGGCTTGCGTCACACAGGTAAAGTCCTGCTGAAGGCTGCGTCCAGGTACTAATAGAAAATTCCGCTTTCATATATCATGTTGGATGATCTAACCAGAAGCCAGTTTTTGTATCGTTTTATTTTGAAAAGAAAACAGCATAGGTAAAGGATTCTTAAACTACACACAGGAACACTCGTACATTTTTGTACATTAATCTATCTCTCTTAAATCTTTGCTGTTGATGTCCGTAAAGGTGCGTGTCTAACGTTGCACCTTTGTGGGTGCAGAGGTTTTAGTGGTCGTGCAGTTTTTGTCTCCTCATGAGAGGCTGCTGCGCCTCAAACACACCAGTAAACTCCCCCTGAGGGACGCTTTCAGGCACGCATCGGAAATTCCGCTCTTAATAAAAATAAGAGGAGTTTACTCGGTCTGTTCAGAAAGCATGGCGAAGCTATGTGTAAATGATGTTTAAGCATGTATTTGCTATGTTTGGAAAATAAAGATTGTTTCCGCCCGGTCTCGAACCGGGGACCTTTCGCGTGTTAGGCGAACGTGATAACCACTACACTACGGAAACTGCGTACGTACATTTCGTACGCACTAATTTCAATACTTCTCAGCTGAATCGTACACGTTTCATTTAACGTTGGATTGTTTGGACACTTAAAATGTCCTTTTACTGTGGAGGCTTTTAAATTCTGAACTGTTTTTTGTTTTATTGACTGTTGTTGATAACAATGAAACCATAACAGCGGTTAAAAACTCCAAAGCATCAATTTAATTAATGTTGTGGAGACGCAGGGTTTTGAAAAACCTTTCATTTCATTCAACATGTCTCAAAATATCCTTGACAGTTTATATAAACTGCACAAAACCAAATGAATATGTATGTCTGCAGTAAATACTCTGGATCAAGGGCCTGAATGTTTCCCCGAGTTAAATACTGAAAATATGACATCCCTTTTAAAAAGAAGATACACAATATAACAGGTAGATGTGATGCTGTCGTACCAGGTACGCTACACTTGGGAGGAATAAAGGGAAAAACCTAGGTTTACTGGGTCATTTTGCACCATAATCAGGTGTCCGATGTGATGTAGTACGCAGCTTTCACCACTAGATGTCAGTCAGATACAGTCAGTGAGCAGTGAACGCTTGTGACAAGTCCAGGCAAAGGATTGTTAAACTGCACACAGGTACACTCGTACATATTGTAGATTAGTCTGCCTTTCTTAACTATTTGCTTTATATGTCCGTGTATCTAACGTTACTCCTGAACAGTGATAAACCACTCTACACCTGGATGGGTGAAGAGGTAGGTGAAGCATGCGGTCGTGTAGTTTGAGGACAGTGTCTACTCATGCTGCGCTTCAACACACAGGTAAACTCTCCCTGAGGGATGCTTTCAGGTACGCATCGGAAATTTGGCTATTTTAAATAACCACAATAAAAGATCAGTGTAGTCTGTATGTACAGGAAGCGTGAGGAAGGTATGTGTAGATCATGTATAAGCATTAATCGTTTGTGTATGGAAAATAAAGATTGTTTCCGCCCGGTCTCGAACCGGGGACCTTTCGCGTGTTAGGCGAACGTGATAACCACTACACTACGGAAACTGTATGCATGTTGCGTTCAAGTACATACTAAAATCGGAAATGTCCAGTCGTCTGATAGCATTACAGTACAGAAGGCATGAATGCATTTTGTGTATTGTGTAAATATTATTTGGATGTATCGACTTGTTGAAAGTTTAAGCTGTTTCCGTACGATTTCGAACCGGATATCACTTCTGTACTAACAAGTTATGACTTAAAAACCTGAACTGCAATATCCTCTTTGTCCATAATGATCAGGAAATGACCCAAAGCGCTTTCACTAGGGCTTACTTTTACTGCAGTACATTTATTTATTGCTCTTATTCTGTGATAAAGCATGGTTTGATTGAATAGCCGACCTCTTCAAAGCTGTACTGGTTGATGATTAACAAAATCTACATCATGACTCTCATGTTGTGTCCTCCTGACAGCAGAGTTTTGGTCTGCATGTAATTCTGTGACTGAATTAAAGCAGACTAAGTTTTTTAATTCATATAATAATGTGTTTTAACAGAGTTCTCAGGTCTATCTGCGTTTTTCTGACATATACAGTCACAATTCACACCTTATATCATATAGTATGTCCAGCTTGTCTCAGCCGAATTATTATGTTCAATTGAAATGGAAGCTTTACAAGTCCAGCCATAAAAGTTAATGAATGCTTGATTGATGAATGATTCTGGAAAAAGGTGAAGTATACAACCATGAAATGCTTCTAAAAGTCCTGTGTAGCTCTCTGACTGACCTCCCCCTGCACAGGTAGTAGAAGTAGTAGTTTAACAATTCTGTTAATGAGAATAAAACAACCAACCAAAAGATGTAATTCAGTCATTATCTACTTGTTCCCATGGCTGATGTAGGACTCGTTTTAAAACATGACAGTAAAAGACAATACATTTTTTTATTTTTTGGGTGAACTTGTCCTTTAAGAAAACACTTCACTGATCCCTGGGGATGAATTCACCCAGTAGTGTGTAAGTTAAACTTTCCAAACTGTAACATGAAAGTGATTAACACATTAATGCATGAATAATTTCCATCCATTAATCTCACATATGTATTATTCTGAAATGAGCCATTCTGCTTCAGGAGTATTTTAACTTTTCGTACTGAAAGTATATTTCGATTAATTCTTATAATGTTTGAATAATTTTCTCTTTTAACAGGGTGTCTTGTGAATTTCATCATTTTGAGTCTAATTTGCCATCTTCCTTTCCTCCTTCCTGGCCTGTTTCCCTTCTTCCTACCTCGTTTACTGTCTTTATTCAAGGCTTTTTGTGTGGCGACAGTGTCTGACCCACCTTATCTCAGCTACCTGGCATCAGCACCTCAATGATTAATGAACGTCTGAAGCACATTCCTGCATATCTATGTGTTGTAACTTGTGCCATATGTCAGGCTGTCTCGGTGCAAGGCAGCAGTGAAAATGATGTATAAAAGTGGGCGGGACATTTAATGTTATGTTATAGTATGTTATAGTAACATACATACAAACAGAGATAAACATTCATTAAAAAATTTTGACCCAACACTATATTGTTAGTACGGATTCACAATCATATAAAAGTTTTCTGAGGAAAAACTACATTCAGGTTTTACTGGATTTTTGAATAAGGTGACAGTAATATTTCAAGTTTTAAATCAGCTCAGATAGTCTTTGATTTAGTCTGTTAAATGTTAGTCATGTCGTCAGAATATGGTAGAATATGGCATGGTACATATCCGCAAACCATGGATACGTTTAGTTTAAGTTTCAGACCAACACAGTTGTCATTTTCAAGCCAACGATGTGCGTATAGCAAAGGTACTGTGCACCCCTGGGCGTGTTAAACGGTTTCAGTAATGTTGCATGCAAAACACTAAAAGCTGTCGTGAGAAACTTGACAGAGGGAAATTTGAGCTTCGCTGCATCAATCAGGTCTTTGTGTGAGCTTCTGTTGTGTAGAGAACGCACATTAATTCACATGAATGCTGACTGAACTGACGCACAGCAGCGCTCCTCCTCCTCCTCCTCCTCCTCCTCCTCAGCTGAATATCAGTGTATGTCTTCCTAAGCAGTGAAACATTTGTAGATTGGACCAATGACAGCGGTGCTGAGGGTCCAGCAGGCCGAGGACCATCAAGTCTCTGAGTGAAGACAAGTGCCACCATGTTATATCAGCTCTCCAGGTCCTGGTGCACGTGGCTCTTACAGCGAATGGGAGATGTCGCCTGATCGGTTTAATTAATGTTACACCCAATGACTTATTCAGAGCCCAACTACAACCCCTCACTTTGCTGTTGGACAGCTGGACACACCCTTAACGTACTAGCCATAGATCATTTAAATAAGGCCCTATGTGTCTGATATTGTTTCCCACAACGTACTTTGCCGATTGGAAGAAGAAGAAGAAGAAGCAATTGGTATGATTTAGCAATAGTTAAGCTACCAGCAAAGTAAATGCATCCATATACTGTACTGGCTACTCAGGAAGATGTTTTAGTCGAAGCTCCCCGTCTGTTGTACACGGAGCGACTAGGCAACTGAAGGGAAAGTGATGTATTGTTTTCCAGCTGGCGTCACCAGGAGGGCCTCTCCGTTCTTCGTCTCATCTGTCACCAGCTCGAGGATGTGCTGCGCTACCTCAGATACACTGAAAATAAAAAGGGGAGCAGTGACTCCAATGACTATACATACGCATAGTAGCATTATACATGGTCATGATCATGTAGTCCTACTTTATCGCAGTAAATGGAACTCATGTAAACCTGCCGTAGACAACAAAAAAAAAGATTTATGGCACAGAATGTTTATTTGAGGCGAGGACTCACGTTATCGTCCCAAGCTTCTCCACCAGTTGTACGGTTGCGTCAGCCAGGTGGGAGTGTTGTGCCAGTCGAGCAGGGATTTCAGTGAAGAGTTCAGTTTGGACAAAGCCCGGACAAAGGGTGTTCACGCGTATGCCGTAGCCAGAGAGGGCTGAGTTAGCCTGGTAACATATTAAGCAGACTTACCGTCAAGCTCCGGCTGCTCAGAGGGTACAATGCATCTATCTGTCACACTCCTGAGCTATGATGTACTACACATGCCAAACCAGAACACAGTGGGTTATTGGAGTTCATAATGATTTACTGGAACTAGCTTACAGGAAAGATTACATGTGTCTCTGTACAATTTAATTAAAGGAGACTGAAGGATGGCACTAAACGAAAAGCATAATATGTCTCCTTTAACACCTCGTTTCTATTTGTCCGCTGCACACAGATGTTTGCTTGATCTTCCTGAACTTCATCTTAAGAGAAAACCTTCCTCACCGCCATGGCTCGGGTGAAGCCCACCACTCCGTGCTTGGTGGCTGTATAGACGGGACAGCTTGGTAGAGGACCGAGACCTGTAAGGATGTTGAGTCATGCCAGTGAATATGAGGGTTATCAAAACACAACCTTCTTGTTTTTTTTCCCGGCAGATGTGTTAATGGCTGAGGTAATGTTTTAAAGATTTACGCAAACATAGATGTGTAGTCAGGTTAACCGGTTTCCTTCCTTATTCTCTGACGTATCATCGGATGCTTCCCTGGAAGTTATAGCGACGGGTGACCAAATGAAAAGTACAGTTGCCTTTGAGTAGAATTAGGAGTATTCTAGGTTTAAATACTGTCGAAAACATTTTGGGATCACGTAAGCACACAACTCAACAAACTGTATGACTTAATAACAAAGGTCTTATTGTACAAACATAGGAAATCTGTCCAATTATTTCACATGTGCCAAATGAGACGATGGGATGGGCTTAGTAGAGACCTGCAACAGCCACAATTACTAGATTTTTTTTTTTCTTTTGTCAGAGCATTTCAATCAGTCTTTACCTGCCATGGATGCTGTGTTGATGATGACCCCTCCCCGACCTCCTTTCAACTTGTTCATGTGCTCAAAAGCCAGGTAAGTCCCCCTGATGACACCCATCTACAACATGAAACATTTGTCAGCAGAAATAAAGTTTTCTGTCAGTGAATACGTACTGGCGGCTCTCTGCGTACCAAGTTTACCGCTGCTGAAAAGAAAGAAAACGTAAATGTGTCAGTTAATGGTCGCACAAACGGTATTTAATGAAAAAGAAAGCATTGCATCATATTACATGCAGAGCCCAGAACAGGAAGGCTCTACAGCTGGTGGTTAAAACCACCCAGAACAGGTTGGCAACCAAAGCATCGGTGATATCGGTGAAGTTAAGATATCGGCACACAGAGCCCAAAGGATACAAGAAGACGACGCCCACCCCCGCCACAGTGTTCACCCTGCTGCCGTCTGACACCAGATACAGAAGTATCTTATAAAGGAACCCAATCACAGTGTCATTTCGCAGCCCCGGTGTCGTAAATGATGAATTAATTGGCTTTGAATCATGAATGCTGTGTAATTTCCCTCGTGGGAGTGTTGCAGCCATGCACAAGTAATTGGCTTAATCCCAACCAGATGCAGTCTGTAGTTTGTTTTCTACTCCTTACCAGGTTTATGGCGACAGTTTTCTCCCACAGACCCTCGTTCAAGATGCCAGCATTGTTGCACAGGATGTCTATCCCTCCAAATGTTTCTGTGGTTTTCTCAAAGGCAGCTTGAGAGAAGGAAGACAGTTGGGAAACATTATTTCGTGTGGCATCATTCACCGGAGAGCTGTAACCGTTTGTCAGTTAATCCTTATCTCTTAGAAAACAGTTGGGAAATCATCTTCAGTTTATGTTAAGGCTGAAAGTTCCTTTTTCGTGTCTTTTTTTCAGCAATCAAGCTCAAGTTTTTTGGAATGTAATAAAACTGTAATGTTATGCTGACGACGCAACACTATACGTACACCAAACTGTACTGGCCATTTGACAAGTTCCTATACGGGGTGTCTTGTTCTGACTCATGCCTGTCTTAAATTAATCCTCACTTCAATGCATGAATCAGTGCGCGGTCAAAAACTTTTATCAACTAGTTCCTCCACCACCTTCTATCAACAACCATCCTACTTTGTCCTACCTTTTGGCACAAGCCCAGCAACCTATTTTATGGCAACATCACCTTTCGCAAACTTCTTCAATGGTCTGTGTTTAACAAACAGCAGAATAGAAAACATTTGAATAACGTCATATGAATAATGTCATAACATATTACGAAACACCCTGTCCTGAGGCCATATACAGGGGCTGAGCGCGTTGTCTCTTATTTGTGTGGAATAAATGCCATGCCATCAGCTTAGTTCAAAAACCTTGAGATCACAAAGCCTCCTGGTAAACATTTGCTGTCTGGCTGCAAAACAAAATCAACAATAGCAGCTCTGCAAGTTGTTACCTTTGAACTGCTCCTCTGATTGAACGTCAGCCTTACAGAACAGCGTTCTCCCCTGCCCGTACTGTTTCTCCAAGGCTTCCATTAGAGTCTTTCCTTCACTTTCATTCACATCCAGGAGGGCTACCTGTACAGAAGGACCATCAGATGTAAACTCAGCTGCCAGTTTATCAGGTACCAATACTTATTGCAGTTCACCACAGCAGTCAGCATCTCTGCCATGGACAATGTGTGTTTCAGCACCCAAAAAACAAATTGTATCATAATTTTGAGGAGCTACCGGCCGCTGCATTTTTAGTCAAACACCAGAGTAACATGTAACTGCTGCAAACTGCAGATGCTGTTAGCTAGATAGCTTAATTAGCCATGCAGCTAGTGGTCCGGACTGGTAGCTCAGAGCACCGGGGGAAGTGTTGGTGTTGGCTAGCTGGTTGACATGCTAAACACGCGTTGCAATATAATAAGTAGACGTCATAACAATTCAACTGTTTGCAATGGCGGCACATTAAAGTGCAGTGGACATCACCTCCCCAAAATAATGCTACATTTTGTGTCATTTTTTCAGGGTTTTCAGAAATAACTGTCATCATCATTGGAGAAGAAAGAAAGTGTGTTAGACTAGAGACTAAGAGCTGCCAACCTGAGTGGCTGAACCACCCCAGGGAGGAAGAGAGTCGGAGTAGCAGCCATGCTAATCCAACTGAGTTTAATGCTGCTCCTGGCTGTGTGGTCACAGGAAAAGGAAATAGACAAAATGGGACTAATAACATGAAATCAAAAATGAATAACATCTCGGATCAAGCTGTTGCACTCAGCGCGCGAAACTTGTTCTGAGCCGACAGGGCGCAGGACGACAGCAGGACGAGGCGAGGTGGACTCTGCGCTTGTAACACCGATGCTTGGCGCTCACACAGTCAGCGGTGACGGACATTGTTTCCCAGAGCTCTAACTTTCGAAGTCACCAACCACATTATCATCACATCCACATTTTGTGTTTATTAGAGCTGGTAAATAAGGTTCCTTTTAAGGATTCATTATGAGTCACTTACTAAATTGGTTGTATGAGTCACTTGAGTCACTTGAGTCAGTATTGCATAATCACCATGGAAACTCAGTCCTAGCCACCACTAACCACTAACATAACAGGAAGTTCTGTGGATTCACTCGTTGCAGACACTCGTTACGGCTCTGTGTGACGCTACTTATCATTTCTTATATTATCATATTATATAATTTTAGATTTGATTATAGTAGGACTCAAGTGATTCTAGTTAATGATACTAAAGAATCGCGACTCACTCAAGACCCGGGTTAAAGATTCACGATTCCTCTAGCGTTTCTGTATATTTCTATGTTAGTAAATGTATACATGTTCTGTAATTTGAGTAGCATGAAGGACTTTGTGTACCTTCAGTTGTTGTATGACTTCCTCCAAAATACTAAAATATTGAACCTTTAACTTTTAAAAAAAAAAAAAAAAGGGAAGTGTCTCTTTAATTATCACAGTGCCTCTTTAACTAAAGCTGCAGACTGATATCTGTTATCTCACACCATCTCTGAAATGCCACATACTGATATCCTCCACCTTTTACAGACAGGCGTGACATTTAAATAGACACAGTCAACCTTCTTTTAAGTTCAGTCAACTATTGTTACAATGTGGAAACTATAAAGAATAAGACATGCAGAACTACATTGTGAAAACCTTAATTTTAGAGAACAATGGCAGATTTTTCTTTTTTTTTTTTATTATTGTACTTTTTGTGAGAAAATTTAAATGTGTGGACTGCGCTTCACTTGACAAGAGAGGAGAACAACCGACAACACAGCTGTAAAAAAAAAAAAGTACAGTGTGGTGGAGTGAGAAGTGGGAAGTGCAATATTTGCTAAAAAATTTAGTGAAGTGAAAGCAGCCATAAATAGAGAGCAGTCTGTGAGTTGAGTACAGTAGCCTGCTATAGTCAATCCACTACTTGTTATCTGTCTACACACTGTTGCATTGCATGAACTTCAGCTGATGTCCTAACTATGGCACCGAAAGCGGGGCAGAACTTTACCTTGGCACCGTTTTGCAGGAGAACCTCTGTCATCGCTCTTCCTATTCCCATCACTGCTCCGGTCACCACCGCGGTTTTCCCACTCAAAGCCATGTCTGCTGTCCGGTCAGAGGATGTTGACGGATGCCGGCAAGAAGATTCAAATGATGGATCCAGAGAAGTCTGACGGCTACGAGACTGACCCCGCCCGCCAGGAAAGTCTACCGCCCGTGTCTCAACATGCGGAAAAAGGAGGTCAAGTCTGAGATTCAGGTTTGACCGCATTCAGCTTGGACTTCCCCAAGAAACAGTTTTGATGTTTCTTAAGAATTTCTTGGGGGAAATATGTGGAATAAAAGTCAGCGTGTTGAGACAAGCAGGAAATGTTTTTCCTCAGCTGGTGGACCAATGTGTTGTGAAATAACTCTGCCGTGAGCGAAACCAGATGTTTGTGTACAGTTCAAACATATACTGGAGCATTGCCAGACTGTAACCTGAGACTATATAAAATCAGCACGCCTATGGATGAACCTATAGAACCACACGCGACTTTGGCGGGGGGGGGGTGTCACACAAATATACGTTCAAAAACGTTGTGATTTAATATATTTTCCCTTCGCATCGCTTGTAAGCTTACGTTGTGAAATAGCTGACTACATTTTTTACTCCACTGAAACACCCTTTTCAATTCGGCATATGGTCCTTTACTCGACTTTTCTTTTTGATTAGAATATAAACGAACACCTCTTTTAGCCCACACCAAAACTCCCGGCCTAGAGGGTAAACGGGCCTTATGGTGGTTTATATGTACGCCGAATTTAAGAGTGATTCCCCACATCTCTAAGGGGCACTTCATTTTAATTTAAATACTTCGAATCTCTGTTTTTATACAAATTAGCAGAAAACTGGCACATCTTTTAAATGGAGTTTGGAACGACTACTGGAAACACATGCTGTTCTAGAGGTAGGGCTTTTTGAAACGTGAAAAAAATGCATATTGATAATGGCGAAATATTACATACACATTACTTATTATGAATTTGGACTTAATAGTGAATCCCTGAATATATATAAATTATTAATATAGGAAGACCACTTCTAAATATTATTTTACTCTATATATATATATATATATATATATATATATATCTATTCATTAGTTTTAATAGTTTGATTATATGGTTTCCTTTGTTTTATTTGTATCTTAATATTGTTTTCTCCTACTCAGCTCAGGCCCAATTGGGTTCTTACCATTATTGGTTTCTTGTTGTTTGTAAATATCTTGGTCAATGAAGCATTTTAAAGAAGAAAAAAGACGAAGAAGAAGAAGTAGGGTTTACACTTTGGCCACTAGATGGAGGTAAAGTGCTTTGGGACTGGGTCATTTCTGAGAACAACGTGTAGGCAACAAACTGGTCATTACAGCGTGGTTTCTGTTCTCTGGAGAGTTGAGTTTGACCAGCAGCTCCCTCAGCTTGTCTCAGGTCAGGTCTCAATCATGACAGCAGCGCCTTCTTTGACTGGGAGACAGATAACGACAGATAATGATGAGAGTTGTGAGCAGAGGGAGCTGGGTCTGATACTGACGACAGCTCTGGTTAGGTTGTAGGGGTTGTAGGTTGTAAGGGTTTTGAATTCAGTCATAGATGTAATGTATTGGTGGCAGCAACGGGCCGATAGTGCTTACAACTCATATGGGACTCATAATGAGGGGCCACAAAGGGACAGGGCTTAATTCAAATGGGTTATAAAGACAAACAAAAGGTTGCCTTCATAACTGCAGTGTTGGTCAAAAGGGCTGTTATATATGGAAGACTGAGACAGCCCAAATGAAACATTAATTAATTAATGAGTACAGATTTATTATCATTGTTACAAAAACAACAAAAGTCCGCAGCTGTCAGCTCTTCATTTTGCAGCATAAAAAACATAAGTAACAAATAAATATATTTAATAAATAATAATTAATATAATTAATAGATAAATGACTCAATAAATGAATTAACGGTGAAACTGTTCCCTCGTTGTGGTAGCACGTAAAGTCAATTAACCAATCGGCGAAAAACTGATGCCACGACACACTTACACATACAGCCCCCTGTTCTAGAGAGAAAATAATCAATAAACAAACGAAAAATTATTAAATAAAGTAAGTAAATAGGGTCATTGATGGAAAGGTAAACAAAACAGACTTAAACAGTAATAATAAATTCCTGCCCTATTTTATACAGAAGATCCAGAAAATGTCCAAAAAAAACATGAATTAATGTGAATAAATAAATGACTTGATAAATAAACTAATTCTGGCCATGAAACTGACCACCAGTGTGGTAGCAGGGCGTGTCAAGTCAATATTTTACTTATTACTTATTTACTTATTTTATTCAATATCAATAAACCGAAAAAGTTGACTCAATGACACACTGAGTAACAGCCACCTCATTTGTTTAATGAAGCTGAAATGCCTAAAAAAGAATGTAAACATAAAATACATCAATAAATAAGTTTGGGGGAATGAATTAATTCTGTACACTTTAAGTAAAATGCGGTAACCCTTTCAAAAAGTAGTGGTGACACAACTATCTCCTAAACAAGTGGATTGTGTTTATATATGTTGGTCAGTAATATCTGGAAAATTGTCCTTGTGTTGTGTGTTTGTATCTAGTCTTTTTCTTTGTGATTAATATCTAAAGAAAAACCCTGAAATAACAAAACATAAATACATAAAAAGAGAAATGAATACAAAGGTAAGTGAACAAAGAGGCAATTTAGAACATAAATACCAATTTATGTGTATTTTTTTTTATATTTATTGGTATGTTTATTCATGTGTGCCAGATGAAGTGCTAACAGTGAGTCACTGTTGTAGGGGAACCAGTGATGTGTGCGTGTTTCAGGATGTCTATTGCTTAAAGCGTTTTTGATCAGCATAGTTGGCATGACTGTGCATGCGGCTGCTACTGTAAAACTCTCAGCGGCAACTACTTTACGTCTGTCACAACCACAAGAAATGTGCCAGAAAAACTGTTGCAGAGGAGGCGGAAAAAAAAAGCAGAGCTGGTGCTCTTTTTGTTGAGCCTGTTCAAGGTCAGAAATCAACCGGATGTGATGAAGCTCTGCAAAGAAATGTGACTTTTGACAAGAATCACTTTGTTGGTTAACAATAAATCAATAAATATGTTTTGTTGGAAGTTTTCAGGCTTTGTCTTCTCTACGTTTCTAAAAAACACAGATACGTTCGCATTTCTACATGTCACATCATGTTCGCAGCACTTGTTTGTAACCTGATTTTCCTATCATGAGGAGGAGGATGATGGTGAAGTTGCAGGAGGAGGCTGCCAAACCACTGACCACAGTTTGAGACGTTTGAAAGTGTTAAGCAACAGGAGAAGCTGTGTTTGTGCCAACCAAAACAGACACTTTAGAGACAAAACATGATATTTTCCATATCTTAACCAAGTGTTTTTTGTGCCTAAACCTAACTGGAATATAAGCACAGCGCTGACACAAGATACAATTGAAAATTGAACCTTAAGAAACGTTAAGTTGCATCATAAAGAATTTGAACTTCTAATATTTATCCTGGCAATTGGTTTGCATCAAGGAAATAGTAAAAGGAAAAAAACACAATAAGTGACTAGTAAATCTACAACAAAAAAAGTGTAGAAAATAAAACAAGAATTTAAAGTTTACATTACAAGTAACAATTTAAAAGTAGCACTTTATTTTAAATGATATGTTAATACTGAAATGTTCCTGATGTAGAGAAAAGATGATTTGTGGATACAACTACAGGATGGAAAATTATTAGTTGCAATATAATAAGCATATATGAAAATCAAGAACCAGGCGAGATTTAAAAAATGAATGGTACATGCAACACATTGTATATGTTAATGAAGGACAGTGATGCTGGTCTAATCATCATTCAATTAAACAGAGTAATTCAAATATATATTTAATATATCAGTTGATCATCTAAAAATACAATGTTTTGTTTCCACAGTGACGTCATTTCTGGGTGCAACATTAACAGGTGGTCAAGTCAGGTCCCCCCAAAAAGAAAAGGCAGAATTAATGTTTAAGAATGATAAAAGAGCGCAATTAAACACATTACAGCTTCTGTTGAACAGGCAGGAGAAAAGTCTGTCTGCGTCTGTCTGTTTGTGGATATTTGGTGCAAACCTGAATTATGAACATATTGTCTGTGGAGACAGTGATGTGTCTTTACTGTATAATAATATAACATCTGTAGCTATGTAAAAAAATAAATCAATTTGTCTCCCTGAAGACAAAAATGTAGGTGAGGTTTAGGTTTAGTGATTGTGATTTTTGTGAGAAAGATGAATTATTACATGATGATTTAAGAGCTACACTTTCCTGTAAAATGTCCTTTAGATGTAAAATTAAAATGAATATATATCATTTCACAACATACTTTATAGAGATTGGAAAAGAAGACACAGGTCTTGTCCTACAAGGCTGGGAACTTGCGTGTGCACGACACCACGTTCTTATTCTTCTGTCACATTCACCAGAAGTCAGTGTGAAGAAGAACGAATGACTGGAGCGTGTCTCGTGGTGCTGTGGAGACGTGTGCAGACCTGTAGGTGGCGCGTGGAGCTGCCACATGGAGGCGTATTGCCTTCTCACTGGGCTCATTACATCATAGTTCCTCTGATACAGAAACACATGGACACGGAGACGCTTTCCTTCAGCCCCGTTACATAGAAACCATCATGTTTTTGGTTGTTAACATCTTTTCTGTCATTCTTGATGATTAGTTTTAGTTTATTAGTTGTTTTTTTTCCCTTTTTAAAGACATGATTTGACCACTCCCACATGTTGTACCCAGTGATGATGTCATAATGCAGCAACTGAAGTATAGTAAATGATTCAGTTTTTTTTTTACTAAATAATGAATGAAGGTGTATATCATCATTATCACAATGTTAAAAGTCTCTGTTTTAGTTCCGCAACATTGTCTTTCCCTAATATATGTGTGCTTATGATACATTAATCTAAATTGTTAATCCTTTTGCCACTGATGTCATCCATCCTTTGTAAACGCTTAAACACAAAACATGTCATCCACTATAGATCACAAAAACAAATGAGGATAAGAAACATGAATAAAAATATGTGATTGTTATTGGAAAGATGACTAAAAGCCTAATTCTAATCAGCATCTTTTGACCGGAACCATCATAAATGTGGGGAGTCTGGGCCGTGACTCACATTTTGAAGCTGTTTTACATTCAGTGAGGCAGACAGTCGGCTCACATCCAATCATTTTAAGTGAAATATACGTCAGAAACTCATTTCACTCATCTGAGCTTTTTCGGTTCACCTTAAACCAGCTCTGAAACACGGGCCTGGGAGATGAATCACAGATGTAAAGTATGGAATTATAAATAAACTCTTGCACATTTTAACGGGCTACACTGCGTAACAACAGCTCCGAGGCTTTATGAATCAAACTGATATCAATGGTTATGAAAAAAGTCTCTCCTTCCAACTCTGTGCACTCACAAACCGGGTCCACAAAGGCCCCCCGAGCTCGTCTTGCTTACTGGGCAAATCCACCATTTAACGGCTTTCAACTGTGATTTGCTGACCAGCTGCTGACTTGTGTTTTCATCCCAGTGGCCCATTGCCATTTCACTGGTGATTACACTGCTAAAGAGCTCCAGAGAGCTGGACAATGCCAGAGAGCTTTACATGTCACCAGTGTCATCGCTCGCAATGAATAGGTCGCCGCCATTGAACTAAATATCAGCCTGTTTACAGTGAGGGGCCTCCATGGGCGGGCGGGCGGGAGGAGGGGGAGCGAGTGTGTCTACATGTCGGTACCTACAGCGGACTGTGGCTGTGAATGCAGAGGGTTCGGTGTGTGTAGGCACGGAGATTATGTGGTCTGAGGGTGTGTGACAACTTAAAGCAGGGTGTTACACCTCAGCGCTCAGACAATCGGAGCTGTTTGTGGGAGTTTTATTCTCCAAAACAAACTGTGGTGCGAACAAACGTGCGAGACTATGAGTCAAGTAACAGATGCACGGCAGACAATGTGTCGTCCGTCATCAGGCCACAACCACTATTGTGCTGCTGCAGGGCTTCACACAGAGTGCATCAATGTCTGTGTAAATACAGGTAATAACAGAGGTCACACGAGTCACTTAAATCTATGATTGGCTGTGTTTTCCTTCTGGAACGGGGTTGCCCAGCGCCCCAAGTGGGCCGGCCATAAGTTTTTATTTGGCCCATCAGACACTGTTCTTCTCAACTTCGATCAGGAAAGCATTTTTAATACAGTCATGTTGGTGTTTGTGCCAAAATGTTGTCACCATTAGAAATAAACTCAGGTGATCTCAAGGTAACCAGGGGGGGTTTGTTTTGACTGTGTTGGCCCTCGGTCTCCTTCCACGCACCTGTTAATCCACAGGTGTGGGAGACTTTTGCACACTGAAAGTTATATAAGAAATTGAAATAATGTTTGTGCCGTTTTATTTTTGTGTGGTATAAAAATGCATTTTTAATATTGATAATCTGAGCAGGTTTGGGCCAGAGAGCCAGTTAGAGAGGAGTAGAGCTTATGAGTTGATTCGTTGATCTCAACAAGATTAATCACCAGCTATTTTGAAAATGAATTTATCATTTCAGTTATTTTTTCAAGCAAAGATGTCAAGCATACAGTATGCTGGTTTCCAGTGACTTAAATGTGAGGATTTGCTGCTTTTCTTTGTTATGAGTGTAAATAAGGAGTGTTTGGGTTTTGGACTGTTGGTTGGCCAAAAGAAACGATTTGCAGGCGTCACTTCGCAGACGTTTTACAGACTAAAACGACTAATCGATAATTAAAATCATCATTAGTTGCAGCAGGGCTGAGTAATACATCGCAGAGAAAGTCAGTCAGTTAAGGGAGCTTGGGATCTCAATGCACATTACTATATGATAAGTGTTTTGCTTCTGGCCTGTGGCCCAAACATTACGTTTCAGGTTTGGCCTCCAAAGGAAAAAGTTTTGGCACCTTGATTCATGAATAAGAATTCGATCATGCAGCAAACTTATAAAATGGTTGAACTGCAGTAAACGTCCACATTCACACCGTGCGTTTCAAAATAGCACGCTGAAGTGAAAAACAACACACTGTGGCTTCACAGGGAGTTTGATTCTCAACTCGCTTCCCGGAGTCTCTGCTGGCCGCCTTGCTACCATGTAGTAAATTGAGTATTCATATGTATGTGTTGTTAGAATCAGTCAGATTGATCCCTCATTGAGGAAACCAGCGCAGTGTAAGTACGTGTGTGTTGTGTCAATGTTGTTATGAACAGGGCCAAACAGTAGCCCGGCCAGGACAAAGCAGAGAGACCGATGACATGGATGCAGAACAGAGGGATTAGAAGGTATTGTCACAGCTCGACTGACACTGATGCACCGTGACTTGTTGTTCATGTGCTACCAAAAACACACAAACAGCACGCCGTGACAACACATTTTCAACAGGTCACTGTCCAAACCTGGCCTCTAAAAACTGGAAATATTTGATAGTATAACAATGAAATGATAATATGATGTACTTTATACTAAACCACAATAGTCTTTACACATTTAGGGCAGGCACCTGTTGATTCTGCTCATTATTGTTGGTCATTGTTTCATGTTTGGTCCTTCTCCAGATCCCCATATCGACTCTCTCTGAGCCTGGCACCTTGGATACAGTGATTTGTTGGTTTGAGTCCTTCTTCACAGGGAAGTTGTTCAAAGTTGTATGATAAGAAGAGGTCTTAAAGCCTCATTTCCTGTTCACTGGGATGCCTCAAGGATCTGCATGTGGTCCCCTTCTCTTCTCAGTAAACACCACCTCCCTTAGTCCAGTTATCAGCTCACAACCTTTTCTAGTTCTGTTTCTATGCTGATGATACCCAACTCTATCCATGGATTCACCTGTGTTCCAGGTTTCAGGTCTGTAAAGGTAGAAAACCTGACGAATTGTTGTCATATTATCGCCTCCTGATTGAGCATTAACTAAAATGTCAATGGATAGTGAAAATCCAGACAATGGGCCATATTTCAACGTAAAACATTTTCAGTTAGCTTCCATTAGGCAACAGCTCACGTTAGCATTCAACATTTCTCATTGATGTTGTTAGACAATATGATATGAAAGGCATGAATTAACGTGTATCAAACTGTAATGTTAGCTAGGAATCTGTTAAAGCTAACATTAGCTGTTTACTAATGGAAGGTGTAATTACCAAATATGTTGAATTATGGTCTGATGTCCCACCAGTTTTTCACAATCCATCATCTTTTCAGTTGCAGATCAATCAGGAAGTGGTAGACTGATAACAATTTGTCAGATTCTCCACTTTTTAACGACATGAAACCCAGAACACAGCAGTGTGACATTATCCCAGCATTCAAGCCTCAACCCCAAGACTGATGTCAGAGGAAAATGGCCGCCATGTCAATATGGTCTATGGCATTAGTGTCGGATGAGGTTGAAGGTGCCACAAATGACTCTTTCCTCTAACCATACAGGTGAAGCAAACTCCCAATATCTGCTGTCGTTTCTTCCTTCCCAGATACAAACCTTAATCATCAATGTTCCAGATAAAGGCTGAAATCTACCAACATCTGTGTGGCACACCCTAACTTTCTATTTTGTTAATCTGTATCCAGGCAGGAAAAAACATTTGACTCTTTGCTTTACTCACCTGGAGGAGAGAAGGTCATGTGACTAAAATGTGAGTAACGGCCAGAGGAGGGCTGCAGGTTCAGTCATGTTTAACACACCCCATTCAGTTGTGGGGTTTTGATTCCTTCTAATGGGATTTTGGTGTTCAGAATGATATAGTCTTACTGCATTGCATTTTATTACATTATTTACTTTTTAGATGATTTGCAGATAAAAATATATATATATAAACTTAACAAATTCTCTTATGAATGCTGTAAAGTTTTTATTTTGACTTAAAGGTATAAGCATTCAATCACATGTTTCTCTGTAGATGTGGCCTCCCTGTCACTCAGTTTAATAATAGCATTTAGTCTTTTATAGACATCACGTACAGGCAGAATGCCAGTAGTAAACACAGCTGGTCTTATTTCTCATTGGACTCAAGACACAGTCCCGCCCATGAGAGTAGCACAGGTATGAGCAAAAGCTTGTGCAGGGTGTGTGTGAGTATGTGGTGGATGTGATTTCATGAGGAGTCCTCGACACGCCCGTCATTCAAACACCGAGGAATACCAGCTAATGCTGCACCCTTCCTGATAATGCAACCATTTGCAGCGTGCAGTGGGACGCTAGGGATGCGACACGGTCAGTACTGCCTGATGGCATATTTCAGGCTTTAGTCATGAACACTTGAGGAATCCTGCAGGCTGTGTTCGTAAACTCTGCAGAGAAGCTCCTGTGCTATTTGTCCAGATTCCTCAGGTCACAAGTTGTATATTTTTCACATGTCAGACTTTAGATTTGAGTCAGGATTGTGACGCAGTTCTGCTTTTACATGTATTTACACCGTTTGTTTATTGTATAATTCAGTTGAAAAGCACTCATTCAGACCAAATCGTTGTGGGCGTCGCAGCGAAAACACCAGTCCTCCCATTCTCGAGAACCAAGCTCTCGTCACAAACATCTGTTTCTGTGGCCACAAACACGGCTGGAAATTCTCAGAGTACTCCCTAAAAATATCCAGTAGACTTACTTAAGTAGGCCTTTAACATACTAATGCTAACGTTAATTTTACTAATGCTTGCTAACACCAGCCAACATTGACAATGCTAACACTTGCGGTGAACATTAATAACTGATCACTATATATATATATATATATATATATATATATATATATATATATATATATATATATAACAGTGATAACTGATGGAATATAAAGCTATTTAACACTTATTTTAGTTTAGTTTATACTCACAGCAGCTTTAACATCCACAGATAGTTTTGAAAAGCCGCCCTGAGGCCACACCAGCTCCTCTAGTATCCACTCCTCCAATCAGCATGTGTCACATGAATTAAAGACAATTAAGGTGGGTTTTAAAATGACATACCAATCAATACAGCGACCAAAGTAATCAGATGAATGAACATATCCAAAGAAACAACTGATATAAAAAGTTTCATCCTGAAGCAGGCTTGTCTCATCTGACAGAAGCATGAATGATGGCCGGTGTTCATACACGCAGCACAAATCCTGTAACCGTACATGTCATGCTAACATGATGAACGACTGTAGAGGTTTAAGAAACCTGTTCTTTAGTTTCCGCTTTAGAGATGTTATATCACATAATTTGTGTAGTTTATACAGTATTTATCATAGTTACATCTTGGTTTTATTATTTATTTGGTACATTGACACATTTGGTGATTTAAAGGAGGGAAAAATAATTTGATGTAATTGTACTGTGATGTCTAAATTAAATAGAATCCACTGTTGTGGTCATTAACATTGCCAGCACTGGCTAGTTAACATTAATGTTGCTAACACTAGCTAGTCGGACCCATAGTGTCAACATTTCACAACACACTCCAATCTTCTAGAGTTATTATGTCTGTACATTGTACATATTCTTTATACTTCATATCCGGGTCAATATTTTTCATTAAAATCACAAGCTTTTTAACTATGTCACTTAAAAAAACAAACCTATTAGACATATTCTGTTTTTTGTTTTTCACATTTAAAAAAAAATATTTACATTTCTCAACTTTTGCAGTACTTTCTATATGTTTTAAGTGTCACTTATATTTATCATTATGCACCAAAATGCCAGAGCTGTTAGGGTTAGAAGGTGAAGGTGAAATTTAAGTGACAATAAACCTGCTTCGTATTTAGCATATTTTTTACTGCTGGTTGGCCTGTTTGAGAGTATGACTTTTACTTTGACAGCTAGACTTTTACATTAAAAAAGTGTATATTTACACTGTGGTAATTCCAAAAGAGTACATTTCCTCAAGTACTTCACTTAAGGTGCTTTAGGTGTGTAATATCATTCTCTGCTATTTTTTTTTTTACTTCCAAATATTGTACTTTTACTCCTCCACCTTTATTTGATAACTTCAGTTACTAGTTACTTGCTGCATCAGAACCAAATTAGCTAATTTATAAATGTGTAATTCTATTAGTGATCTGATAAAAAAAAAACCACTGTAATAATCACAAAAACGCTGAAATAATAATCAGTAAGTCGATAATTGGTCAACCCATAGTATACAGTGTGTACATACCTGCAAATAAACTGTATGTATAATGTACTTTAACTTCTGCTTTTGAGACTTGAGTACAGTTAATATTAGACACTTCACTATTACCAAAGTCTGTTAAAGTTTACTGAAGTATGACTCTGAGTACTTTAAACAACACTGTAGTATTTCTACTTGTACTTGTGTAAACAACCTGCGTACCTCTTGCACCACTGACAAAAAGAAATAGTGGTTGAAAAAGCAAAAGGAACTTCACGCTTCATTTGTTTTTCATTCATCAGGAAACGACTTTAGTTCTTTAACCATGAATACACTTTCATTCTCTGTCTCACACACACACGCACACACACAGTAGTCTCTTTAACAGCACACTTGTCAAGTCATTGTCAAGTCAAACTGTTAAAGTTATTATATAATCAAATGCAGTGACTAAAAAGGCCATTTAATGTTGGATGTTCCTGCAAAAACATAACACACACTAACACATTCTCTCTCTCACACACACACACACACAAACACACACAGCCTACAACCCAACACACTCTCAGTCTGTCATGGTGAAGTTATAAAGCTTCAGAAAAAGAAAGAAAAAAAATGATCAAATTCCCTGAAAAACAACTCAGAGCGTAAATGCACACGTGCAGCTCCGGTGTGGACACGTGTATGATCAGCGAGGACGCGTTCAGGTGCAATTTTTAACCACCTTCTCTGACAGAGGTGTACAAACCACGCGGACATTACAACACTCGAGCGGGGCACGAAACACGTCGAAACACCCACACGAGGTTTCATAAGCTGCCAGATTGAGTACAACGTTGTGTTTTCGGATATTTAATGAGTTTACGGTGATTTGAGAGGGCGAGACGACGTCATGCAGGGCCCCGCGCTGCGTTCAGGGTTATCGGAAAAATCTTATATTCCTAATGCTTGTACTTCACTCGTAGGATATATATTTCCATTTGATGATACTTTATATTTAAACTAGTTACCTTTCACATTGATATCAAACAAACAGACAAACGCATAGTTATCATGCATTGTTATGGATGAAACAACACTACTATACTACTACTACTAAAACTGTCATCAACTAGTTACAATATTGAATCACTGTTTACTTCCTTTACTTCGGTAAAGGTTCAGAAAACATCCTCAACCACTTGCACAGGCTTGTGTAATATTAAATGTGAAATACATAAATCAGAAAAAAGACACCAAATATGATGACTGTGTAACCAACCAGCTATTTTGACATCCTGAGTAACAGTCTTTCTGGTCATGTGTTACTGTGATGGGCTGACGGCCATGATATGTAGACCTTTGTGTATTTGATCAGCTATAGAAATGAATCAGCTTCTCAAAGGAGTAAAAAGATAAGGTGTAATCTAATCAAATCACACATTAAAGACGTGATACATTTGATCACAACTTGCAGAGCTTTGGTTATCTGAATATAGAGGACAAAGAGGCATTTAGACAAACATCTTTAGGATGACACTTTGTTATTTAGTCTTTAAGGTGATGGAGTGTTGGGTGGTGTCGGGATGACAGATTTTTGTAGACTAACCCGTAAGTTAGCATCGCCCTGGTTCCCTCCACAGGAAGCTCTGTGGCTGAGTTTATGATACTTAGACGTTTTGTTCAGCAAGTTGATCTTCACAGATGAACACAAATTCTGTGATTTCCGAAGTGTAAATTAATTGTGAATAGTGAAAAGCTGACGCTGGGCTATAAACAGACAAGACTTCAAATTCACCACCACCAAGCACTTGCTACACAATCGCTGTACATGTTTTTTTAATACATTGATCCATCATAAAGTTTCTAAGTTGTAATGAATTTAATGTCTGTGACACCTTCTTTAGCTGCTCGTAGCAACACATAAGCTCTTTATAATTAACTTGTGTGACATTTGATTATGTATTTTCAGCCCTAGAACAATACTTGTAAATATTTCAAGCCTGTGGTAACCACAGACCTTATTTCAGGCATGTAACCAGAAACCCTTTAAAAAAAAACTTCATAGACTTTGAGAGGAGGGAACCAGATGAGCAATGCAAAGATGACTGTTTTCTGGGTATTAGGACTATAAACTACACCACTTTGTTGCAGTTTATATCAAAGCAGTTAGTTTATGACAGAATGGTGCATTAAAACAATTCTGCAACACAAACATTTCTTTGTCTATTTCTCTTTTACCCACTAAATTAAACATTGACTTCTTTATTTCGAACATGTGCATTTTTGAGAAATGGAAATGAAAACAGGCAATGCTAACGACATGTATGAAAAGTTGTGGGAAGAAATGTAAAATGATCTAATCCCACCCCCTCTCCATTAAGCTTTCGGAGTAATTCAGCATTGGCTTCTTTATTTAATTATTATATAAGAATAAATAAATATATAGTTAATAATATATACACATTAACTGAGTACAGAAAAGCACAATCTAGCCTTGATACTTCTTAAGAACTTGAACGCGCCCTCCAAAGTGTTATTTTATGGCTTCCGAAATTGGAAGTGGAGAGGCTTGACGATGAGGAGGCACTTGAACGCAACATCTCGACCTGACCCAAGAAGCGCGCTCCCGGCTGTACGTGGCTACTCCCCCTCTACGGTTTACGTGCGCGCACCCCTGTATCGCGTGGTGGGGATCATCCATATTGCTGCTAGTGGTGGAGTTAAGGTTGTAATCCTGAGAGGCCCTCGGACACGTTTCTTTATTTTTATACATGTTTTAACTCGGCGCTGACTGCTCTGCGTCTTAGACTGAAGCTCTTCTGGTCTAGGAGCGACAGAGGAGCGGCAGACTCCGCGGAACAACTTCACATTTTCTTGAAATTGAAGGCGAATTCGGGCCGGGGGGAGGACTGGTAATCCTGAGGGGGGAAGAAAGACGGCGGTGGGAAATGGCCACTCAGGTGGAGACTCTCCTGCCCGGCAACCCGCTCGCCAAAGCGGAGGAGCACGGTAAAGTCATCCGCGGTGAGCCGGAGGAACAGGAGGGCAGCCGGGGCGACGGGGCCAAGCGGCAGACGGGTGTCGCCGACCAGGGGAGCAGCAGCGGCGGCAGCAGCCCCGGGCAGGGAGGGACCCCCGGTACGGACGAGCGGACCTCCAAAGAGGCGACAGACGGGAGCAAAGGGGGTAGTGACGGCGAGGACAAGCCCAACGAGGAGGGTGTTAAAGGCTGCAACAGAAAGGAGTTTACTGAAGCTCCCCCGCCCAAGGTGAACCCGTGGACTAGGAAAATGAATGCGGTGACCGTGGTCAGCGTGAATGGACAAGCACACCACGGTTCGTACCCTCCCTTGCATGTTGATTTTACTGGCTGTCAAGTGTTGTGTTGGTGTCTGTCCGTCCAGGTGTGCTCGCACAGGTCGGCCGAGCGGCTGTCACCGGCTTCACATATCATTTATTGAGCCATTTCGAGGAGATAAACAAGCTCCATGTCTGTGCTGTGGCCGTGGTCGCCCTCTTGTTGCTCCCTTTTGCAAGCCTGGTTATATTTGGAGTAAACCCCCAATCCTCCTCCTCCTTCTCCTCTTCATCCTGCTTGTGGAGGCTATTCTTGGATTTAGGGTGGCTGATTGCAGAAGGAATCACACCCTTAAAAAAAAAAAAAAAAAAGTTAAAATACGTCCCCATAGCTACTTTAAAATGGACTTTCTTATCTTCACATCCCAGAACAGGAGAGATTAAGCAATATTAACTTCACTTGTGCGTCTATTCGGGGCGGATTTATGAGTTTCAGGTGTTTGAAAAAGGAGGATTTTGTGCAGCCTGACTGTCTTCATGGTGCTGGATTAAGTTTGGGTGTATTTTTCTGGTATTTTAAGGAGCACAGCATCTTGATTTCAGAAGTGTCACCCTTGCATGCTTCAACTGCAAAGCCAGGAGAGGACAGTACTAGTAGTCATGGTGGCTCAGATGTCCTTACGCACAGCCTGCTGCTGCTTCATCATCATCCAGCTCTTCCTCCCTTGTGTGCCACTCAAACATTAGCTGAGACACACACGCACACACACACACTCCCTTGCGCCTGCCAGATATTTAAACCGGTGCTTACTACTGTTTACACGCCTGTTTTTGGTGCATGTTTCTGCGTACAGCCGCCAGATTAACGAGACATCCGCCCATGTCTCGCATTGCATCAATTGGAAGCAAAAACCTGGCCAGGCTGGGTAGCTGCTCACTTAGCCGGCTAACAATAGCACACACACGGACTCTCCCTTTTGGCCTAGCGCGTCGTCGAGCCCTAGCCCTTCCCACTTAGATGTTAGCTTAGCATTCAGCTCGCTACTCTCCCCGTTTTCCCCCTCGTCACACACAGCCCGAAACAGCGTTAAAACTCCCTAATATCGATTCTCGACACCAAAACGCAACCCTCAGTGAAAGGCAGTCGTTTAAAGCTCTTAAAAAAGGAGCAGGTTTGTTATGAGACATCACGTGCTCACTCCACGTGTTCCCCGAGAGAAAGGCATGGGCGCTGCTAGCTAGGTAGCAAGCTAGCGAGCGAGGTAGCCGGCTAGCTGCGTCCGATCACACACCAGAAATGGTTTAATACTGTCTTGAGTGAGGGGTATCTGGATGTTTCGTGGGTTATAAACCTGTTGTCATGCCCTGTGTGTGCTGTCATGGCGAATTCAGCCCCTGCCTGCGTGCCCACCCAGCTAGTCATCATTAGCATGGAAGCTAACAGGCAGGCTGGTGAGAGTCATCATGGCTTCTGCATGATCTCACAGTGGTCCGATTTAAAATATACAACCACTTATGATCTGTCAATTTAAGCACTCAACCCACATTAATCGATTGTGTGGAGTGATTGGTGGTTTTACACATGGAGACAGCTCCCTTCTCTGCTCCATGTCAGAGCAACGTGGTGTCTACCTCACAGCCATGTGTGCTCTTTTTTTTCCCTTCCCCTGGACAGTGACACTGGCTGTGTTTGCAGTCATACAGTTGGGTCATCATATTTCTGACCCACAGCCTGTCAGAGATGTGCTTGTCTTCTTTACTGCCAGCTGGTTTGAAGCATGTGCAACTAATGTAGACTTCCGAGTACAGCCTGTACCCTGAATCTCTGGATGGATGTTCTCCAAAAGCTGTCACATCAGCAAGTAAACTTGGCCGAGGGCCAGAGGTTGAACTGCCCAGGCAGTCGTACCCCTATTTTATGTTGCATTCAGAGACCAAAAGCTGGATTGTCGATTGTGTGTCAAGAGAGGGTGGTTTCTAAACCTCATTGCCCCCTGTGACCCCTTAAATACAAAGCTATTTCTACTTGGAAGTTGTTGACACAGGCTGTGTGTTTGTGACTTGTAATCAGTTGAATCAGATAGTACATTTTGTTTATTTTAATACAGTTGTATGACAGTACAGTTTCCCGTGTGGATTAATACATCTATCTATTCTATCTATTTAAGTCAGGGGTTATTTAAGTCAGGAGTTAAAGCCATACATTATTTTAGAAGGCACAGAAGCAATAGTGTGACTGCATCAAGAGGTGAACTTCTCGATCTTTTAGTGTGATTGTAGCCTTAGATACAGCAATACAAGAAGTTTACCATTTCTGTTTTAAAGTTCTTCACTGAACATGGTCACATTCACAGTTAAGTTCTCCTCAAAGAGCAAAATATTTGTTTACCAACCAAAAACTAAGAAGTTGTCTTTCCAACAATTGGAGGACTTTCTACCTAGTCATGTGTACTTTCAGTGTCCTTGAACACGATCCTGTACTCCCTGTTTTGGAGAACACCAGCTGAAAGGCTGGAAGTGTATTTCCACGGCCCAGGCAGTTTGTTTTAGGATCACACTGGAGGCACGTTATTGTATGTGACTTAAATTTTTGGCAAGAGGAGGGTGGATTCAGAATAAGCAGCACATTTTCACAATCGCCTCAGGCGTGCCACCACTGAGTGGGTTCACTGTTGATTGCTGGGAATATTTTAACTTTTAGCTCGTCACCAGCTCGCTGTTCTTTGTCACTACAGAGTTTGCTGTAGTTCGGGGAATTTGAAAGCTGAACTTTGACCTTTTAAACTTCATTTCCCCAATGAAATTTGTCCTGCAACCAATTCAAACCTGGATTTACAAAAAACATGGCAAATACATGAAATATGCAACATTAATATATATGACATGGGCTAAAACATAAAACATTAAGTCAGATAAGTGTTCATAAAGTCATCACCATTGGAGTTGCAACAAATGGTCATACATTTTGTCGATTGAAAAGAAAACTAATAAGCAGCTATTTTTTTGATCGATTCATTTTTCAAACTGCCACAAATGAGCTGGTTATAGTTTCTTAAATGTAAAGATTTGCTGCTTTTCTTTGTCATTAATTATGGTGAATGAAGGGTTTTGGACTGTTTGTTTGACAAAAAGCTGCAATCTGAATCTTTTGGAGCTCTGGGAAATTTCACAGTTTCTTAAAATCTCATAGACTAAACAAATCTTGAAAATAATTAGCAGACAGTCGTGGGCGGTAGTAGAATCATCATTACCACCCACCACTTGTTTAATGGAAGATTGATATTCAGCTGCCTCGTCATTAGCATTTTAACACTTTGTTTGTATGAGAGGTAAAATACATTTCCACCTAATTAGACCTGATGCTGAATCTCCAAACTGTCCCTACAGAGGTCTGTCATTATCAGAAATTATTTTACCCTGTCAGAAAAAGTCATCAAATTGATTGCTTAGGCTTCGCAGAAAAGGCTCGGTGATGTCTGGCTGTTGGTGATATCAGTGGCAAACGTGTGTGTGGTCGTCTCGTCTCCAGGGTGTGTGGCTGCATTCTTCATACTGTCTCTAAAAACCAAGATTAAGACTCAGTGTGTTAAAGAATGCAGGCTTAACGTTTGAAACCAAAACCAGTGCAGATATGCAGGTTTTTAGAAAATAAAACAGGCAATCGACTCCATTCCAAATGCCAAGAGATGCGTTAACCTTTCAGTTTTTATTCTTCTTTTCTTGTGTGTCACATTTGTCATAATGAATGCGCCAGAAAAGCTAGACCGTAGAAAGCAGCAGATCATATTATTCCTCATTAGACTACATCGAGAGAGATTGAAGGTCTATTTAAAAGTCTTATTCAGTAACATCCTGAATCTGAATGGCACTCACTCACCTCCATCATTCCCCGTTTGTACTCTCATAGATGCCGACCACCTAAATACATCTGAGGTTTTCCCTGTCTTGATCTATGCATTATTACCTGAGAAATGTAACTAAAATGTGGAATATCGCAATGTTAGAAGAAGGTGAGAAAACATTTCTGGATCCACACAAAAAGTCAGTGGGGTCTACCTAACGAGACCCATCCGCCATCCAGGTTTCATTCAGGTTTTCTTTAATCCTGCTGACAAACTGACTGTGTCTGACTACAGAGTCAGTCATCTCGATTCTTCCTAATCGCTGTTGAAGGTTGCACATGCACAGTACCGATCAGGTAATAATGGTGGGAAGCCATTGCTGATATAAAGGTGGTTACTTTTTGAATATCTTTTAATTCGGTCTCTCTTTCAACCTTAATCAAAGACAGATGTACTAACAAAGTATGAAAATTTGTGTGTTCATCTGTGTGTTGTGTTCACTTTGCAGCCAATCAGAGCTGGAGCCGATAAATACTTGTGAATGCTGATTATACACATTCCATTTGGAGACAAAACCAGATGTTGTCGGATGTTATGGGCGTTTTGTCCAGTGTGATAGGTGTACATGCATTGTTTACATGAAGTTCTTTTGGGGGGGTTTTGTCTTCATCACTGTATTCTACGCCCACTGCTACAAGCAATGTTAAAATGGCTGCAGAAATGTGCACCAGCGCGCCTATGTGCTTGTGCAGACTACCAACAAAAACTAGTATCCCTGTGTAGAAGCAATACTCCATAGTGCTACTTATGATCAATAAGCAGATTTCATTCCACATTCATCTTTATGAGGAATGCGGTGAGACGTGTTAGATTCCGGTTGTGAGTCGACCTGCCTTCGTGACAGAACATCTGGAAATAATGACCGTTTATATCCTTGTTTACATGTCTCCATGGCTCAATAATACTAGAAGCAGAACAGGAGGGGCTGCTTGGTGGGGGTAGTGACAGTCAAGTGTTTGATAAGAAGCTGCCCACGACCCTGCCCAGGCTGCCTGTGGCCACACCATGTGATTAAATTTCATCAGGTGGAATCCACTCTGACCACAGCGTTACTGAAGCAGCTGGACTGTGCCGTTAAAGCTGGTCTGCATTCACATTTCTGGCATTTAGCTGAATCACTTTACTATTCGTAATGGGTCATGTGACACTGTCTGTATTGTGTTTACTGGTTCTGTGCAATGTAGTTTGGTGTGTTTGTCCTGAATGTTGGAATTCATTTGACAATGTCCTGTGGTGACATTTTTATTAGAAACAAAATGCCAGTTGGGCAAACACGAACAAATGTAGCACTTAGGCTGGTCATGCGTCAGAGTAGAATTGAATCTGGTTCAAAACAACGTCTCTGTATTTTTAAACGGTTTATAGCCCAGATTTCCCACAGAAGAAGGTTTAGTTCTGTTGAACAGTTTAATCTCTTCTGTGTATTTTGGCCCCTGAGGGAGCTCTTGGTGAATTAGTGATAAAGTTGGCATTGGTGGTGCTTCTTCTAATGGGACACCACAGAACAAGAGTACCAGTGTATTTTTTTTTTTATAAGCAGATCCTTTCTTCTGTTATTTTATTTATTCAGTTTAATGGTGCAATGTCCTGGCTGCAGAGAAAGCAATGCTAACGTCAGTTTACAACTCATTCCCACAGCAGTTTGTGTGGTAGCAAAATTTGATTTACTGCAAACGAGAACATGCTACAGTTGATCAGTTCAGTCCAGTCCAGAACACAAAATTAACTCTTAACTTCCAGCAAAATGCGGCCACTTTGGTTAAGCAGGTTAGCAGCTGTCCTGCTGCGGCACCTGTTACTGCTAAGTTGTGTTTGGACTGAAAATAAGACATCCGGGGTAAAAATGCCAGGGCAACACGGGTGTGTTAGCGCAGGTAATACAGAGATGATGAAACATGAACCAGGAAGTTTTAAAGCTTCTCACATGCCAAGACAAAATGTAAACAGTAGAATGACAAGATGATTTTGGACCGAGTGGCGCTAGAAGTCGAGCCAGGATCAACTTGTTTTGCATGACTTTTTCTTTTGAGTCATCGGAAGTTGAGTCCCGCCGCATCAACACACTGTTGTGTTACAGACTACAATGTGTAATCTGCCATTTAATGTCTTCTTTCTCAGACGTACAGTGAATTCTGCACTGGTTTAAGTAGGGCTGCATGATTGGATCATTGTAGTGTTATTAATAATCAGGCTTCAAAATGAGCTATTAGTTTTGGAACTGATTTAATAATTAGGCTCAATTATGAGTCGTTTGATACTCCTTGATACATTAGTTAATTACAGTTGCAAAAATGTGAATAAGTTCTGCATTGACTTAAATTGAGACCCAAACTCAGCCTGTCCCTGAGTCTGTTATTACTAGAACCCGACCAACACAGAAGAAAACGCTGTTTGTTATCGGCTGACTGTCAGAACCAGCCCAGCCTAACTTATGTGAAGCTGCCAAATTTGTGGCTTAGATCCACACCTATGCAATATTCTTTCTTTAATACATTACTGAGCATTAGCTTTCCCTCTAATCACTATTTACAACATATAGGCTAATACACATGACCTGATTGTTAAGTGAGAGAGAGGGATACGGAGAGGAACATCTTAACGGATTACTTTTCAAAATAAGCAGACTTTAACCTCTCAGGTAGCAGAATTGGCAAAACAATGCTGCACAATCCACAAGTAAATGTTTTCAACACCAAAATAAACTGCCATGTACGGATGTTGCAGATGTTTCGTGGAGCTGCTTCTGGTTTTGTGAATGACCAGCCACTGCCTTCCAGTTTGTTGATGTTTGTATGACTTTACAGTGATGCTTGGTGAGCGAGTGCATGTGGCGTTTCCTTCCCACAGGAGTAGTGTTGTTCTGTAGCCTCGCAGCAGTGTGAGACGTAGCTCCTGTGAGCTGTGCAGAAGAAACACAAACACACCGACCACAGATCTTCATAGTTTGGAGAACATAACCATTTTTAATAACTCGATGTTTTCGCATTTTGCTACATTCAAAATTTTATGCCAGATATAGATATTTGTTGCCGACAACTGAAAAGTAAACGTCTCTGGTATCGACTTATTTAACCTTGGAATGTGTAGAAAGCGACGTGGTTGTTAGCGGGTTAAAGTATAAAACAACTCAGTATTCTGCCTTCATTTTGTGGGGATGTGTTGACAGATGATGTAGGCAATTCTTTTCTAGATATGAACTCATTTCAGAAGTCTACGTTGACAGCCAGTATAAGTACAGCCTCATTCAAAGTCCATTGTCTTTGTCTTTGTGCTGTTGTGAAGAACGCAAGCCGACATGTAACGCTGTCCCGCATGCAAACTTAGGTGTGACTCCTGTGGTCAAGGAGTCGGGACCGACGGCGGTCGACTCTCTGCATTAGCATTTCTTTTAGCACGTGCAGCAGCCTTGATTAACACTTGCAAATGAGGCTCTTTCTCTTGGAAAGTTTGGCGAGAAAAGGGACTGTTGACTGAAACCTTTATACAACATGACTGACCTGTTTCAGAAATTGGTGTGTGAAACGGCTTTTGGTGTGTGTAGGGTCTTCACAATATTATGTTTAACTTTAAGTTTAAAGTGTAATTTGGCAGCATCGGGCATTCCTCATTAATAAGTGGGATAAAAACATGGCTTATAACACACTGTAATGTGCTTAGCAGCAGATTGTAACAATTTGAATTACTTGTAACAACAGTGACTCCTTCTGTGGGCACCACAAGTAGAAGCAGGTCCAAAAAGATGACAATGTAGTGAAATCTTCATCATATAAGAAGTTGTAATCCTTGACAATTTGTACACTTAAAAATAACTATATAGCTGTGCATATATGGGGCATTAAAGTGAAGTGCTACCATGGTTTCCTTCAAAGGTGTGTGTATTTCTGTGACGGCTCTAAATGAAGTTGTGAGGATGAAAGACGGTGAAGTGTGTGATGTTTCAAAGCAACTTGGCATTCCTGCAGCTGGTCTCGCAGGGTTGCTGCATCAAAATTAGCATGGACGCCTCAGTTTTCTCCCACAAGTGTCCCCACTTTGTGAAGCATGTTGTCTTTGTTGTGGCCTTGAAGAGGCAGACCCCCCACCTCCCATCATCAGACACCTCGGGGGTTGTTTGTAGCTGGTCTTTATGAGGTGTCAGGACCCGGCTGAGGTCACGAACCTGGAAGGAGTGCTGACGCGTGGAGGGTTAAAGTGGAGCTACTGTTGCTGTGTTTCTGATTGGGGTTGTTACAGTAGCCCTTTTTACACAGCGACGCCGCATCATCTCCGGAGCGGTGGTTTGCCAATTCTCTACCGATGGTGATTCACACAGAGCGAAGCATCTCCGCCTTAAAGACGACCCGCGGGAGGACAGGCAGGAGGACGGATGCTTCTCCACATAGCTGTGGTATTTTTTCCTCATATAAGTTGCCAAAGACAGTTACTATGTTACTTTTGTTTGGTCATGTAACGTTGCTTTGTGGGAAATTTCTCTTTTATTAATTTGAGTGAGGGACCTGTGTAGTTATCAGACTATACGATTGACACCCCCCCGCTCTGTGCCGCGGGCTTGTCCGTTCACACTGGTTCGGTCCACCAATATTGCGGCCCTGATGCTACCTCCAGAGGCCGATCTGTACCAGAGCGAAATTTCACCCCTCGCCGCATCTGAAACTTTCGCACAGAGGAGGAGGCGGAGAATTGGTGCAGGATCCCTGCATGCAAACAGCAGTGTGAATGGGGCTACTGCTGATGTGAGCTCAGCTGATTGCAAGTTAAAGCTCCTGTTTGTAAGATGGTAAACCTGACGCTTTGGGTTTCCCAACTCGTCAGATACTGACGCTTTCAGATGGTGGCCGACCCGACCTACAATCCTAAAGCGTCGGTATCTGACGAGTTGGGAAACTCAAAGCGTCAGTTTTACCATCTTACAAACAGTAGCTTTAAGGTGAAAGATGATGTCGTTGTTGTACCAACATCTAACCTGTCTTTATTAGTCATACATCTTAACTTCTAGTGGAGATCCCAACGTGTTCAAAGGTACCAAATATGGAGCTGTCTTTCAGGGCCACAGCACATTAAAGGGAAAATCCACCAAGTTTTCACATTTAAAGTGTGTCTACAGGTCTTGTGGAGACCACTGAACACACAAAATTGGTGGAGTTCCCTTTTTTTGTTAACCAATTAGTATACAACAAATGTATTGCTTCAAAACACCTAAGCTATTTATGTAACTGAAACTGATCTTTTCAAACATTTTGTTCCAACGCTAACATAACAATGTGCTGACGTCACATACGTAAGCTCCTTTTTTTCATGATGTCTGGTATCTTGTAGTTGACAACAGACATGCATCCAAATATGACGACTGAAGTTTGAGGGAATTACTCCAAAAATAATCCATAAAAAATAGTTGCCGGTTTTAAATAATGTGTTTATTTTAAGCATATTGCTTAAATTGAGAACACGAGCAAGATGAAATTGAAAAATGTGAAAGAATGAAAGATGACGAGCAATTTTCCAATCTTATCGAGAAACTAAGTGTAATGAACCTGGTTTTCTGTTGCCGTGTAAATTAAACGATCATACAAACCACTAACTGATCTGTAATATTTTGTTTATTTTCCATTCTATTTTGGAATCAGTTTGTTTCGAGCCAAAGTTTTTGCTACAAAGTTTTTCTCAACAAACATGTCTGCAGGTTTTCAGCACATCTTGAGCAGCATTAGAACCAAAGACTTGGATATCACAAATGATAGACTTAACGATTACTCAAATAGACACATTTATGGATAATGAAAAATAATTCTCAATTACAGCCAGAGATATTATGTAATCATTATGAAAATGTAACTAAATCATGATGAATGTATGGATAAGGGTCACCGGTCAAAAACTAAAGCACATGTCATGCTCGACTTGAACTTGTACACTCACAGAAATGGTAAACTAGGTAGCAGCCTGGTGTCTATTGTACCCAGTCGACTCCACCTCTACTGTCGCCCAACTCGAGCTTCTTTATCGGTCTCAGACGTGTGTCTGGACTCAATGATAGCGGCACATCCCTCCTGTGGAGGCTCGGCAGTGCAGTCACAGCTCAGGGTGTGGACTGTTTACATCAGGCTTGTGTGTCGAGTTAGTGGGGTGTGTAAAATAAAAAAATAAAAAATAAAAATTCAAGTTTGACATGGATCTCTAATCCAAAAGTCATGAGTCTAGTGGGAGTTTGTCTTGCACTTCAAACGTTTTAAAGTTAATGTGTCACTGAGCAGGTTGGACCATGAGGGAGAAACACACGTTACCAATTATAGTCTGATAAATGTCGACTACTACTACTAGAAATAAAATATTCTGGCCTTGTGTTTGTTTAATGACACACTAAATTAAGTAGTTAAAAAGTCTGTCAATCAGAAATAAAGTATCTGCAGCTTGTGTTCTCTCAAAGAGGCTCCAGGATGCAGCTATTTTGGTAGCACATGCCAATGTTAACCTGGTTAACATTAGTTGTACTGGTGCTCCTACAATTAAAGTTTATTTTTTAAACAATTCTGGTTATTTTCATTTCTTGTTATAAAGGAAAACATCTTTTTACCCCTTGTATGCCTGTTAACAGTTAGGTTCTGAATGTGTTAAGATTTGGTGCACCTATTGTGGAAAGATTGGCCTGTAGCCCTGTTAAAGAGAATATTTAAAAATGAAGTGAGTTTAGGGTTGTAGGGGGCCTAAGAAAACATGCCACATGAAGCTGAGGAAGCCATACAGGACAAATACATAAACATGGTCCTTTATGCTTGCGAGTTGCATTCACTCCAAACCATCCGTTCCTGCGGTGATGTTTTTAATTTGTGTGACCACCAAAAAGCTGCAGGGTCGACTCTGACCCTTTCTATCAAGGATGTAGGTGTAGTTCGCCGTCATTGCACCTAGCTGTTGGAAACATGACCACTCTCCGCAGTGGTTGTGGTCCTGTGTTGTAGCTCCTCACTCAAAGCTGTCGAGAGGAAGTTGCTGTGTTCAGCTCTAAGTGCTTTAGATGGTAACTGAATCTGTTCTGGAGTTCAGTTTCACTCCTGCGCTCCTGTTTGCACTCTTGGATCAACTTTAACTTTCCCCCAGAAAGGCTATAATTGTGAATAATCTACAGAAAAGTCATGTTTCGTAGCAGATCTTTGTTAGCGCCACTCTTATTCAGTAACAGTGGGTCTACCAAAGAAGATACAGGAATATTCGGCTCTATTATGTTGGTGTAAACAGCAAGGTAAACAGATGTTTTCCTCCCTTTGCTGTCCTGTGGATAAACATTGCACAATACTGGCATGGCTCAAAGGATCGCAGTAGCTTACTGCTTTGCTCCTCCTCGAATTAAACATGTTTTAGAAATGTATATCCTGAGAAATTTGCCTTTTCAAGCTGTATATGTCAGTTATGGTAAGCAGTTTGATGTTAAAGGCTCAAAATTTTAGACAGTTGTCGTGATGTTTTAGCTTCAAGCGGAAAAGAAGCAGCTGTTAAGTTGAAACTTTCACTGGAGCTGGAATGTATTTAAAACAACCTGCAGAAAAATATCACTGGAATATGTTGGATTAATCCAGGAATTTGGATGAGAAGCTGTCAAGTTTGAGGTCAGTGGGGGTGATCTCGGGTGAGATCTGTCACCCTAGATCACCTTGTCGCTGGACCGGGACTTAACATGCGTGTCTTTCCTTCTGGCCCTCTGCTGTCTAAGCTTTTGACTCCATTAGAGATGATGTCACCACTGATCATGTGACGCCGGGGAGAGTCTTTGACGTGTGTGTGTGTTGCAGGCCGGCCATCTCCCAGCGTACACTCTGACCGTCGTTTCCTCCATATTTGGTTCTTGCAGACAGGCTTCCCTCGTCTGTCGTCACTCTGCTCCTGCTCAGCTGTGAATGTACGATCATCTGACTGCCCGCAGCATGTAGACAAAACTGGAAGCTTCACACTGATTAAACAATACTTTAGTTTTAGAGCCTGAGGCATTAACATAAGTTGATTATCACACCTTCTCATCCAGTTTTCTGTTTCCCTGTAATGAGCCCTTGCAAAATCTTAGTTGTCTCCACTGCTTTTTGGGGAAATGTGCGTCTCAAATTGAATGTCTTGCATGCGTGTCTCCTTTTTAGACATTTAATAGACTAATCCAAATCTGTCTTAAGATTCCAAAGTGTGTTTATGGTAAGTGTTTACTCCATTAGACCCTGGCTCTCAACCATTCAAATCATTCACTTTCAATATGACCTCAAAACGATGATACAATACATGTGGGAGCAGGAAAAAAAACCCGCTCACCATAGCCAACAAAAAATCCCAGCATCTGTCTGAGGACTGGGCCGGTTTCCCAACACTACCACTGTGTTTATCTAAGACTGCAGAGCCGACGTGGCACAAGGTTTATTTATAGGCTCCGACAGCGATACCCTGTGGGCTTTAAGGCAGGTATTGTCACTGGTGTGTGCTGCTGTAGCACCTGTGGGAATTTGTCTTCGGACTCCACCTGAGTGTTTTGTGAGATACAGGGATGGGGGATGGACTGTGACTCTGCAGGGCAGTGAAATTGGAGATACTACATGGGGGGAGAAAAAGAAGAAATTTAATGTAGAACTGCTGTTTTAATCTTACTCAAGAGGAAGCAGCAAATCATAATGAGCATGCAAAATGATCATGTGTAGCGTACAAAAGAGGCTTGATGAGACGGGGGAGAGGTAATGGTTAATGTGAAGTGGCGGGGGCTGGTTGTGGCTAATGTTAATGGTAGCCTCTGGCAGTCAGGCGTGCACAGCAGGATTCAACTACTGGCTCTTGAGTGCTGTGAAAAAAGACATGGTGAATGAACACAGGAGATGGTGAAATGAGAGTGAATTGTAAGAAGAGGGTAGGAGCTGACAGAGGAGAGGGTGATGATGGACTGAGGGGTAAGATGGCTCGCTGTATACTAATGTGTGTTGATTGGGTGAAAAGCAGTTTATAGGTTGAATGCATTGTTTTCTCTCAGCTAAAGCTCCTCTAAGACATTCATATCCCTCTGTAAACCTGATGTCTGAGGGAGCTTGAGTCTGAATTTCTGTAGTTCAAGACTGCAAACGACCACACTAATCATCAGATTTGCAGTCTGTCCACCTGTAAAAAGAAATTGACAACTAGTTTTTAAGCTGTTGCAAAGACGGTGTCAACAACATGGCTACAGCTAGCAGCCTGGCCTGGCTCCAAAAAATCCTGATCTCAGTGTCATGAAAAGCTAGTTAGGTTGGCAGGTTTTGTTATTGTTCTGGTAGAAAGAATGCCACTTTTGAACAGCCTGAAGTCCCGGTGGTACTTGTGAACACAATATGGACGAGGAACCAGACTTTCACACAACACTGGTCCTCTCCATCGAGTGAATGCACGACCGTTCGCTCTCATTTTTCCTCAATTTCTCTCACTCTGTCTTCACTTCCTTTTTTTTTTTTTTTTTTTGCAGTGTAGAGTTTCGACAATTATTCCAGTTGTTCCGAAATGTATTCATAACCAATCTATTTGCATATGGTGTTGTTTTCTTAAAGCCAGTCTACTGTGCAAGCAGTTATTACTTCAGAATGTTCAGTTGAAGCAAAAATAGTTGTTTATTGCCTGTTTTTAGTTGTCCTCTTTTTCTAGCTATCTTTTTCGTCGTCTTCTTCTTCTTTTCTTTTTCTTTTTCTTTTTCTTCTCCTTGTGTTATATTCTTTTTCGTCTTTTGTGTCATCGTCTTCTTCGTGTCATTGTCTTCCAGTCTTCCTCGTCTTTGTTTATTGGCGGAGGACAAACCAACAAATCAGTGAAAGAAATTTGTCTTCATGTCGTCTCTGTTTAATTTCCATTTAATCAGCCAATGCTGATTATATACATTTCTCAATATCGGGCCAATATGTATGGTGCATCTCTAGATTCAAGCTTCTCTACACAGCTAAGTCACAGACGTGTGGAGACGAAGTCCCTTTAAAATCTACGGAGGGATCTCCTGTCGGTGGTGACAGAATGCAGTTTTTTTGGGGGGGCTGGGTGAGATCAGTGGGTCAGAGGGGGACGGTGAGAAACCATCATAGTCAACAGAAAGTTACAGCTATGTGGACTCAGTGGGTGCTGCCTTTTTGGAGTGTTGTATGCTGCGGTTGTGTCGGAGTCGTGTCTGTTTGTTTTGTTTAAGTCAAAACTGCACTGGAATATTACCTTTACAGGTCAAACAAGATAGTCACATTTGTTAGTTATTGGCAAACTTCAGCATGTGTGGGGGGAGGTTATGTATATATTTGTCTTTGTTTGAAAGCTGCTCTGAAATGGAGACCTTTTACTTCAGTGTTCAGGAAGTGAGAATCGTTTTTGTCTCGTAGTTGTGACTTTGTCTTGCAGTTCGTTGAGGTGAAACTATTATTAAATGTTTTGTTTCTGGTTAATGTTCTGGATGGATATATGATACTGCTGTTTTGTTGAGCCTTAAAAATGTCATCTGGTGTTCAGTTACAGAAATGACAAACAAGTACTGTGTTTTTTGTAACACCATCCCTTCCTTGATTCAGGCTCCTGTTCTTGTTTGCTGATGAAACTTTGTGATGAGTTTTGGGCACCTGCTTTGATCAAACTTGATCAAAATCATCTTTTTTTGTTTCAATGATATTTAACCGTGTGTCTCTGTAACACACATGCTCACACACCTGACATGTCCTTGAGTTTTAGAGAATATAACACTCTTATCAGTCTCTTGTACAGTTGAGCACATAATGCTTTGATAACACTTGACAAGCCTTCACTTTTACCTGTTGAGTTGACTGTTCTCAAGGTGCTTTCACACTTATACCACTGATGGCAAATTTTTTTTGGTGCCATCCAAAACTTTTGACAATGGAAACGCAAATAACCATCCTAATGTGTAACAAACTGAACTGGACTGCTTGGTGGAAATGCAGATTATGTCGCAGGACTCACATCTGGAGCTGGATTGCTGTGGTTTAAATACACGCAGAGTATCTTCAGGCTAGGGTATTAAATGTGAAATGGAGATCTCTAATGGAAGCACTAAAGATTAGACAGGTTAAGGGTTATTGGCAACAGCAAATCAAATGTTGAGCATTTAGAAGCCTATAGAAGCAAACTTCTAGAAGAGTGTCTCGTCTGAATGCGCTGCTGACTGTGTGACAGCCTGAGGAGCTGCAGCTAATGCTGTAGTCTGGCAGATGTCATGGCTCTGGGAGACTGTCCTCTGACCTTATCTTATCATCTGATATCATCTGATAAACACTGAACATTGGCTGCATGCCCCGAGTGGAGGAATCGTAGGGCATGGCTCAGCTGATCAGCAGAATGTGACGGAGCTCAACAAACCGGCTGTTTGTCCACTGATTACAGCGGTTGAAGAGTCTGATGGACTTTGAGAAAACAGAAATCAATTGAGTTTGATTCATGGTTGGTGGTGTTCTGCGTTTGTTCCTCAGAAGTGGTTTCAAAGGATATAAAGCCATCGACTGTATGAACCACCACGGCTTTAACTAGTTTACTGTGAAAAATGATTACATGGTGTGTATAATGTCAGGGTCACCCCAGCTGGAGTGCATCATTTTCCCACACAATTGAGAGAAGCTGATTCTTACCCAAAAAAACCCTCTTATAACACTTAGAGCTGTACAATATATCATTTTCAGCATCCACATTGAAATGTGTGCCTGCGCAATAGGACATGCAATTACCAGTAGCGCATATTAAATCAGGGCTTTTTTTGTGTTTTTGCTTCAATCAAGCTGAATGTTAAAATTACAGGACTTGATGAAAATAAACAAAGTTAGCACTCAGTAGTCTTTCTGCCACTGTGTAGTGGTAACCATGGTGACTGCTGCCTTCTGTGACACTGCATGCATTGAATGAAAGAAATTAATGTTTTTTATATCTTATCGCAAAACATATTGCAGAAAAAACAAAACATTGTCAGTTTTAATATCCTGCAGCCTTAGTAACACTTAAAAGTAACCACCATTGATAAATGGAAAAATGTAGTTAATTAAATGTAATCAGTATTTCACTGTTAACAATGACATGCTTTACAAGTATTAATGAAGAAGTTGTCATGTTGCAAGTTGATGTTGATGAAAAAGTTGCGAGATATTTAATCATGCATTTCATCGCTTAACAATAAGTTAACTGTTAAAACTTTAACTTAAGTTTAATTAACTATTAATTTACCATGTATTAATTAGTGATACTTAAGCACATTTGATTCATTAATTTAACTGGCACGATTGGAATAGGTGCCCATGATTATACGCTGCCTTGCATAATCAATAAATCCAGGAGTGTGAGAGGGCTGTGTATGCCCGAAATGACACAAAATGGGCCACAAAAAAGTCAGTAAAGTGTCGTGGTCTGTGGTGTTCTCACATGTGCTGCAAACACGCTGCGATGCGATGGCATATGTACAAGAGGTAACTATGCTGAGGCCTGGTTGCAGCATGGTACAGAGCAAGTGTGCCCTTAGAGAGCCTTAGAGAGTCCTGTGTCATCATGACGGGGCAGAAAGACTGCAGAGTAGCTTTCCGGTCATTAGGTATCCCATTTCCTGTGATTTGTATTCAAAACCTGTTTCACAGGATATCATCACAGACATTTCAAAGAGCAATTGGGTGCATTTTAATTCCTTGCTCCAATAAACTGGAGGTCACAATATAAACCTGACATACAGTGTGAGTGTTTGTGAAACATGCTCTGTCATGCACTGTAAGCAGCAGTGTGCTGTTCATTTTTTGACCTTTCACACTACTGTTGGTCACACTTTTTTGTTTTTTTCAAACTAAGCAGATAAGAGGGGATAAATACTTGAGGAATTCTTTCGAGTTCCCTGACTTAATTTAGCACAAAGTTCTCTCTATGTCAGGCTGCTGAGGGGAGACCAGGAGGCTTTGTTGCTCTGTGAAATATGTGTTTAATGGCCCAGATGTGACTGCGTGTTCATACTAATGTTGTTGTTGCAAAAGCTCAGTCAGCTTCTGGCTGTGATGCTTGGTGAGTCAAGAAGTTGAAAATTGTTTGTTTGTTGAGACCTGGTCACACCAGAAAGTGACTTCAAAGTATTTAGTTCTAGGAGCCTCGATAAGCTAACTGACAACCTTTGGCTGACATTTGGTGCAAGGTTGGAACTTGGGCTCATAAACAAAGTTTTTTAGAACACTAATGCAAATTTTTGGCAACCTACTGCATTTATGTTGATAAAGAATGGTGGCATATCTGATGATTTTCTGGGAAATTAAAGCAGTAGCCTAACAGTTTCATGGTTTATCTTAATCCAGCTGGTAAAATAGTCACATGAACAAGTGCCACTAGAAATGCACCTCTACTCTGGTTGTGGTCGAAGGTCAAGGCCAGCTAACGCTCAAGGGTTACTGTTTGTAAAATCCAGTCATTGTAATTTTTCTTTTTTGGCTGAATGGTAGGTTCACGTGGAGCCATCAGCCTTGATTAGAATAAGCCGCAGGTTGTTGAAGCAACATTATGTTTTCTGAGTGTGAGATCTTGAGTTTAACCACAGGAAACGGCACCAAGTTATAAGAAGCTTTGATTTACCAATAAAATGACGACAGGTTAAGAAGTTAAGCCTCCAGCTTCGCAAAGCAAATGTTTCAGTTTTGATTTAGTTCACACCACCTTCTGATAAAACAATTGTTGAGATCCAATTAGATAAAACCAAGAGAGCTGCGTCTGCAAAGAGATTAAAATATATTTATGCAAAATTGTGGAATCCCCAGATCTGAAATTCTGGATCTTTCAACAAAAGACACTCCAGACACACATCCTTTAAAATGAATGAGATGCTGACAGTGTGGATTATTGTAATTTATAAAGAAAATCCAAGAGGAAGCCAACTGCACTCATTTCTCAGTTGTTTTGGGAGAAAATCTGCAAAATGTGAGGGCAGGATACCTTACAACTGTCACTTTCTATCCTTGAACCTTTGAACTCTCTGTGTCTACTTCATTTGAGCATAATCTGAGGAATTGTGAGTGAAAATTCACTTAATTTGATGTTATGATTCTTGACAGCTTCTGTTGAAAATCCCTGGCAGAGAAATGACTGTGAAAGTGTTGAGCAAACGAAATGAAGCAAAGGTCAAAACTGCAATGTCAGGAAGCTCCAGCTAATTCTCTGTTAATCCATTTCTCAACACCATGACGCAAAGTTAAAATAAACATTTCAAGTTCAAAGTTCAGAGGCCACGTAAGGTGATGTTTCCCATTTCTGAGATGCCACTGAAGATGTATTGACATGGCAGACGCAAGATTCGGCTTTGCAGCGTTTGGTTTGAAGAAGTGGGTCAGAGTTGGAGCCTCTTCTAAATTTAAAAGGGATGGCAAGAGACTACATTAGCTGCTACTAGCTTAACTCAGTCTCTGACCTGAACAGTCAGGAGCTGAGATTCATTGTTTGTAGTGTCGTCACCAGATTTTGACAAGGAGGAAGAATGTGTGGAATTAAATCAACGACATCCCTGCTTCTGTTGCATTAATTGAAGAAGCTGTTCATCCTGAGCGCGACATTGTTGTTTGATTCCAGCTTTATAAATGTGAATGTTTTCTGGCTTCTTCACTCGTGATAATTTTGGGTTGTGATCGACATTTTCTGACATTTTAAAGATCAAACAACTCAATTTGAGTTGAAAGAGAAATAACTAAAATTGTCAACAGAATGTGAAGAACTAACGATTTATGTCATGATGTCTACGTAATAGAATAAATCTACAGAAGCATACTAACATGTCCGAACTCACCTGGTCCCCGAGCTCCCAGTCTGTACCGCTAGCTGCATGGCTACCTGACCTAACCAGCTAACGGCAGCTACAGGTAGCAGTTACTCTGGTGAATGAAACATAATGGAATGTTTGATGTCCTCAGAACAGGCAAATATCAATATATTCAACTTGAGTCAAAACAAAAATTCCGCAACATTCATTCAGACGAGAGAATATAATATATATGCCGGGTTAGGATCTTTTTTCTCTTTATACTCAAAATAGAAAGACAACAATCCAAACAACGAGATTCAAGAGAAACCCGGGCTGATGATCAGAAACATTAAACCCTGCAGCTCTCTGTGTATGCAGATCTTCAGGAGACTGTTTTGTGTCGTGTTAAGCTGCGATTGGTTACTCTGTGTACGTACATTTCCATGTAGTGACTAACTGCTACCTTGGGAGCCTTATTTTCTTCTGTACAGTGCTTCTTTCTGCCTAACCAGCCTCTCAGTGTGGTTATACAGTCATGCTCTCTGCAAACGTGACATCCAGTTTTCACCCAAAGGATTGTATGTAAGAAACGTACAGTATAAATGCTCTTTCATTGATCCACCTCACTGGGCCCCCTGCACTCTTTCACTGGACTTCTCAACAGGAATGAAGAACGAAGGCAGCAATTTCTTTTGGCCAGAAAAGTTAAAGACTAACTTCTTCTTTACTTCTTGTGTTGCTGAATTGACTTTTTTTTACTTGTGTTGTTAATATTCTGCTGGGTTTTAATTCAGAGATTCAATCTTTACTAACTTTCTCCCAGTTTTTTAGTCTCAAGAATGGGAAGAACTGTTGTATCCCAGCATGAGATGAGTTGCTTTTCCTTGTCTTATCATAAACTCAGTATCTGACTTTTAGTCATGCAGAACAAGACATCTGACGACGTCACGTCAGACTGTGAGAAATTAAATTTGGATCTCTGGATGGCGATATGTGCTTCGGGTTTTTGTATTGAAACTGTATATATATATTTTTTTTACATTTTTTCAGCTGCATCTGTAATGCAACCCTGGTTCTCTGCAGCTCTCAGTGCTGTTAGTGATGCAGCCTGCCAAAGGATTTTATTCCCCTCTCTCCTTTTTCTTTCTGGCCTCGTCCCTGGATATGTTCGTCCTTAAGAAGCTTACTGAGATTTGCTCTCTGGTGTAAACGGCTCTGAGGAGTCCCTGTGAGCTGCTTTCACTCCCTCGTAATCGGACTGTGGTGATACTTCAGGCAGAGACAACAGGAGGCTCTGACTTCAGATCTGGTCTGTTGGTTTGTTTCTATTAAGATTCATGACCAGGTACGACTAGTGTAGATCAGTTAACCAACTGTATCAAACCCTTGACATTAATGCCTGTTTCCATTGGGGGAATTATGTTGTCTAGAATATTTTTCAGAAGTCGGTAAATGATGATCAGTCATCTGTTGCCTAAAATCTAAACAGTGTTATGTACTGGACTTCTGTGGAACTGAACCAGTTCCAAAGCCGTATTAAAGAATCAATAAGAGCTTACTGGAGAAACAAATGCAGATGTACCTAAAGTCAGGTTAGGTGAGGTTGAGTTTTTATGAGTTTTATTAATTGTCTACTTTTTGACGATTGTCTGTGCATGTTTGGAGAATATGTCTGGATTTTAGGGCAGTTTCCCTGTTTTTATCTTGGTGTTAGATATGTTAAATAATTTTATCGCTGATTGTGACACTAAGTTGATCATATTGGTTTCCTGGTTTATTTTGACTTGCCTGACCCTGACACGATGGCTGAAGACATGGCTTGCACGTTCTATCACCCACAAAAGCAAATTAAATCAAAGGTTTAAACTAAAAAACTAAAAGATGACAGGGATACGAGGTTACCACCATTTAAATATCCGGTATTTGTGTAGGAAGACCTCATGATAGTAAAAGTAATATAGTTAACAAAATGCAAAGTTAAAGTCACAGATGGTTAATCAACGGCCAACTGTTTTCTAAATTGTTTTCCTTCAAGGAAATGGATGAAGCGTTTCCTGTTTCCGTGATGTTTTCTTCCTCTTTTATAAAATTTTGATTTGAACATATTTGAGTTTTGCGTGTGGATTAAACAAAGCAGATTTTAAGATGTCACTTTGGCCTCTTGTGAATCTGTGACAGTGTTTTATCTTTAATTGTTTTACAGTAGTGGTAGGCGGGTGTAAATGTTGGTATTTGTTCCGCGTCCATCCCTGTTAGTTTTGGCGAGTTTTATATTAGTTATTTGATCATGATTGAAAAGCTTCTTCTATGCACTGGGTCTTATTTTTTATCTTATCGAGCTGTGGTGGAAATGTTTTTACTCTGGTTCTCCACCACTCCTGACTGAATGGAGAGGAAACGCTGCGTGTTGTGCTTCTCGGACATTTTATAGACAAAAAGATTCATAGATTACTTTTAATCATTCTTGAATTGACTTACAGGAGCAAGTGCCTGCGTGAATGATTTTTTTTCATCAACCAGACTTTCCTTCCTCTTGCTGACTATAACTTTCACTGAAGTGTTTCTGTGGTCTATTAACAGTTTCTCCCTTTCACCTCTGACAATCTTATGGTTTATCTGTTGAAATGAGCAGCCATTGTTGTCCATCCTCCTGGATACAGTAATGACGGGGCAGAGAAATAATTGTGTGCGAATGTTGTAGCTTATCTGAAAATGATGATGCAAGTGAAGCAAAGGAGAGTTGAAGTTAAAGCCAAAATAAAGGCAGATCATTAATCAAGAGCCTACCTGCACAGGTAGATAAGACAAGTAATGGGAAAAGATAATGAAAACGAATGAATTAAACTGAGACAAGCAAGTCAGCGCACGAGGGCTGAACTGAGACAGAAGATCTTGTGCTTCTTTTGTCTGTTCAGCTGATTATTATCACAATCATCCCACCAAACTCCAGCTAATTCAGATGGAAACCTGTTGTCTTTCCTTATTTTAAAGACAGTATATGTCTATAGAGGGATACAAAGATAGAACAATTTCAAAGGGTGTCCCGTCCTTCGTGTGTTTATTTTCAGACGAGTAGGTAATATCTTCCTTTCCTATATCCTATATCTTCCTAATGTTGACGTCTTCATGTGTTTTCCACAGAGTCTACTGGCCCCGCCAAGGTGGTGAGAGCAGGGAACCCCCCGAAAGCCAGACGTGGAGGAAAGGTAATATTCTGTGTGCCCGTCTGTATGAGAAAATATTCCCTGCATAGATGACATGTAATAGCCTAAAATATAAACACAATATTGACATATTGTGTACTGTATATATTCAGTTAATCTTCTTTTAAGGTTAAAAAGGATTCATAAGACGGACTTAATGGCACCAACATGGCTTCTGTTTGTAGAAAGATGGGTTGAAAACTGCAGACAGAATTAGTCAGAAAGGGAAAAATGATTCGGCAACATTTCTCTATTTAACATCAGTCCAATTTCGAGCATCACAGAGCTCATGTAGCTCATCATTGTCTCTTCAGAGTCCAGTTTGGTGCTTTTAAAACAATCAGTAATCATGATATTAAAATTGTTCCGTAGAATGTAGTTAGTAGCTTTTAAAAGTCGTTCTTGAACCTATCCTCCTCTTCCAGTTGGATTATTTAGTTTTTCATTACATTGGCAAAATTAACCAGAGAATAGCAGTTACATTAAATAATTTTTTTTGTTCACTGAGGACTAACGTGTAGGAATGAAGTTTAGGAGGATATAAAAAGACATTTCTTTCTGAAAAACATGCAGATTTAAGAATCTTAAAACAAAAGATGAGTGTATTGAAAAAACCCTGCAAGCTACAGTTGAATAGTTCTGGATTTATGTGCAAAAGGTGCCTTTTTTTGTTTTGTTTTTTAATACGTTATGAGTAACAGTGTGTATTTGCGCTGTAATAACAAAATGTACTTAAATAGGACCTTTTACAAAGTGCTTTGAGAGACAAGTAGGAAACTATTACAAAATAAACGCTCAACAGTTGAGCCAAACAAGGAAGCCTAGTCTAAGGAGAAGTTAAACCAAGAAGGCACACAAAATGTAAAACACAAAATGTCAACATTTATAATTACAGGTAAAATGAATAAAAGTGATCAAACGGCACAGAAAAAAAGCAATGCCAATAAAAAGAGAAATAAAAGAATAATATAAAGAAAAGTATGACAAGACAACAACATCACATAAGAGGAATTAAAAACAGATTTACAGAAAAGTAAAAGCTTCCATTTATGTAGGTTTTAAACAAAATGGCTTCAGAAGCTCAGTTCTTTAATTACAGTTACTCAGCTGATAAACCTTTACTTTATTTATGTACTGTGACAGTAGGTACAGTCACACTGCTGATATCCATCTGTCGTGCCTGAAGCTGTGTATCAGCCTCCCTTCACACTTCCTGGAATGCAAATGTTAGTTCCTGGTGAGCCAATGGCCTGTAAGATAAAGCACAGAAACCCTACCCTCCAGTGTGTCATTCACAACTTCCTACCGTTGTTGGGAGACACTCTGCAGTTGTACTCCTCGGTCGTTAACCACACCTTGACCACAAACTTTTATGACACCTTTGTGTAAACTGCAGAAACAACAGACACAAACGGACAAAATCACAGGCAATTCACCGCGTAAGATAATAAGTGTTGACAGCGGGTAAGTTACAAAACAATTAAGATGAGAATGTGTCAGGATTTTACAGCTGAGACATTTAAATAAGGGTTAACTTATTCAGTTGACTGTTTGAATGTGCAGAATGGCCAACAGCCTTTTCTCACAAGATGAGCTTTTCTTTACACACTTTCATATCTTTCTGCTGTAGTTATAGAATGCAGTAAAGCTTTAATGTGTGATATAATCTGTCCTCATAGTTAACCTGGTGTTAGTTTCTCTGAAGCTCCTTTTTATATCGGCTTTGTTTTTAATTTGTTCCTCAGGTTGGAGACTTTGGCGACGCCAACAGCTGGCCGACCCCGGGGGAGATCGCTACTAAAGACATGCAGGTAGGTGGTGTTCGTTTGAGAAGTGTCGAGTCACAGGCTGATGGATGTGCAGAGGACACACTGATGAAATGAAGGTGGTGTCTGTCGTCCAAACACTCTGTTACAGTTCAAGACTATTGAGCTGTTTCATGGTTCCTGCAGAGTAGCTAACGAGTTCTCCATACATGCACTCACATGTTCAATCGGCTGTTGTGAAAGTGTGGAAATCGTTCCCAGAATGAACATTTTGTTCCACATGTACTCAGATTCTGTCAGCTTCTTTGCGGCAGCAGCTTTCACTGTACAACAGTAAATTTAAGCTGCAGAGGGAATACACACCGATGTCCTCCAAACCAGACACCTTTCTATGTCCGTTTGAGTCGATGCTTTGACGGGAATAGTTGCATTAAGAGGCTACACAACATACTTTTTTCGCAGAGAACACATGGGAGGGGATATACGTTTTGAATTTAAATCTGTAAAAGAGATATGCGTTAATAGTGCCTCCGGACCTGGTCGGGATTCATTGTTTTGCTTGTTATCAAGGTTAATAAGGTGCACTGTGTGGAAGTCGGAGCGTCTTTATCCTCTGGAATGTGACAAATTTCCCATTGACAGAATATGTGGGCGAGGTTGAGTTATAAGAGGGACTTCATTAATATCTTTCAGATTTGATTGGATCTTCAGAAGCTGGTGTAACTTAGCTGAGATACTGAACTGTAGAGGACATTTCCATCCAGTCCTCCCTCACCTGTGTAGTTTCATCCGGAGGTGGAATATAAGGCAGAAATCAATACATGTCTTCCCAGCTGACACACAGACAGACGCTTTGCATTTTGCTAGCTACCACAACCCACATGCCAACAGTCATGTACAGTTATTTATGATTGTTGACAGTTACTGAAATCACATTTGACTGGACAGATTAGTTTGAATTAAAGCAAAATAAACAGATTTTAATATAAATGTTTATTAGAAACTGGAAAATGTATTTTTTTGTTCTACTGCTGGGCTAACCCTAACACCAGTTCAAACATCTTATATTTACCTCTGAAGAACAATGGCAGAGATGTTTCCTCGGGCCCTGCAGCCTGTTCATCAACAGCATTAGAAATGAATTTGACTGGTGCGTTATGATAATATTCTGAGGCGACTGCCGACGGCCTGACAGTTGACAGTTGATGTTAGAGGTGGGTGCAATTCATCGATGTGGCGATGCATCGCAATGCGTCACGTGACGATTTGGCATCCATTGATTAACGCCGATGCTTTGCCGCAAGACCGGAACAAAAAACACGTAACCGGAACCTTAGGGCGCGCGCCGCCCGGACTGTTTAGTGAGTGGGACCACAACAAACGGAGCACCCTAACTCCCTCACTGATGAGTGTGAGTGCCACTCTGCTCTACTGTGTTTGTGTTGTGTTCACCTCACTGTACTGGAGCTCCAGACTGAATAAGTTCAGATGGATTAAAGTTCTCCATCACTACGACGGATTTCCGTCATTCAAACTCCACAGAGGCGACTTATGAGATCGATGTAGATCGGAGGAGAACAACTGTTGGCCGATCTTTATTGACAGATTGTCACACTCTACAGCCAATGGTATCGTTAACAGCGTGTGTGAGCCTGACCAATGACAGTGTAGTGACCCACACAGGGCGGGATCTAAACACGGAGCGGCGCTAACGTTTAGCTGCTTAGCTAGCAAGGACTCATCGCGCTGCTACGTTATCAATTGAGTTTAGTCAACATGTGAGAACTCGTCTGATGGGAGAGTCTCAATGCTGAAATCTTGTATTATAACATAGAACAAATGTAAAGCCTCAGAGCTTCTTTGATTATTAACAGTATGTTAGTGATGACAGAAAGGTGATAACTCGCCATCAGGCTGACAAGGCTGCAAAAGTTGCTGTTTGTATGATGTATTTTTCTGTTACGATAAGAGGCTCACAATATTATTAATAATAATAATAATAATTAATGATAATGATGATGAGAAGCAGTAGAGAAATGGCGTACTGAAAAGTTCTGTAGATGGTTGATTATTTGAAAGAGTAAAACTTGAGAGAAGCTTGGCAAAAAAAGGCACTGTTTGATTTCATAGATTGAAAATTACATTGAAAAGACAAAAAACATTTTAAGTGTGAATAGAACAGCTGTTCAGATCATCCTCCTGTAAAACACTGTTCGCAATAATCGAAGAATCGTGGCACCAATAATGGAATCGAATCGACGATCATTATAATCAAAGAATCGAAGCTCCCATAATCGAAATCGAATCGTGAGGTACCCTTGTTGGAACACCCCTAGTTGATGTCATGTGAGTGAGGTAAGCTAGCCGGCGTTAGCTGAGCACCAACCTTGATAATTGCGACCTGCTCTAACTGAAGTCGTCGCATTGACCCAAAAATACATTTAGATCAGCTCAGCTAAACCAAGTTGGACCTTAATTAAACACAACTGATTTGTCGTTGGTGTTGAAAATACTCTTGAACAAAACAATCAGAGTAGGATCGATTATAAGTTCTCAAGCTTTGTGCCTGGGGACGAATGCATGAAACTAGGTTCAGATTTAAAGCTGTGCTTTACAAATCTGTTGCATATCAATACTTTGATAGAATATTATAAATTCATCATCTGTATGTCGACACTGTTTGCTTTCAGGAGTTTGAGTCTGAATTCTGTATTTGCAAAAGAAAATGAAAAGGAAGCCAATTTCACTGTTGTGTCTGCAGGAGATTGTTGGATGCAAAAACCTGAGTAAGAGCTCAGTGATCATAACAAAATCAAATATAAAGATACTTTTGACTTGATACCTCTGCAATCAGAATGTGACAGTACTGGATGTGTGACTTGCTGCTTTCATACAGTGTTGACAGCAAGCAGGTAGAGACAGAAAAGAAAGTAAGGAAATACTTCTGTTTTTCAGGTTATAACAGTCAGAAACTACATTTAAAAGACTAATTCAACACGGGAGTGAGAAACAGACAACGGTGTTTATACAAAGAGCATCTTAGTAGTTTCAAGTCACAAATTATAATCATCACCAACCAATCAGAAAGAGCAGCTCAGCTTGTCCTTCCCCACTTTGCTGTTGTGGATGTGTTTAGTTTCCTACAATAGGTATTTTAGTGGTTGTGGCTGTAATTATACAGCAGCTAAACGGCAAGTCCAGACAGAGCAGTCTGCTGCTGCTGCTGGCCGACTGTGTCTTCTGGACTGCCTGTTTCTTTTTTTAAAAGATAGAGTTGGTCCAGACTCACCACTATGGCAGGACCTCTCTGCCAGCTTGGAGACAATACAACGATGTTCCGACGTCAATGCAGTGATCGGGCAAAATGCTTCAAGTCAATCTTAAAAAAACCTTTCTGTTAAATGGATATAAATGTCTAAATAACTGCTGGTATACTAACTTACTTAACTCTACTCAACCTGTGTTGATATGTCATCATCAAATCTATTAAGTAAATACTGCAGATTGCTTCTTTTTTTCAACCAACAGACCGAAACGCAAAGCCTCGTCATTTACTATCATAAATGACAAGGAAAAAGTGAAAATTCTTACGTGTAATGAAGCTGCACACGTTTGACATTTTTCACATGAAAATTGACTTCTAACGATTAGGAAAATAGTTGGAATCTAAATTTGTTCGACTAACCGTTGCAGATGTAATTAACATCTTTAGGTTTTGTTGGTCGAACTAAAGAACATTTTGAAGACCTCGTGTTGGACTTTTGGAAGTTGTAATGGGCCTTTTTCACATTCTTTAGACATTTTGTTGATCATGTGGTTAGCCAGTTACTGGAAAAAAAAAAACGAATTGTGACCATTTGCCCTTTTAGGCAAATGGACAGAAAGTTCTAGACCTTTGGGTTCATGGAGAAATCAAAAGGAAGGTCTCCGCCTTTAACACCTGTCACATACGAGCTCTACTCTAGTCTAGACCCACTCAGTTCAGGTGTCCATAGCACCCGTCACCCTACATCCAACATACTGACCCTCTCCCCTATATACCTCGTCCCTCACAGCTGTCAGTCCGACAGTGGATGCATCTAATTTGTGTCGCCTTACAGTAGCAACAGCATTTAATGACCCCTCGGTGACTTTTTCTATTCCTGATCTCTGGGTGATAGTGTGTCACCGGGAGAGCGACCCTGCTAACCTCCCCTATTTTAGGCAGCCAGGTCTGAGAGTACTTGCGGGAGAGAGCGTATCCCTGAGCAGGAAAATGTGGGTCACATCATCAGAGCCAGGAATAACCGGCGGGTCAGGTGGCAGAAATCATAGGTGGGGAGGGGTGGAGTTTGTGGACTGGGGCCAAGGCCTGGGAAGGGATGTCCTTTTAGGGATCCCCTTCATTAAACCACTCATGGATCTGTGCTGCTGCTATTCTTAGGGCGCTGGAGTTCACAGTCCATCACGTAACATTTAAAGCTGTAAATCAATCGCTGAATTCCACAGATTATACACGCCGGGAAATAGACACTGAAACCTGATAAAGGAGGGGTTTTGATTGCAGGGTTTTGTGCTTTAGAGTTTGGTGCTGTGGTTGAAGCTAGACCTTAGATTTCATGCAATAAAATATCCAGTAGTCTACTATTTAAGATTTAAAATGAGTACATTGAGAGTACATTTATCTGTGTCTATGATTCCGTTACTTGAATAAGTTAAAATGCGGATAGAACTTTTTAAAGCATAAAACGCAATTGAGAGGCCTGTTGGTGTGACAGCTGTGTCTATAAATCACTCCTGTGTTGAGTTGGCAGCAGAAAAGAAAGAAGTATTGTAGTGCGGTACATGTCAACACCAGGACACATAACGCATCAATAATCTGGTCTGGTAGACTTATTAATCAACAGAAAATAAGCATAGATGACAATTTTCATAATTGGTCTTTAATTAAGTTGGATTCAGCTTCTATTATATGAAGATGTGTTGATTTGCTTTGTTTTTTATCATTGTAAACCGTGAATCATTTTGAGTTTGGACTGCTGGTCCAACACAATAAAAAAGAAGTCTCACCATAATCATCTCGGGTTGTGGGAACCTATAATTTTCATTTTGCAGTATTTTGACGTGACAGATTAAATTAGAGCTCCAACAGTTAGCTTGTTAGTTGACGAATGATCAATCTTTTGCTGGGATCAGCTTCTCAGAATTGAGAATTTGATGCTTTCTGTCATTTAATTGTAGATTTTATACTGTCTTTCAGTATTTTATAGATGAAACAAGTAGCTGATTAATCGAGTAGAAATAAATTAAAGAGGAAACGATGATGAAAATGGCATTAAGTTAGATATGGCAATCCAAATCTAACTTTCTCTTTGTAACGATTTCTATCTTTACAATCAAACATTTGCCTTCTCCACCAACTGGCTTTGTCAAACAATAAGTGCCAGCAGGTTTGTGTTCGTGCAAAGACTCGTGTCCACCCATATTTACTGCACACAGGCGATAAAAACAGGTTTTGTGCAGAGACCTTGAAATGTCTGAAATTCTGTTTTAGACATCTAAAAAAGCCCTTAAAAGTCATTAGTCTTCCATTTTGATGCATGTTTGATGTATCTTTAAATTTCCTGTTATCAAAATGAGACAAGATCTTCTCTGTAAAAATCCACATTTGGATTGTCTGTATATAATACTCCATTCTTGCACTTAATTCACCTTCCTCCACCTAAAACCTGCCTCTCCATAGGGCCACATATACTGTTACCTTTTATACTCGCCTGCAGTGCTTGAATGAAAAATGATCTTAAAAGAATTTAAGTGCCTGATATCTGTATAAACCTTGAGGGGTAAAGACACCATAGCATGTCTGCCTTCAGTTCATTCATGTTTTGCAGGATAGACTGGCGTGTTTCTAGATGGCAACAAAAGCTATTTGTCTTTTTGTCTTGTCAGTTACCACCTCATTTTGTTGGCTGCTTTGTGTCCCGAGTGAAAAGATTATCTATGTAGTCTAGACTTTTAGTTGGTTGGTAGTTCGTACTTTACCTGCAGCCATTCATTTCTGGTTGTGAAAGTGTAACAGAAGCTTCATCATTACCTTCCTGTGGGGGAAGAATGAATCGGCATCCCTCTGATCTCAACATCGCTGTCGACATTTTCTCTGCCGTTACGCCACATCTCCTCATCAATTCAGGAAATGCACTCCACCTCTCACACCTGAGCTTTAAACACAGTCCTCCTCTTTAACGGTTCACTTCTGTCATTTCACACTTCACAGCCCTTAAAATAATCTGCTCTTATTCTCATCCGTGCAGAATCGAAAGCAAAATAATAAGAATGTTTGTCTGCCTAGATGTTATGACACAACATTAGCCATGTAACCATTGAGATGACACGGAATCTGCTTAATAAAACCCAGAGGGAGCTCAGTGGACGCAGCAGATGCTTCTTATTATCCACAGCTTGTGCAGCATCCACTTTTCCGTGTTTGACGGCAAAAGGAAGACATGTAATGCCCTCAGAGGAGCTTTTAAAGGGGCAATAATTAGGTTTTTATTTACTCTATCATAACTAAAAATAGCCAGATTATAACTGCGTGGACAGACTCCCTGATAACTTCTGAATTCACTTTAGGAACCTGAAAAAGTCCCCAAACTCTTTTAAAACCATTTTAAGCTGCTTGGCAGTAGAGCCTCTTCATTCATGCTTAGTATGTGTACATGTCCTACATACAGTATGAATGTGTGTGTGTGTGTGTGTGTTCATCATGGTCCATCTCATTGTCTTCTCTAAACTGCTCTTCCCTCCCTCTGTTCAGATGGAGGCAGTGACACGGACCGTGTCCTGCCCACCGACTGTCAGGCAGGTCAGAGACTCGTGGAGATTCACTGTAAGTTCAACCTGCAGCCTATGAAACCTGCAGCCTGCCTGCCTACAAATGATTCCTCTAACCTCTAAAAACTCAACACCTACACAGTGAAGCAAACATTATAGTCACTTGATATGAAAACTAAATTATCCTCAGATCTTTATGAGGATACCTCAAACTTCCTTCCTTCTTTTACAGCAAATGGGAGGACGTGTTTTGTTAATGAGGAATTTTTTCCAGAAAGAATGCAGGAAGTGGAAGCTAATTAGTCTAGCTTGCAAAAGTTAGCATTGCTTAGTCATCTCTCAATGCGGTGTTCATCCCACATTATTTAGAGAAGGATTTTAGTTCAAGTGATTTGACACACAAACTGGAGAGAAGGGAAACCAGGTCATACATCTAGAAAATGTCAAGGATTACTCAATAGTCCAAAAGTACAAAACTTGTTTTCATTGTGGTCCTTTATTTAACAGCAGCAGTCCATGTGAAGCATACCACCGTCAGCATCATGAATACAGAAACAATTAATGTTTTTACCAGTTAAAACATGTCATTATGACTCAATTATGTGTCTTAATCCTCCAAGCAACCAAAAGTGAAAGGGATAATGATCAGTAGCATTGCTGCTAGGGTGCTGAACTTGGTACTTTTAATGATATCGAACAAATTACATCAGTCCTACCAAATACCAATTCACAATAACTCAAACTGTGCCAAATTTCAATACCATGAAGTGCAAGTGAAACGCTAAATATTAAAGCTAAAGCCTGTACAGTGACTGTATGCCAAGTTCCCCACAGACCTGATAGTTGACGTTAGTCTGCCTGCAGTCAGCGCCAGGCTCGTTAAACCCTTTTATGAACGGCAAAACCTAAAGTGAGGCATCTGCAACTTCATCCACATCTTGAGGTAATTAATTAGCTAGTTGTATAAATTGTTGCTGAAGATGGCTAGGCTTCTTTAATGTCTTCATTGACATTAGCTTAGCAAATTACTAGCATCCTAAATTCCTCACCAATGTGCTGTTTAGATCGCTAAAATGGTATCTGAGATTTTTTATTTTTTTTTCAACATTATTCAACCCTAATTACTGGCCACGATCAAAACGAATGCATACTTCAGTTAGATTTCATACATGTTCCTTCAACTTCCCCAAATCATATCTCCACCAGTCTCATCACATCATTTAGAAAATTTAAACGTTAACAGAATTGCTTGTGCCTCCTCTTTTTGTTTGATGACACTACAGTGCATGTTTGAAGTGGGACGTTTGTCATTAGATTAGTTTGAGATATGATTCCTCAAAGGCTGGTTGATTGCGTCAAGCTTTGTGGCTGTGTGTATGTGGGCAGAATTGTTTGGGGCTTGAAGTGTGTCATACCTCTTGCAACTCGAGTCAGCGCTTTGCATGACTCGTATGCAAACCCCTCAGGAGTGTCAAACTTTGCTGATATGTGTGTTGCTGATAGCTGAGCCGCTGTAGCAGGGATGAGCGGCTGAATTCTGTTTGATTTGAATGAAGTCGGATATCAGCTCTGCAAGCAGAGATAACCAGCGGAGGCAATTCATGTTTTACCCTGTGCTCGTTAGGCTTGACTGGAGGAGAGTGCTTGTACCTTTGTTGCTCTGCTGCACTCAAACATTATAATGAGACTGAACAGAATTCAGGAGAATGAATATTGTAAACCACATGCAAAGACTACTTTGTCCCGGTCAGTTCTGTCGCAGCCGTCAGAAGGTTGTACTTGCATGTTAAATTTGAATTGATAGAAAGCTCTCAAAAGGTTTGATTGGTGTCAACATAAAACATCCAATTATGAATGTCAGAACATTTTTCTATACTTATTCCACACGTTCTACTAACTAGACTGTTAGGTATGGTGTACCTAATGATTCTTCTTTTCAATAGATTTATTCAATTTTACTCTTTTATTATAGATTATGAATGTTACATTTACTGTTATGAGTGTCTAGAATATAGAAACAAGTGGTCCTATGTTCCCATGGTCCAATGTTCCCAACGGCCAATGTTCCCAATGTTCTATATTCCCCAGGGTCATATGTTCCCAAATATACCATGTTCCTATATATCCTAATGTTTTCAGGGTCCTATATTCCCAATAATATACATGAACCCTCCTGTTTTTGTCTAGCTCATACCTCTAACATTAGTAACATAGGACCATGGGAATATAGGACCTTGGGAACGGAGGAGTGACTCAGCTTTAATCAAGTAAACAGCCACGGTCGACTGTTCGCTAAGTTTATTGACCTTCCAGAGGAAGACAGAAGTAGCTTCTAATTTCTATCTGGATGAAATGACCACTATGGTTAGCAAGTTAAATCAGTGATAGCCAGCTAGCTACTTAAGCTCACCTGAAGTCTGAGTTGGCTCATAACATAGTCTCTGGGCTGACTCGCTTCCAAAAGACTAGCAAAAGTCTTGAGTATGCATTTGCTGGCTTCATACTGTACATGATATCTTGCTGAATGACTTGTGCCTAAGCTAAATGTAACAGGCAAACGTTTATGGTTTTGGAAAAGCTAAAATATAAAGAAGCACCTTTAAAACTCTTTGGATACCAAGAATTTATTTTACCAGAGCTTCATTGAAATCCAAAGTTTGACACGACTAGCATAACTCCACAGTGCCTGCTAGCTACATCGCTAAGTTAAAATTGGATAACTTCTTTTTAGTTTAAGGCAATAATATCATAACTTTGCTGACAGTGCTGCAGACGTGATGAGCTCTTCATGTCTCTTCTCTGACTAAACACCAATGAAGATGACCTACACAACTCTGATCTCAGCATGAAGCCAAAAAATCCCACAAAAACTCCAAATGTCACTTGAAAACTCACATTGGTTTGAGCAGATTAAGTCAGAAATTAACCCCATATTGGTCGCCTCTACTTTTAGAGTTGGGGACTCAGGCTTTCATTTTACGTTCAAAGCCCCGTTAATTACATAAATGATCAACAACAACATCCAAAAAATAGTTTTGCGATCAGATTGCACTTGGCTTAATCAGAAAATAATGTGTGAATATGTGAGTATATAATGGTATCTGTTGTACTAGTTTTAGCCAGTTTCAGGTTTCCTGTGAAAATGTTATCCAGAGGAGTTTCTGGTGAAATCTGCTATAACTTTTTCTGACAAACTCTTTGACTAACTCTTTGGTGGACCTAACCTAAATCTATCTTCTTCAACCTGTTTCCCCTCCAGGGTCCTAAGAAGACAACAACGATGACCAAGAAGGAGTCGAAGGAGAAGAGGGAGATCATCGAGGAGAGCAAGGAGAACCTGAAGGCCAAGTCGGACGACTCCGGAGAGGAGAAGAATGGTGACGACGACTCCCAGAAGAACGGGCCGAGGAAAAAAGGTGATTGTTGCGGTCAAACCTTAGCTTGTAAACAACGTAATTTAAGAGACGAGTACACTTGAGATTGGCTGTACTAGAGTTTTTACTAAATGTCAGCCAGTCTGAGGTTTTTTGACGCAACGTAACACACAGCCTGGACCCCCTCGAAAACGAGATGGTGCATCTCAAGGGGCTTTATCCTAATAAACAAACTTCTACAACAACAACATCTAGAGCTGTGCGATATCACACTATATATTGTAGTGCGATATAAAAATGTCTACCGTAGGATATAACCCTCTGTCGTTTATATCGTAATTTTGACGTGTAGGCTACTTGTTTAGCACTGTTGCTACACTAACGTTAACGTGCACTACGGATATGATTTAATACGGCGTGTAAAGCACAACTCAACGTCGGAATGACTGTTGGATATCCATATTTTGCGTACAAAACAAGTTCAATGTCCAACGCTACTGCTTTGTGGTAGCATTTTCACGTCGCCCGCAAGGACTCGTTTACGGCACCAGTCGCTCGGGAGTAATCAGAGGCAAAGCAGCATGGCGGAGACGGAGGAGAGAGCAATGGAAGACGAAAATAACATTACTAGTAACGTTACATCGGACGAGGATACAGAAGCAGAACCCCAAGAAGCTGAGCCGAAAGGGGGAACCGGAATTCCATCGTTTGGCTTTGGTTTGGGTTTAAAAAGTCAGACACCGACCAGACAACGTGAATCTACAAAACATGCCGCCAACAAGTTGTTAGAAGCAACTCGAACACATCTAATGTTTTCTACCACTTAAAGACACAACATGAAAAACAGTACAGAGACAGCGAGAAGATGCGACAAAGCACTAACATTACCTCAAAACCACAAGTGACGAAAAGAAAAAAAACACACCAAACGAGCCTGAAAGCTTGGAATACTTTTCTAGATGTAACATTTTGTCCATATCGCACAGCCACATCTGTATTTTATTTTTTTTCAATTTAATGTAAGTTTTTGCCTCTAGAAGCATTTAGTAAAAGTGGCGATTATTATTGTTGGCTCTTTTGAACATATAATGAAAACACTCCCGTCGTGACTGGTGGTGGTTTCTGTGGTATTGTCTCACTTCATCGTCTGCCTGAGTGGGCTTATTTTCTTTTTTCAGTCACAAAAAAGTCCCAATTTGTTGATAGTGATATGACTTTGACCTAAAGAAAATGACATATATTTCCTGGAAACACTGAAATAAAGGATACAGTGACGCAAGTACTCTTCTGATTAAACATACTGTGCTGACCTGAAGAGCATCATCAATAACAGAGAGCAGACATCCATTATAAAACCAAATAGTTGATGCGAAATGTAAATTCTGTCAAACGCGGTACATTTTTTATAGAAATAATTGAGATTTAGATTGTAATGTGCACTATAACCCAGTCTTGCCACTTTAGACTGACAATCACATCAAGAATTTAAGTTTTGTGTATTTGAATATCATGTGTAAGTCTGTATCAAGGAGCAACCACTAAGTTTTATCACGGCAGATAGCACTTATTAGAGCCGATATACAATACACGATACAATCCGCATTGAATTTATAAATATTAGTGTCAAAATTTGGAATAACCAGCGATGGAATGTATTCAAGCTTCTGTACTTGAGTACAACTTTGAGGTAACTCCTTAAGTTTATCCATTATCCGCTTCTATAAACCTCCACTCTGCCCACATTTTGGTGGGAAATATTGTTCTTTTAACACCAATACATTTATTTTTTATTACATCAGTTACAAGTTACCTGCAGATTTAGATTATTCAGTGGTAATAGGTTATCAACCATTCTTTCTGACGTTGACTGCAGTTGTATTCAGATTTAACCTGCAGACGTGCTGTAGAAGTGATGAGCACTTCATGTCTCTTCTCTGACTGAACATCAATGGAGAGAACATTTTCACAACTCTGATCTCAGCATGAAGCCCAAACAAACAAGAATAGCTTGAAAAGACTATAAAACATTATTGAAGCTTCCTTTATAACACAAATGGTCAACAATGTGACTTTGGTACTGTTGCTGGAAGGATTTTGGGCAGGTCTGAAGTTCTGGACGGCCATCTTGCTGTTTGAGTGACTCCACAATCCGATTATCCAAATTGCTGCTGTCAAAATATCCAATACTGCGGTGCTTTCCGCTCTTTATTCGCTCCCTCCTTCTCTCACCTACTCAGTCTGCAGACAGACACAGGGCCACGTCACTTAAAACTGGCTGTCATTTCCCTCTCTCCCATTGCATGTGGTATCTGTCACACACTCACCCACACAAACGCACAACACCCCTTCAACCAGCTGTGATTTTCAGCAGCAGATCACTGATGCACCCTGCTGGTTGGGAGAGGTACTGCAGGAGACTCTGTGCCGTTAGACCAATGTTAGACTTCGCAGTAATGATCCCAATATCTCTGAGCTAAAGTTGCATATTTAACATATCCGACTACTAAATGATGTGAAAATCAGCTGCCATCTAGTTCATAAAGGTGCTGCCTTATACCCCTAAAAACAATCTGGCTGGCGAAATGTTAAAAGTGGACAACTGGAGATGTAGCACTCACTGTATCCTGAAGGCAATGTGTCTTCCTTTCTCTGTTTATAAATAGATATTAGAAAAGTTCAGCATTTTTATTTCCAGTATTTATTCCTTTGTAGCCAAACAATCAGCCAGTAAGCATTTGATTTCTCGTGAGTTTTGGAAAAAATGTTAAAATGAGTATTGTCAGTAGGAAGGAAGGAATAATGAATGTTTTACAATAAGATGAGGCAGAAATGTATTATCCTCAGAGTAACAAGCCAGCGTTGCCCTTCACATGGTCAGTATAAAGATCCAGAGTTCTCTGCAGCCGGCTTGTGGTTAGTTTTTAACCTAAAAGCCATAAAGATTTATGTTTGGTCGTGTTTGATGACTGGCTAGAAAAATAGCTTAAATACATAAAGTTTAAAGGCATTTGAGGCAAAAAAAAAAAACAATATTATTGCCAAAGGTTCACCTTACCATATGTTGCCTCTAAAGGAGCAATAAAATAGTCTGTTTATGATCATGTAAATGTTGAAATGAATAGTTTAAAGTGATTCCTGCAGACTGCGTTCACTTTAAGCTGTTTAAGCAGAAACATTTTTCAAATTCCTCCTCAGAGCGCTTCCCTGCGGTATTAATGTTGGCGCTGCTGTCACACCGACATCGTTAGCGACATGGCTGCGACTAACAGCCTGACTACTGTTGAAAGCAAGAAAACCAATTTGACTGAGAAATCCCAATGTCAGGTCTGCGAAAAGGCAGAGTTTTGTTTTTATTACAGATCTTGTTGAAATTAATGTTGGTTTGAACCGTCTCGGGTTTCACTGGTGTAAGCATCACATATCAGTGGATTTCCATTGAGTGAATGTCCGTCCGCTCACTCTTGTCTAACCTCTGTTTCTGTCCTCTCCTGTTTTGCCTCCTCCTTACACTTATTCCAGTTGTTCCGCTGTTACCTGGGGATAGTGACTGGGTGAAACAATGCCTCATCCTGTTTTGGTTGTTTCATGGCTTCCTTTGTCATTACACTGTGCAATCAGCAGGGCTTTTTTTTTTTTTTTACTTCAGAATGACAAGTTAAAGCAAAAGGACTTCTAGTTTGATGATTAAATGAATCCTTGTGCATCTTTTTCAAACCGTTTCCTCTCCATGTGGTTACAAACAGGAAACAAGCAGAAGTGGGTCCCCCTGATGATCGAGGTGAAGTCCGAGGGTCCCAGGGAGCGCTCGGCCTCCAGGAACAACAGCAGACAGAACGAAAACCCCCGTCTGCCTCCCAACGCCAGGAACGACCTCAGAGGTCAGTCTATGATGTCATCGCTGTGCATTGGCATCACTGTGAGCCAAAGCGATGCAGCATGTGTTCAGGTTTCTTTCTGCAGGTGACGGCTTTAAATGCCAAGATTTTTTTAAAAGCTCGTTCGGTTTGATTTGTGTTAACATGCGACAGCAGGTGTGAATTTGCACTTCTGGACGTGTCAGTGTGTTGCCGCATGTGTAGCTGTTAACCTATTGGTACACATCAGTTGAGACAGCATGCATGACTCAGCAGCAGGATGTGGAGAGATCTGTATGTGCTCCTGCTAATCTGCTACTTCTGCTTTGATAGCTCGGCTCTTTAAATGTACAGGGTATAAATAACTGTGTTTCTTCTTCGCTGAGGAAACGAAATGTGTTCTGCCGCTAAGAGGACATCTCATGTCTGATGTGCTGATGTGCGTACGATTCTGACTTTAAAATAACTTCCTCCAGCAGTACAGGATTAACTTTGGTTACTGACAGTTCCCTTTTGGTTTCACGGCCTTGTTTGCATCAAAACTCCTGTTTATATTAGGGGTTTTTGTTCTGACGAAGAGGTTGTGTGTTTCCCCGCAGACTGGCACAGTCAAAAGTACGAGCGTGAGTGGCGCGACGACCACGACGAGGTGTCCAGTGTGAAGAGCGAGGGAGCGCCGTTCCGCGGAGGGTTCAGAGGTCGCGGACGCGGGAGAGGAAGAGGTCGGGGACGAGGCAGAGGTGGTGCAAGAGGTATGTGGACAGACAGAAGTGAATGTGAAGGACTAAAAATACAACTAAACATGTTTTCTGTCTCAAGAAATGCTTAAAAAAGCAGAACTTTCTTTTTTTGTCTGTTATGTGGTCGTCAGCCTTGTTTCCTGAAACGACACAGCTGCTTGTGTGTCTGCAACCAATTAAAACTTATAGTACCAGTTCAGTTTCTATACATATATAATATAACAGATCTGCAAGAAAGGATCAAATTTAAATAATCACATTTGATTATCACAATTTAGCCAGTGAGCTCTAACCTGCAGATGTGCTGTAGAAGTGATGAGCACTTCATGTCTCTTCTCTGACTAAATATCAATGAAGAGAACATTTTCACAACTCTGATCTCAGCATGAAGCCAAAACAAACAAACAAGAATTGCTTGAAAACTTGTGAGATAAAGACCTCAAACCTGTCATCATAAAATCACTCAAACTTGTGTTCTGGGTTCAGGCTACTGGTTTTCATATTCCCCAAAATGTCAAACCTACTCTTTAAAGATACTCTCTAACCCAAAAGAGCTTTCATCTTGCCTGACAAATTCAAGCAGTTTTGACAAAATAGTTTCCAGCCAGTATGAACAACTGTCCAGTTTTGTGCAGTTTTGGCTGTCGTTTAGCTGACTCCGCTCTCAGACTGGGTGGTTGGTGTCCCTGAAATCCAGCCCCACAGAGTCTACAGTGAAAACAGTAAAAGTGCAATAACAACCAGAGTGTGTTGGAATGAGGGGAAGGCCTTGGATTCAGCAGGAGAAGCAGGTTTCCACGAAGGCGTGTTGGTTTTGGCAGTATTCTCCCCTTCTCCTCCCTGTTGTTCACTCACTTCCTGCATATTGTCTTCCCTTACCGCCCCCACCTCCTCTCACTCACTCTTCTCTGTTTGCTGCCTCCTCCCTCTTCACTCCCCTCACAAGACTGGGGTAGAGAAGTCACTTTTGAGAGAGCAAACAAGGATTACAAACAACCTGGAGGAAGAAATGTGAGCTATTTGTCCAGTTTTGTCTCCTTGAGGACACGATGTTGACTCTCAGCAGCGCTGAAGTAACAGCCACGTAACGCTGAATCAGATTAACTTTGTTTCTTGTGTATTTGCTCAGCTCTGCATGTGTGTGCTCCTACACAGTGACACACACACATTCTGTATTTTTCAGTGGCTGTATTCATTCTTAAAGACTGAAACCACAAGCACAGGAGCTGCAGGAACTGTAGTTTAGTTTTTATGCTCTTGAAAGAGAACAAGTTGATAGCTTTCCCACAACCTTTCCTACAATTTAAATTCAAACAAATCTTGCAGTTATCAGCTCTGTTTCTGACATGAATGGTTAGACCTGTATCTTAACAATTTGGGTAATTTAGCCATGTGAGGTTTAATTCAAAACTAATTTAGTGACATAAGAATAAGAACACGATGTTTGCTCCATGTTTATTTGGTTCAGCGGAGAAACACTCACTAGTGAAGAAAGACGTGAAAACTGGAGCTGCTGTGAGAAGTGGATCAAAAGAAAATCAGTCGCCATCTCTTTTGATTATCTGTCCATTGTTTCAAGCAAAAATGTCAAACGTTTGCTGGTTCCAGCTTCTAAAATCTTGAATGCAGAGTCTCTTGGATTTGGACTGTTGGTTGGACCAAAGATTAATTGGTTAATTAGTGAAAATGAAAATAATCATTAGTAAAGGCCTAATGAAAACAATAGCTGGATGACGAGGCGCAGAAAAACGGATAACCACTGTCAGACTCTCTGAGCAGAATTAAATATCGTCTGTCCATCTAACTGACTGTTTCTGTCCCTTCAAGGCCAATACGACTACAACTATGGCTACAAGTCCTACGATATGAAAGACGGACCGTACGGACAGAAGTTCGGCAACACGGTGACCTACTACTACGACAACATGAGCAGCAACGACCTTTTCTCCGTCGATCAGGACCTGCTGAAGGACTACATCAAGAGGCAGATGTAAGGATAACAAATACAGAATTTGCCTTCAGTCAGATTCAACGTGCAGCCGCGCTGTAGAAGTGATGAGCTCCTCATGTCTCTTCTCTGACTAAACATCAATGGAGAGAACTTTCACAACTCTGATCTCAGCATTGAACCAGAACAAAATAAAACACTCAAAGCTTTATTCATTCAGGTATTAACTTGGTCACACTTCCTGTGTGAGTTATGAAATAATTTAATGAATCTGCTCCAGTTTGTTAAGTTCAGTTGATCTGTGGTCGTTTTTCTTAACTGGATTCAGAAAAGACTACAAGCTTGCCATTTGAGCATGAAGCGGTTTAGCTCGGGATCTGCACTGCTGGAAAATTCCTGATAAGCACTGAATTTACTATCTGAAAGAAAAGGTCTCGCCTGCAGTAGGAAGTGATGTTGGGTGTAAAAGGGTTTTGCTCGGTGTGAGTGTTAATCTGCTGCACAGCACAGAAAGGTTTTTTAAAGTGTTAAATTGAATCTGGTGACTACTGCAGAACTCTTTGATACGGTTTTAGATTTGATGAATTCAGATTCTGTTTGTTGATTCTGGTTCTTATCAAATCCTTGATTACATTTTGTCACATTATTTAAACAAGAGAAGAAGCCAAAATATGATCAGAGCAAAAACAAAACTTTCAATGCAGGAGAAATTTGCCATCATAAACAGTTGGTTACCATAAATCATACCTGCAAACTTGTCGCTTTTCTGCGACAATCGCCGTTTTCTTGGTCAATTGGGTCATTCACGTGAATCGCGTAGAACCGTAGAGTTTTTTTGGGGGGGGGGTGGACGGGACATGGACGTGTACCAGAGATTATCAGTGTACTGCGAACATGTGCGCGTGGATGATGCTGAGGTGAGGGGACTGACTGGAGGCTGAACGTAAAGTACACTGCATTCTCTGTCAGAAAGACAACAAATTTGTCTTCAAAATAAGACCTTTACATTGCACCCCAGTTTAGAACTGGGTTCTTAGCGGGGGGCTTTTAATTTGAAAGTAGCGACCGGTAGTAGCTTGCCGCTACAACAACAAGCGGACAACGAAGACAGCTACAGAGACCGAGGAGACGCTAGCATCTCCTGGATCTCAGCAGCTGTCCAGTTGCTCATCTTGGCGTCCGCAGATGAAGTGATGGACTGACTGCTGTGATCAGCTGTTTCCTGGTTTTAAAACTCCCCGGCTGTGGGTCGCACAACAGTGCAGGTCATTGACACCTCCGCTCATCTCACGCAATTTCCGGCATACCGACGTCTCGGATTTGCATCGCAATGGAGTTGGAAAAAAGTGTACCCTCTGAGGTGGCAAATTGGCGGACCAGAACAGACCCCCAATTTACCGCCCTCTGTCTAAATCTGTGGACCTGGCCGCGAAAAGTATAAACACGGCTATTAACTATGCAAACAAGGGCAGCCATGCACTGCAGGTACACTGTCAAACAGAAGTGCACAAGAAGAAGGTGCAGGCCATGGCACCCACACAGTGTAGCCAGCACCTTTCTTCCAAGCAGAGAGAGAGACAGCAACTTTTTCAAAACCCATATTCATCTTGTCAAAACACACTCTTTAAGGGCTTGCTTTTTTCATTCTGCAGCAGATTGCGCTAGTAAAGTTGTGCTGTTGCACATTTCATGAGAGAAGTTGTCAGTCTCATTTCTCATAATGTGACCATAGATAGACACTTCAACACCCCCCGGCCAGTGACACTGTCACCCCTTTTTACTCTGACGAGTTCGCAGGTCTGATAAATAAGAATATGCATCTCTACTGCATTTTGCATCTCACCCGTCAGTTTTGCAGTAAGTGTTGCGGGTAAAGACACGTAGTGTTGACACGGTAGATTTCTTTTGGCACCTAACTGAAGAAGCTTAACAGTTTCCTCGTGTGCACTCAGTGCCCCCTTCAGTTTAAATCTGTGTCAAGTTACTCCGAGACTTTGAAATCCTGTCAGATATTCTGCTCTGGATTAGTGGTTCCTTTTTTAAGGTATTTGGTTACATGTGAAACACTTGAAGTCGTTTTGCAGTGTTTTTACTGAGTGTTTTCTATCATATTAATGCAGCCCCGTGCTTTTCACTTCACTTAATTGTCTTTGTTTTGCTCACTTGTGTCTTGTTCTTGAGTTTGCATTAGATGAAGGGAGAAGTGAGAAAACCCCAGAGATCAGCAGATTTGTCAGAATATTCTGGATGATGTTGACCACGTGTTTCGCTGTCTCTCTGCCACCTCTAGTGAGTACTACTTCAGCCTGGACAACCTGGAGCGGGACTTCTTCCTGCGGAGGAAGATGGATCAGGAGGGCTTCTTGCCCGTCGCACTCGTCGCCAGTTTCCACAGAGTGCAGGCCCTCACCACTGACGTCAACCTCATTCTGGAAGTAAGCACATTTCTGTCACTGCCTGATTCATCTTATGTATTTCTGTCATCACACTGACTAACCAACTCACCATCATCTCCCCTGTCAGGCTTTGAAGGACAGTAAGGAAGTGGAAGTGATCGACATGAAGATCCGTCGTAAGGTGGACCCAGAGAAGTGGCCTCTGCCGGGCCTTAACATGCCAAACCAGACCCACACCGACTTCTCTCAGCTCATCAACTGCCCCGAGTTTGTCCCGAGACAGCTGACCGAGGAGCCCAGAGGTGAATCTTCCTCAAATCTACTTTAATGATCCACCTGATTTGACAACTGTCCAGATTAAAAATTATAATTTTTCTGCAAATAAACGCAATATTCGCTTTACGTCATCATATAAAATGTGTCTGCAGGGTCTCCCAGAGCCTCCACACCAGTAAAGCATAAGACCAAGACTGATTCAGACATCTCCAACCTCAAGACGATGCCCAAGGGCCTCTCCGCCAGCCTCCCCGACCTGGACTCTGAGTCCTGGATCGAGGTCAAGAAGAGACCCAGACCCTCCCCGGCCAGACCAAAGGTCAGCGCAGAGAAGGTGACATTCAGGACAACACACTCACCATTTTCAGTTTTCCATCCAATGACTTCACATGGACAACGATGCCATGTGGCCACTGGGAATTCTTGGTGACTTTATCATTTGATTTTAAAATAATAAAACAAAATAGATTTTTAAAAAATCAGCTTGAATCAAATTATCTTCCTAAATTAAACATATCAAGATTATTTCTGACATCTGATCTATAAATAGTTTAAGTATATGTTTGTATATGAATAGGTTTATAAATTAGTTATTATATATTTTGGTACTTTGATATTACAGTACAGTGAATTCAATCTTTGCACCTTTCTTTTTCTTCAGCATCAAACTACATTTAGATAATCACAATTTAGCCAGTGAGCTCTAACCTGCAGATGTGCTGTAGAAGTGATGAGCACTTCATGTCTCTTCTCTGACTAAATATCAATGAAGAGAACATTTTCACAACTCTGATCTCAGCATGAAGCCAAAACAAACGAACAAGAATTGCTTGAAAACTTGTGAGATAAAGACCTCAAACCTGTCATCATAAAATCACTCAAACTTGTCAAACGACATTTAGATAAGTTTACCATCTCTTCATCTTATTCTAAACTTTTCATGTCGGTGCGTCTCCTCCTACCTGTCTTAACATCTTTGCTCACCCTCTTCCTCCTCCATGTAGGCCCCCTCGTTGGAGCAGCGGAAGGAAAAGGACGACTTGGTTCGCTCCCCGCTGCCGCTGCCCGGCTCCTCGCCCTCCCCTGCGACCACAGGAAATAAGGTGAACAAGAAATTATGGTCAACTGTTTCATCAATCTAGAGCGAAACTTTTGAGTAATTTTCTTTTCTTTTTAGAGCTGCAGCTTATGTTTCTTATCTTTCTATTTTGTCGATTAGAGCTTAACTCTACTTGGTATCTAAAAATTGGACTAAAACTTGGATAATAAATTTCCAACAATAGCAGCAACTTCTCTAGATCCAAATAGTGAACACAGACAATCAGTTAATACTTTCCGATAAATGATGTTTCAGGAGGGAGCAGAGCAAGACGAACCTGAGGAGCTCGACTTCATGTTCGACGAGGAGATGGAGCAGATGGACGGGCGGCGTAACACCTTCACCGACTGGTCGGACGAAGAAACGGACGGCGAGATCGACGACCAGGACGTCAACAAGATCTTGATTGTGACGCAGACGCCGCCCTACCTGAGGAAGCACCCGGGCGGCGACCGCACGGGACACCACACGTCGCGCGCCAAGCTGTCCAGCGAGCTGGTCAAGGTGATCAACGACGGGCTCTTCTACTACGAGCAGGACCTGTGGGACGACACGTACGAGCCCGAGTACGCCACCATCAAGGTGAGGTCATGTTTTATTGAGGGATTACTTACCATCAAGGTGAAAGTGCTCTCTGTGAACGATCACTGCTGAGAGACTCTACGCCTTAAACACTCACTAATGAAACAGTTAAAATTCCCATGAAGTCAATATCATGTGTCATTCTATAGGTATTTTTGAAGGCATTTTAGCGTTTGTAACTTCCTGGAAATTCATCAGAAATATTGATGACTTGTCCTGCACTTGGGGGCTGATATACATTTTCGGGCTCATAAAAGCTTCCATAATTTTATGGATGTAAAGAAAGAGGAACGCTGCCATAGTGTTGCGTGGGATGTATCGAGTTTCCTGGTAGACAGGCAGCTTTGTTTGCGCTATGTAACGTTAGCAGCAGTTGGCTTACCTCCACACTGTATTTCCTGTCATCAAACTGGCCTTCTTCTTCTCTGGGGCTGCGTTCTGTCCCGAACGAGAGTCAGAACCAACCACTTGGCGCGTGGGGGGGATGGGGCAGGGCCTGATCTACATTCTGCACTATTGGCTGCTGCCTGTTTTTACAGGAATCGTGTAACTATGCCAAAGCAAATATTATCTTAATAGCAGTTTCATGGGGAGTTTAAGCAACATTTCTAGCGTAGGAACCAGAGACTAGGAACCTTTCTCTTCAGCTCAGGCACCAGGGTCTAAATTTAGTTCCAGGCATGATATTTTACCCCTAGTCTGTATGTCAGTGTGGAGTTACTACAAAAGCTGATTTTATAATAATGTTCGTGCTTCATGCAGCTTGTATTTGAATCCTTAAGAATTTATCAGCTCTCAGTTTTGAAATCTTTTATAAGCATGAAGTAACTGGCAACAGCTCAGCGAACCCAGTCAGCAAAAAGCAAGACAAACAACTTGTGGAGCGTGCATTTTTTGATTGATTTTTAATAATTTATTATTATTGTTGTTGTTATTATGACCTATTCACGGCTTTGTTTCCATAGTACAGCTGAAAACAGGAAATGGGATCAGAAATGTGGGTTTAGCACGCAGCAAAGGGTCACACAGGTTAGATTAGCCCAAAAGTCTTTGTTATTGTTTCGCACTGTTAAAGTGAGAACGTGACACAATTGATATTGATTTTATACAGAAAAACAAATAAGTGCTGCTATATGTAGTTGTTGAATTAAAGGGGGACAAATAGTATAAAAATCTGTGTGAGGGCTACTTATACAAAACAGAGCGATTCACTGCGTCACGTCAGAACTCGCCGCCGGCTCTTCTGACAGCTTCCACATTACGTCGCTGTCAGATTGGAGCTGTTTCTATCCAAGACCAGACGATGAGTCGATTTACTCCCCTTCGGTTGGAGCTGTTTCTGGACATGGAAACCCGACACAGAACAGAAAGTTTGCTTTGTTTTGTTGTCATCGCTGCCTATTGTAGCATTGTTGTGCTCATTGTGGGAGCTTCACGTGCTCGCCAGCACACGTCCAGCTGCGTGTGGAACAGAGGACGCTTGTTTATAAATAAACCCCCACATACAAGGCCTCGGCCTGAGGGGTCGAGCTGCAAGGGGGGAGGCAAAGATGGACGGCCGAAGATGCGAGGATACTTGGTGGAGGGACAGGATGAGCGTGAGTCGCGCATTTCCTGGAACTCGTTCACGAAACTTGTCGTGTGTTTTTTATAGAAAGATTTTAAAAACAGGAGAGCGGCAGTTACTGTTTTGTTATGAGGAGGTGTTCACTGTGGAAAGTTCAGGGTTTGTGTGGTGACGTAAAGCAGCCGGTTGGTGTCAGATCAGTAAGAGACGTCAACATGAGGGTGAAAAGAGTGTTTTTGGCAGCCATGTTTTGTTGCTACATCTCCATCTCCAGATTGATGCAGATCAGGTCGGTGTTGGAGTGTTAACGGCTTCTTTAAGTTTTTGGTACAGCCTGCAATTGTGTTTGTTATTTTTGTTTATTTAAAGGGCTGAAATTCACTTAAATGTCTCTTTATTTATGTCACGTATGTACATGTTTATTGATATCTTTAAAAGGCCTGAAAACCCTTTTTAATTATCTGTCATTAAGCAAAAATAAACTAAAAACCTCCAGGTATTTTCATACCAGAGTTGACATTATGATGCCTAATTTTCAATCTTTTCATTCTTACAGCAAGAGGTGGAGAACTTCAAGAAGGTCCACCTGATCAGCCGCGAACAGTTCGACTGCCTGACCCCTGAACCCCCCGTCGACCCCAACCAGGAAGTCCCTCCAGGACCCCCAAAACCCCAGCAGAGTAAGGACTCACAAACACACAAAATCACATAAAAGAAGAGAAACAAAAACAAATTGTGTTGTAGAGCACCAGCTCCCAACCTGCAGGTCTGGACCCCTCCACAGAACACAGAGATAATACTGAGAGACAATAGATGCATAAAATGAAAATGAATTCTGGACTTTTCTCTAATCTTTGATAGTTTCTTGTAATAACCAGTATAAAACTGGAGACTTGTGCCTCCAAAATTGAATCAAAACCCTGTTTTCTGATAGAAAACAAGGGTTTAAAAAAAAAAAATGGAAACCACTGCTAGAGTTTTTTAAAGTCTGTTTTAAGAAGTTTGTCCTCGTATTTCTCTTCTTACTGCACATTTTCTTTTCTATTCTTTGAATAGAATAAGACCTACTGAATAAAATTAGATAGAATTCATAGATGTAAGTAAAATACAATATTTGCGCATGTCTCATCTCTTCCCTCGTGTCCTCAGTCCCCACAGACGCTCTGGCGAACAAGCTGTTCGGTGCCCCTGAACCCTCCTCAATAGCTCGCTCGCTCCCCACTACCGTGCCTGACTCGCCCAACTACCGCAGTGCCCGGACGCCCCGCACGCCTCGCACGCCTCACAGGAAGGACCAGACCATGACGCCGCGCTTCTACCCGGTGGTGAAGGAAAGTCGACCCGTAGATGCCAAGGTATGATGGCTGCCGCGTGAGAACGGAACATTATCCTGTAGAGGATTAAAAACCACACTGAGTAACATTTTGAGCTGGTTATTGACCCACTAAACAGTTACATTTGCTCTGTGACTCTTCAGACACCCAGGAAGAGGAAGACCCGACACAGCTCCAACCCGCCCATGGAGTGTCACGTGGGCTGGGTGATGGACTCCAGAGAGCATCGCTCCCGTACTGCTTCCGTCAGGTGAGACTCGTCACTCTGAACTCTTCCTCTGGACTCTACCAAGACTGATATGAGCTGTTGAATATTACAAGATAGTATTTTTGGAACCATCAACTTTCTCCTTTTTGATGAAAACTCTGACAAGATGTAGAAACACGGCACATATCAAATAAAGAAAAACATCTAAATCATCAACATCTGCATTTTGTTTATTTTTGTGGTTGTTCTCACTCTCTATTCTCCGCCTCCACCCTCCTCCCCCCTTCAGCTCTAACGCCAGCCCATCAGAGGGCACCCCTGTCCTGGGTAACATCGGCTGCACGCCTCAGTCCCTCCCCAAGTTCCAGCACCCATCGCACGAGCTGCTCAAGGAGAACGGCTTCACGCAACACGTTTACCACAAGTACCGCCGGCGCTGCCTCAACGGTACAGACATGTCCACCTCTTCTTCTGTTGATCATTTGTTTTAAATATGAATAAATACTGTCTCTGTTCATCTTTTATTTGTAAGTAAACTCAATCTTTCTCCTCTCTCGACCAATCACAGAGCGTAAGCGGCTGGGAATCGGCCAATCCCAGGAGATGAACACACTGTTCCGCTTCTGGTCGTTTTTCCTGCGAGATCACTTCAACAGGAAGATGTACGAGGAGTTCAGACAGCTGGTGGTTGAGGACGGGAAGGAAGGATACAGGTAAGGGCCTTAAACAGGTGTTTACACAGCCATATGTTGGTTTGTATCTCAGCCAGGTTCAAATCCATTTCTCATCCATCCATTTTTGTGTTCAGTGTTCTCTAATTGTTTAATAAATTTGTGTTTGTGCCACAGGTACGGTTTAGAGTGCCTGTTCAGGTACTACAGCTACGGTCTGGAGAGGAAGTTCAGGCCAGACATCTTCAAGGACTTCCAGGAGGAGACCATGAAAGACTACGAGGCTGGTGAGAAGTCCTGAGAAACACATTGTGCACAGATCAGAGGAGACAAACCAACAAACTGTCGTTAAAACACGTTAAACATCTCCTCAGCTGGAAGCCCCCAGCGTCGGGCTCATCTGAAACACTGGATCTAACTTTGCTCTTTTTCTGTCTCGTGTCCTCAGGCCAGCTTTACGGACTGGAGAAGTTCTGGGCCTTCCTCAAATACTCCAAAGCCAAGACCCTGGAGATCGACCCCAAGCTGCAGGAGTGCCTGAGCAAGTTCAAACGTCTGGAGGACTTCAGAATCGATGTGAGTAGAATACTATTTGGTGAAGTGAAGAGAAAGTGGGGTCACTCAGTCGATAGACTTCTCCTGGAGACCGACGATTTCTCTGCCACTTTTTACGAGCATGATTGTTACAATCGATCAATTTCTGATGTTTTATTGAAATGTTAAACTAATTAACTATTTTCAAACGATGAAAACACTCAAACACTTGTCTAATTACAAGACAGTACTTAAAACAATGTTCACTAAGTTAAAGATAAGAACAACATTTATTGAAAACATTATTTGATTAATTTACAAGAGAACAGGTTGAGGAACTCGAGGGTCAAGATTGTGTTTTTGTTTGTAAAAGTTGTGCTTTAATAAAAACTGGCCTCCATCTGATCTCCACCCTGGTTATCTTTGCTTCCAGCCGCCTATGGAGGAAGGACGCCGCAGAAGACACTCATCCAGCGGGGACGGTCGCCGCCGGCACCCATCTCAGCCCTCCAGTCGGCCCCACAGCCAGGCGAGCTCCGGCCCCAGCCCCGCCCCCGCCGCCCAGGGCCTCGCAGCCAAGGATGATGCCAAACCCACCAGCCAGAGAGCCCCCGCCGCTGACCCCGCACCAGATGCCAAGACACTGAAATAACTCCACCAACGCGCCGGCCAACACGGATCAACTCAACCACGTCTGCAAGTCGCTGGTTCTCTCTGCGCCACAGGAGGGGGGAGGGGGGCGTCCAGCTCGTCATTCAAGCATGAGAATAATGTTTTGTTTTTTTTCCCCCCCAACGACAAATTTTCGATTGAGAAATGAGGAAGACAATTAGTACGGCTTATCAATTAGTTTTACCTTTTTTGAGGAAAAAAATTATTTTTCTTTTTTGTTTGTCTTAATGAGGCAAGAAACTGATGAGGTGTCAAACACTTTTTTTTCCTTTTACAATTCATTTCCAGTCCACACGGTGGATGGATTAGTGATGATTTACTACCCTGGAAATGAATTTTTTTTTTTTTTTTTTTTTTTTTTTTTTTTGCATTTCATGTCGACCCCCCTCTCTGTCACTGGGACCCCTCTTTGATCGTCACTGTCCTTGCTGGCTGAAAGATATTTGATTCCTCGCCCAGATCTCAGATTTATGATTATTATTTCTTCGGCATGTGGTGAGATTGCAGACTTGGAAATAGTTTGAACAACACTGAGCATCTGAAAGAGGAGGCCGTGCTGCTCCCGACATCCAACGGACCAAAGTGGTTTGAACCGAGCGACCGACACTTCCATCCGCAGAGCCCCCAGAGCTCTCAGTCAAAATATTTGATTTACTTCACGGCTGGACATCGAGGGGAAAATATCAAAGAACCAAATGATAAAAATAGAGAAAAAAAAAGACTTCTATGAATCCCTCAGTGTGGACACGATCATTGAAAGTTGCCTTATTTTAATGGTTTTACTGCTTCTAACTTGTGCCCGCCACCTTATTGTCGATTGTACAGCATTGAATTCACCCATATATCCGGTCACCGCTTCCAGCAGAGGCCACAAGGAGGCGCTCTGTCTGCCAAAACTGTTCTCCACCCTTCACTCCCCTCCGTCACCTTTTCTGAACTGTCTTCCAAGTGTCACTCGGTCTGTTACAAGTCCTGTAATTCTTCCTTGTGTTTGCAAGTCGTGGCTTTTTGTGCTGAAACATGTCAACCTGGTGGAAGGTCCTCCTCCTCCTCAAAAAAAAAAATAAAGATATAAACACTTCAGCGGGGTGGAGAGTTGGGAAGGGAGACGATCTTGCTCTGGGTGCTTCCTGACTTTCTCTCCCCCTCCCTCGCGCCGCATCCATCCGTTCATCCATCCGTTTCGACATCCATCCATCAGTTGACGACAGCGACGATCAGGACTGGAATCATCAAATCTGGATTACTTGAAGAAGAAGCGATGGTTACGAGGAGGGCCGTCGTGCTCTGTCGCAGGTGCTCTGGGTGGAGACGAGGCTCAGACATTTTTTGGACTTCACCGCTACACTGAAGTCCGCTCGGCCTCGGGCGCTCGCCACCTCTTCCCGTTTCACACACAGACACGCACACACAGACACGCACACACACACACACACACACACACACATACACACATCAGTCACAGGCACGGACACTGACGCAGGTACAGATGTAGCGGCGTGAACAAGCTGAAAGAAACACAACAAAAACACACTCAAAGCTCGAAGTCTTGCCTCGCTGTGGAGGAAAGTTCTACTCAGTCATCACACTTCCTACAGACAACAGTGTCGAGTACTGATGATATCAAACAGTGATTATTTTTCCTCCACTAATGTAAATGTGAATTTGACAGATGAAGAGAAGTGATTACAGCTCCCTGCTTCTTGTTTTGTTTATAGAACAGATGATATATTTGCCTTACACGTGTATGTACTCTTTAACTTTTTTTTTTTTTTAATGTTCTCATGATTATCTTTTAATGCTTTTTAATTTTTTGCAGTGTTTCTAGTGTCGTCGTCGTTGTTGTGATGGAGGTTTGTGTCAGGCTGTTAAAAAAAACAAAAATCTGGATTTACAGAAAAACGGGGACGGGATTCACAACACAAAAGGGAAAGTTGGCATCAGGTATTCAGTGCGAGGACTAAATCTGTTAAGCTGGGATTTCATGTTGAAATCAGTTAATTTGCTCTTTATTTCTTTTATGAAGATGTTTTTTTGCCAAGATGACAAAGCAGCTTTTGTTAAAATGACTGACTCGGATCGATTGTTAAATCTTCAGTGTCTCTCGATGAACACCGCCCGCAGAGTCTAAGAAATGCAGAGAAATGTTTTGATTTCGGGGTTCAAATTGAACAAGGAAATTCTGGAAAAAAAAGTCTTAATACACGTGTAGATATCCAGATGTTTAATGAAATGACCCACTTTCCGTTATCATACTGCAGTGTTTGTTTTTGGTCCTGAAGAACGAATCAAAGAGAAAAAGCCTGACAAATTCTCTATAAAACTGTTACGTCTGTATTTTTTTGTTCGAGTCTCGGTCCTGAGGAGGCAGATTTCACATTGTCCTGTCAGTGTTCCTCTTCTTTCAGTTTTCTTCCTCTAAAAATCCACAATTTTTTGGAAAACATGAAAATGCAAAGCAAAGCTGTACTTTTTTTTTTTTTTTATTATTTTATTTTATTTCCTGTTTGTTGGTTTATCTTCAGGGAGATTTGGATCAGAGGCTTCACAGTTGATGCATCAAAGTGTTTACTGGAGGTTTAAAGACAGAAAAACAAGAGCTACAAAGTATTCAGACAAGGAAAAAAAAAAAAAAACTCGCGCATTTCCCAAAAACCAGCGAAGCCTTTGATCGGGGAGAGCTGGTGTGTGTGGCTGCAGACATGACAGACTGCCACTAGGGGGCCTTCTACCTGGGGACAGTCTCATTGATCCCTCCCCTCTAATGTGATCATCACCTGTCACCGGACATTTGGGTGGATTTCAGGTGTGTTGGGAGTTTTCAGCCTTTCGTCTATCAGCATGGAACTGCTGCTAGCTGTCCAAACAAACTGTAGGGGGCGCCGCAGCCTCCGCTCGGCAGTTTTACACGGACTGGGCCAGCTGTGGCCGGACACTGGAGAGATGAGTGATGGACGTGGAAATGGAGGAAGGAGCAGGAGAGAGAGAGAGGAGAGAAAAGATCCCAGCTGGGGTTTGTGATGTCGCTCAGAGGATTATGGCTGGTTATGATGTCTGGAGACTGAATTTAAAAAAAGACAAAAAAAAGGACAAAATTCCATAAAGCCATATGAATAAGATATAACTGTGTATGAACCATTACAATAGTTCATTACATTACAATATCCTAGGCTTGTCATGAGGAAAAAAAGATGAAAATAAGGAAAAAAGGAACAAAAAAAATATATAAAATGGAAAAATGTAAAATACTTGAATGAGATCTTGTATGATAACATTTAATATTCATAATATCTGCTTTGTAGGCTGATGTGATTCGCTATTAGTGTTATTTGTAATTTGTAGTAATTATGCTTTTCCTTAATAAAGAAAAAAAAACACAAAACGGACAAAAAAACCTCAAACGACGTCTTCTGCCTGATTATTTCCATCGTGTGTGTGTGTGTGTGTGTGTGTGTGTGTGTGTGACAGACTTCAGATCAGTACGACCTGACTCTGACATGGAAATTATCTTATCTGCAACCAAAGTTTAGACAAGTGATCGTCCTGCTGGTGATGAAGGTGTTGTGGGATGAGTTTTTGAACTTTGTGCAGCGGCAACACTTATTTAGTCCACTGAATAAAACATGTTGCATGGCTTCAATCTCCTTCGTCATCGCTGTGATCTCGTCTTCTAAAGAGTCTGATTTCCTCTTTTCATCCATGGCTATTTCTGACTAAACCCTGAGAAGTGCCGGCATTATGTAAGGAAATCAGAAGACGGGCAGGTTCCTTCTGGTTAAGCTGATCGGAGATTTAGTGCTCACAGGTGCGTAAGTTACAAATGGGATTCATAAAATCTGCTTAAAGCCTGTAGAATTTATACAAAGTGGGCAGAATGTCAACAGAGAAACTGCTAACGATAGCTGCTGTTAGCTGGGTAGCTCAGTTAGCCGTGCAGCTAGTGGTACGGCCCGGGAGCTCTGGGACAAATATAAGAACATTTTTATAAACATGGCCACTGTTTGCTAGTTAGTTTAGCTTCATATGAAGACATCCATATATCGATGGAGGTTTTGTTTTCAAGGATTTCTTTCCTACAAATGTGATGATATGGATCCTTTTTTTTTGTTGTGTTAAAGCCTCTTACTCCAGAAGTTCAGTTCAGTTGTTGGTCAATGAAACCAATTTGCATTTGTATTATAATCCAATAATTTATTGGTTTAATCAATAATATACAGAAGTCCTGAGCAGCAAGTGACAACATTTTTTAAGTCTGATCTACATCATTTTCTCCTGTGTTTGACTTGGGAACTATTGGAGAAAGGTTTTTTTTTTTTTTCTGGGACACTATTTTATCTATTTTTTTCTAAGGTGTGAAACCTGTCAGGATTGTTTGTGTTGTTTTTAATTGTGTGAAACTGAGTGATAAAATGTTGGGAGAAAACATTCAGTCCTATAGAACATCTGGCCGTGGTGCTCTTCAGCCTCTTCAGGTCAAAACGAGTGTTACAAAATAAAACACAGAAAAAAAAAAAAAAATTTGTCTGACAAAACTTTTATTCACTCAGTTTCACACATGCAAGAATATATGTTCCCCTGAAACTGTTCTTATTTTTTTCATCGGATTTCATACATTAATGTTTCTATTTTCTTTGTTTCTACGGATGGAAAAATAAAAGATTTGGGGGGAAAAAATCAGGAAGAAGAATAAAGTTTCTTTTTCCAGGAGAATTGTTTTTAAGTACATGTGTGAAACTGACTGGATAAATGAGTTTTGGCAGGAGAACGGCTTTTTCTTTCATTTGTGTGGCTTTTTAGTCCTATTTACAAAAAATGAAAAAATCTCCTGAAATATTTTCAATTCACTTGGTTCCTTACATGCAATTTTCCTTTTTCTCATCCTGGGATAAAATACATTCTCCTGGAAAAATATTTTTTTGCTCGGTTTCGCACATGAGAGCCTCTGTGTGTATTTTTTCCCCCAGGAGAACAAAAACATGAATTATCAGAATAAAAAAAAATTATCAGAACCCTTTTTTGTACTCTTTTTCGCAAAAAATGTCTTGTCGTGCTGGAAAAAAATTTCCTGAAATGTTTATTTCCACTGGGTTTCACACCTCAGCTTTTCTTTTTTTCCTTGGATCGAAAAAGAAAAAATCATGATGAAATTATTTTTTCCTGTGTCGGGCTAAGTGAAAAAGTTTTGGCAGGAGAAAAAACAATTCGTAAGGCAAATATTTCCTAATTGTCTTTTCTGGATCTGGCATGAAAGAAAACCTGAACAGTTTTAGTCCCATTTAGAACAGAGGATGTTTGTGCATGTCACCCCCTTGTGGTCACAACGATTATTACAACAAAAAACCCTCTGCCAATTTTTTTTTTCCCCCAGTCTTTCTCAGACATGAATTTTTCCTTCTGGGAATAATTATCCTGAAAAAAAAATATTTCACTCTCACATGATTGAACAAATAAAAATGGAACTTTGAAAGTTTATCCTGGCAAAACTTTATTTTCCCATCAGTTCTCCAGTCATAACCACAGGAGAGAAAACATTCAGCTAATTAACTATAATACCACCATTAATGACATAACTTGGCGATAACATAAATGTCCCTATAGATCGATCATCCTTTTCGATCGTCAAGTATTCCTTTTGTGTAGAGAAAAACAAGAAATCTTTTCTTAAAATGTTTTAATATTAAACAGTCCAGTTTAAACATTGTTACATGTCTCAATCACAGTAGGAGATCTCTTGTTAAACATTCATTTCTTATCATACAACCCATACCGAGGCCTCCTGTAATACACAGACACATCTAACATTCAAGAATGTCTTTAAGTGCCACAGAAACAAATGAAAAGTGCAAAGTTGTCTTCTGTCTGAGCAGCAGAAGAGTCTGAGTCTGTCACTAAACACTGCTGAAAACAGAAAATATGTTAAGAATTACCATGTAACTGGAGATTAAATAGACATTAACGTTAGAGCTAAGACTAATAAAAAAAAAAAAGTAAACAAATGTCGTTTAGTGGCAGTCTTCCAAACACAGTCATTTTTAAAAACAAGTCTGTGGAGATGATAAACATCACCACCATGAGGTTTAATCTGAACTGAAACCAAGATTTGCTCTCATCATTCAGGATTGTTGGCCGCTGTGATCCATCCATTCTGACAACGTGACACTTGACAGGTGAGTGTACCTGGAGCTTCCTCTTGCAGTTGTCAGAATAAAACTGTGGTGCATTTATTAAAGTTTGATTGGTGTCAGCCAAGAGTTTTTCAGAAAGCTGAGGAAAACAAAAACACATAAAGTGAAGGTACGCGGGGCTGACTGCCGCCGATTCTCATCACGCTTACTAATGATTTGTTTTCACTTTCATCAACCTCCGTATCCCTCAGCAGGGATCTGTACGATAAACCAGCCACCTGATTATAATTTGATTTGCCCTAAATTTCAAATAAAATCCTTGAATTTGAAATTATGAAGGAAACACAAGAAAGTGCGATAAAGTGGATAAAAAGTTATTCATGATTTTTTTTTTAAAAATCCAAAAGAAAAAGAACCTGTGACTTTTTCACTCATAATTCTGACTTACTCTTTCTTTTGTTTTTAATATAATGGATAACTTCCATATTTTCTTTACTGGCAGACTTTGGCTTCCAAACGATTCCCTATGGTTACATTCACATTTTGATTTCATAGAAAAATAGCTCAGTTATGAACTTTAATATCAGCCTTCCTGGTCACAGGAAGATGATTTCATGGGAAGAAACCGGTTAAAACACTTTTTTCTTTTTAAAAACCTGCACGAAATCTCTCGGTGTCTGATAGCGTGCAACTTAGTTCCTCAGTTCCTAAGATGTTGGTGAGAGTGTGGGGAGACTTTCCTGGTCGACAGGCTTTTCCTGGATTAAAGTAATCATGACAGTCATTTTAAGATGGATCGGGCGCTGATCCCAAACTTGGCGAAGGCGTCGGCCTGAGGTTAAAGGTCAGGGGTCGCAGGTCATCACTGGCCCTTCTTGGGTGTGTCGGGGATGCTCTCGTTCAGAGGGGTGAGGCTGGTGAGGAGGGTGTGGCGCTCGTACTGCTTGGTACCCCTGAACTTGGTGTCGGTGCCGTGGAGCCGGTCGAGGACGCCGAAGACCCCGAAACACTGGTTGAACCTGGAAACGGGAAGAAACATCACTGAGGCTGCAGCTAACTTTAATTGATGATTATTATCATATATCATAAGACATTTAAATATTTTGTTATTAAAAAAACAAAACAAAAAACCACTCAAACCGATTAAATTTAACTCTCCTGCCTCTCATTTAAATAGCTGACAGCGAATCGATTCATTGTCGCCGCTCTGGACATAACAACCATCTACGAACATGAATCTACGGTATCTCAGAGGGGAAACGATAAGACGATGATATTCTTAAAAAAATATTCTCTTTGTGGTAACTTTCCAATTTAAAGTTTGTGCATCAAACTACTATTAGCCCGCAACTGAAAATAGTGCCCAACAAATACACTGTACACGTCTGTTTGACTTCTATTTGACCAAAATCTACAGTGCCAAGCTGCTTTTTGTAGGACAGCTTCATGTTAGACAGATCAGCACCAGAGAGAGACAGGACACCTTGTGACTGTTCAGTAAAGATGTACATCTTCAGCAGAAGCTTAGCGTTATCGCATGAATAGTTGAGTGATGGCCTCGAGGCACAGTGACTGATGATCCACCACACTCTGTGTAAAATGTAAAGAATTTCCTTCAAGGCGTGGGACGGTGCGGATGGGAAGGTACAGTGAACAACAGACTTACAGCAGTTCAAAAGATAAATAACAACAATGAGAGAGGACAGGTGGACTCACCTGAGGTGGTGGAAGTCGTGGAATTCAGGAGAGGGCAGGAGGGGCAGGTGGTATCCACAGTGGGAGATGGTGGTGCTGACCAGAGCCAGGCAGTACCACAAGGTGGTGGTGGTCACGTGGGAGCCCAGGAGCACCGGCCCCATTGCCACCGGCAGCATGTTGGAGATCTGACGGCGAGGAGGAACAACACGTGTTCATTCATTCATTCAGGGTTAAAACTGTGAAACCGTGATGAATTCAAATACTCCTTCATGTTCAAAGACGAGTTCAGCGAGTTCAGATTCCTGATGTGAAAGTGAAGCCTGCTTGATTTATCTGTGACAGCTGCAGCTGCTGTGACTCAACCAGGAGAGAATCTGAACAGACACCTGCAGACTCTCGTTGACCCTCCACAATACACACCGAGGGTAGCGTTCTCTTTAAGTCCTTCAGTGCATTCGACTACAATGCTCAAATCTACAGGAGGACGATCATTTACCATGTGCTCCAGAGGGTGAGCGTAGATGGAGACGACTCCGATGGGAGCGGTCCACTCGTGGTGCTGTTTGTGGAAGTGCTTGTAGAGGCTCGGGTGGTGGAACAGCCTGAGAGGAAAGACGATGGGGGTCGGAAAATTAAGAGTCAGGGATGAGTGGAGCTTTCAACTGAATGCTAATATCAGCATGCCAACATGCTCACAATACCAATAATAAAATAATGATGTTGTTTTCAGAAACTTCTTTAAAAGACTCAGTTTTCTTTTTGTTTTTCTTTAATCAATTTTCATTCATAGATATTTGACATTATTTGATGGCATTTTGTCCAACCAATAATTTTTTTTAAATTATGTAAATGTGATCTAAATTTCATGTTTATGTCTTCATATTCACTCTCCACTCTTACCACTAGGAAGCATTAATGTGCAACCTTCAGTGCTCCAGTGAAGAATCTCAAATGAGGAAGATTTATCCAAATCAACCTTCACTTTCACCTGTCTGATAATGTCAGTACACTTTGAAATGTCAGTGAGTGGTAATAATGATCCGAACCTGTGTGAGTAGTAAAACATGATTTCCTCCGTGAGGGAAAAGAAAGCCAGCTCCATCAGGGCCCGGTGGAAGGTGGGCAGCTCGGGTCCACAGGGGTTCCCTATCATGCTCATGAGGTAGTAAGCCGCCACCACCATGGACCCAGAGATGACCACCTGGTTGAAGATGACCGTCTTGAGCGCGTTGCGGAGCTTCGCTGGATCCACCTGAAGGACGAGGAAGGAGTCAGAGAGACGCGTACTTCATTTACATCACGTTCACTTCAGCGAGTGTCGACAGAGTGCTGGACTGCTTTTTCCTTGAGAAAAGAGATGCAAGTGGTTCTGAAGTGAGGCGTTTAGATGCACTCTGGAGGATTTAATGTTTATTTCATCGTCTTTGACATGTTTTAAGGATCAATTAAAACGTATTCTTTGGGATTTCAGGTGCCTTTTTAAATATTATCTCCCTCATTGTAATTTTCCTCTACCTGTCACCTACCACGTTTATTTAGATATTTATCCAAGGAGTCTGGTGCATAACTGTATGACTGTAACCTTCACAAAACAGATACAAATATCTCCAGTTTGGGTGTAAATAACAGGCGACTTGAGTTTTTACCGTTAAAACTTTGGACCCTGGTTGTAAACACATGGACGTGTCATGATCAGAACATGTATGTCTGAAGTGGACACGCATGACCTTTCGCACAGTTACAGTAAAGTGCTGTTTGGCAATTACACGTGACAACAACCGAAAAAAAGGCCTTCTTTATTCATGCCTGACACGGCAGGGAGAGCACAGACAGCACAAGGAAAACTATTTCCAGCAACTATTCATCAGAAAACAGGTTTCTGCTCAGTGACGATACATTTTCCAGCAAATCCACGAGAGGTTTAAAGACTTAATTTAGGTTGAGAGGTAGGAAAAGTTTCTCAACAGAAAGCAAAACTTAATTTGGATTTGAGCTTAATTTTTGACATACAGTTTTTTTTTTTTTAATTATAAAGTCACATACGTGTGATAAAAATGAATAAATCTGTAAAATTAGACAAATAAATGTGAGGGGAAAGGAGGAATAAAGTAAAACTACACATCTAAATATGTTTTTACCAGCCGACACTGTCTTGGCCGTTAATAAGTAAATAAAAACTGTACTTAGTTAAATGACTCATTTTTTCAGTATATTTTAAAAACATTCTTATATAATGCCATTTATTTGTTTTATCCTTTTACTTTTAAGTAATTTATATACAAAGAATACATAAATATGTTTTAGTTTTTTCTAAATGTTTAAATAAATATAAACAAACACAAACTGGAAATACTCAGGTATAAATACATTGAGTTTGCTTTTAAGCACTTAAATGTACTTTCTTACATTCCACCACTGCTGTGACAAAATGGCGGTTGTGAAAAAGTTCTATTTTGTGTGCTTTGGTAAACACGCGTGATGTGGGGCAGTGAAACTCACTCTGTGTTTGGTTGGTTTTATATTCAACCCTTCACTGTGTTCTCTCATACTGAATGTCAGACACACAGATTGATGCCCTGATGAACCAGTGTGTCTGAGGTTGCAGCGTGTCCTGACACGTTTACTACTAAAAGTTCAGGCGGTTATTGTCGGTCATAAAAAACGGCTCCAGTACACAAGCGCTGACTCTGCAGATTATGTCATCGTAGGTGATATAAAGTTTTATGAGTGGAGTAGAAACGTCACATTAAAGTGATCAATCCATACGGACAATGCTGTCCGTAATCTGCAGGATGTATGGATTATGGATGATATGAACATGAGCTTCCCGTGGCCCCGTGCTCCTGGTTATCAATAATCCGATTACATTTTAAGAGTAACCTTCCAGAACTGGTTATCAGTCCTGTCAGAGTTTATCTCTGCTGTGTCCGTCAACATCTGATAATCAGACGCAGTGAGCGGACTTCGGTCAGACGGACAGGTGGACACGTCACATCGGCAGCACTGAGGGTCATTCATGTGTGTTCACGCACACACCGAAGTGCTCCGTGCTGCTGTATTTGTATATTTTACAGTGTGTCATTTATTATATGTGTGTTTCAATTTCCTAACTGTGTGTTTTTACATGATAAATCTACTAAGGTTTGTTTTCCTTTGTATATTGACACAACAATAAAGTGTTTCATGAGCTGAAAACTAAATATGAAGATTTTGATCCATTAAAACAAGATTTCTGGGACTAAATTTGTATTTTTTAATAATAAAAAAAAAAAAATCTGATTTCTAATTTGCACATATGCTGGATTACCCAAAACAAATTATTTTATTATTCAAGACAGCAAGACAAGACAATAACCCTTTTGGATAAGAAAGAAATATCTGAATCTTAAAATCCTCACAAAGTGAAGGAGATACTGTGATGCTGGACGTACCGGGTTGTTCTTGTCCACCTGGATGCGATAGCGAGTGATGAAGGCGGGTTTGCCGGTGATGTCCACCAACAGCAGCAGACCGTTCGTCACCCAGAACGCCAGAGGGGGAAACAACATCGTCCCTGTTGAGACAAACGAGGCCACAGACTCAGAGGGACGACGTGACAGACGATAACCTGAATATTTCAGCAAAGGCTGGAAACGACTTTTTTCTTTAGAGGATAGTTGGGGACATTTTACCAAAGCTCATTAACATGTTGGTGATCTAAGTTTCAACCAAAGAGACTAAGTGAGGATGCAGCAAGTGACTACAGATGTTTCTCTGGTGTTTTTTTCGTTAGTATTCGGTAAAGTTATCATGGTTTTGGTTTTCAGTTTAGACATTGTATGTTTTATTCCGTCGGGTTCATCCTTGTGTATCATGTTTTGCTTTACACTTCCTGTCTTTGTCTTTTTTTTTTACCACCTTTTTCCTGTTCACCTGTGTTTCATCAGTGAATTAGTCCTTGTGTATGTGTGTTCCTTCACTGGTTGTCAGGTTGTCAGTTTTGTTCCTGGTATCGCTGTGTCTGCCTCTTGTGTATATTGCACTTCTGCCAGTGTTTGCTGAGCTTCATCCTGGTTTGTACTTCATGTACTTTTGTATTTCCCTTCAGTGTTTTGGATTTTCTCCAGCCTGTTGCTTCCTTTTTTTCTGGCATTCAGCTTTCGCGATTAAAGCTCTTATTTAGTTATATTCATCCATCTGTCTTGACGTCTGAGTCCTTTTTGCAAAAACACAACAGTATAAGCGTCTTGTTTGCATGTCCCCATAAGTGCTCCAGACAACCTGCTGATACTTTCCAAGAAAAGCCCGGACTTCAGCTTTTTATTTTTTGGCTGACTGTAAGAAAAAGACAGATTTTGTTTTCCAGCGATCGCGGTAACATCGAACATAGTTGATTTTTTATTACACTGTGCATGACTTCCCCTGTGCTTTATTGATTAACCTCCATGAATCACACACCTTACCTGCAGCACATAATGTCCTACACTGATAATGTATGATTAAGGGACACATATCTTCCGATGTGCAAAACAGCCGGTTCATAGCACAACAACAACATGAAGGCTGCATCATAAAAGTGAGTAAGTCGACACCGGAGGTCATGACTTGACATGCGGAACAGAACAACTGTTCTCAAGGCTACACAAACGAGGTAGTTCCTCTGTGGCTGCTACCAAATCAAGTATCCTTCTGTGCGGCTGGAAACAAAGCCCGGTTTGTGTTTTAAGGGGATAAAAATCATGCGGGTAATCTCATTTAAAAGTACATTAAAAACATTTCATAGCACTACTGTGAAAAGTTCCTCTAAAAGGCACGGTCAGAGAGCGATATGGATGCACCAAGCCAAGACGTCCAAGTGTTCGACACCAGTACAGAGTTTGTATCGATACAAAACAGGTCTTTCAAGATGCTATCATTTAGGAAACAGATCGTTGTTCTTGATTTGTCCCGACAAAAGACGGCTCTGTTACTGACTGTGAATGATAGTCGGCTGTTTGCAAACTGTTCCTCTACAGAACATTTAGTACCCGTTGTTGTTCCTTACCGAAGTAGAACAAAGCAGCATCATGACCCTCAAACTTCACGTACAGCTTGGTCCACAGGTCCTGCCAGAAATCTCCTGACGCTCCCCAGAATCTCTGAAGATGCCTGCAGGAGGAATCACAGTCAAATGTCAAGTACACGACTTTGGTGTCGTTTAAGCTTTTTTTTCGGGAGAAACCCAGCCCGGTCCGAATGTCGGCTCTCTCACAGACTCGCACCTGATTTAACACAACATCTAATAATGACCTACAAACTGTCCACAGATGCTATTAGCAACTTTCTTACAAGAACCTTGACATGCCTTCACACAATCATACCAAACGAGAAGCCGCATCCTTACAAACCAAACATCCGGAACATGACAGAAACCACCTGGAAACAATCGTTCTATGTTGTATCCAGTCATTTCAAGTCATGTCACGCTCTCCTGAGAGGTCACTTCATGTCCTGTTGATCCTGTGTTTTCCTGTACCTCGTTCAGTCCTAATGAGACCGGGGTCTGTAAAGGGTCTCATCGACCAACCCAGACCCACCCGAGCACCCCATCTTAATGTTCCTTGCGGATGCTATTGGGTTTGCATTAAAGCGATTGCGATGACTCGTGAAATTCAGATGGAGGAGAGAAAAAAAAAACACAGAATGGCCAAGAAGGAGGATGGAGTACTTGTTGAAACGCATCGTTGTTCAATCACAGGGGTTCAAACTTCAGCACAGCAAAGAAAACTAGAATTTCCACCTCACGGTTGTTTGCCTCCAAGCAGCATTCAAGATGCTGTTCCTGATTTACGGTGCTGAAGAGAGGCTGGAACATTTTCTGCAGAACATCATGATGTCACAGTGAAGTTGACCTTTTGACATTTTGGATATTATATATCGTAACTTCATGATGTTCTCCTTCAATGGAACATTTTTTTCATGGATTATCATATGAGTTGTTGAGTAATGGACAAAGACGTACTTTGTGTGGTCACAAAGTCTAATCACATCATCCTTTGAGGGGACATTGGTGCCGTATTTGAAGGGATCCCCTGTAGGCGTTCTTGAGACTCCGATAGGGTAGAATTCAAAAACGTAGATGAGCGAACGTACATGATAGAACAATCGTCAGTTTTCAAAGCACACAAACACTATACTGAGAACACTCACTTCCACTGGGATTCACCTGGGTAGAAGACAAACAATATTGACTCATAGTGGCCGTAAAACAACACCAAACCTGCCCCGATCAGACTGAGTATAACGTGGACAGCTCAGACTGCATGTCAGGTTCACCTGAGGTTCACAGGTTGGTTGCACTTTAATACTGCAACTCCTACCATGTCAGCGAGTTGCCGAATGCAGCCAAGAATAAGATTCCAGATCCGATGACAAAGGTAGCTTTCTTCACAGAGTCCCACAGTCCTCCAGGGCCCTCCTGCACAGAGGAAAAGCAACAGAGAGTGTGTATGAATCTCTCTGTAAACTCTGATGATACTTTGCAATCTCGTGATCAGCGTTTCCCACAGAAATGTCTCCGGGTGAAGAAATGTCTCTAAAATAACGGTGAGACGGTTACTGAAATGAGAACTGTGGCGTCTGAGGTTTAGTCAGCTGGATGTGAAACGCTGATCGACACGAAACGAGAACGGTGAATAAGACATTCAGCACCACGAGGCTGCATAAAGATAACATATCATGCTGGAGAACGAGAGAGTGAGGAGCAACATTAATCAGCAATGTGCTTCTTTGAAAAAGTAAAGCCTTCCAGACTCTCTAAGCCTTGATTGTTAGCTGTATTGTTATGAATACAATCTGAGAAAAATAAAAGTTTACAGGATTCATTTTTACACACAGCAATCAATGTGTATCCTCCCTTTTATTATGTTTACTAGCTTGTTTATATGCCGTTTATATTGACTCCGATTGTGCATTTGATCATGATTATTTGTTTCTTGCTAATTTCAACACCACAGGATGACAACAAAATATGACATATGACATATAAAACTATAACACTGGATTCTGTTCAAAATCCGGAATTTCTAAATGCGTATTTACAAATTCAAGCATATTCCTAAAAACATGAAATTTAAAATCATTCATTTTCCCAATTTTCCTGATGTTGTGCAAACCCAGAGATTCTAGTTTGAAAGTGCCGCCTTTTCATGTGGAATGTAACAACATTATTGTATTTGTCACGACCCGATTTAATAGATTTTTGTCACCTGCAGTTTTGACTGTAGACGAAGCTTCTGTCCGAGATGATCCAGATAAAAAGGAATTATTTTATCTAGAATACCAACTGTATGATGTAGCGCATTTAGTAGAAGGGGGAGTCTGAGCCGGCCACACTGAGAAAACTGGATCAGTTCACTCAGCGGGGAATTAAGTCCAGGGATTGATGTCACATTCAGCAGGCCTTCTAAAATGCCAGCTTTTACCCCGGCTGCCCCTCGGCTCAGCCATGGCAACAGTGGGAACAAAGTGAGACAAATGTCGAGCTGGTCTCAGGACTCAGCTGTCTGCGCTTTATTCTAGAGACCCATCAGATATTACAGCTACACTGATGCATCCTTGTTCGTGATCATTCACTATCGGCATCATTCTATTCAGCTCATTACCTACAATCTAATCTCTATGAAGGCAAGTCATAAAGACGGCCATGTAAACATTCATGATCTATACTGTCATCCATTATTTTAAATCCTCCCTTTGTTCCCCGTCGGGCCTAATAAAATTGCACAAGTGGGAAAAAAATGCAGCTTGTCCGGTCGAGCCTGTCCCATAGGACTACGTGACAAACAGCACAGGCTTCCATGGAGCCAACAGTTGGAACAAAAGCAGTCAGGTGGAGTCGATAGTGATCACCTTTACGTAACAAGGGTTTTAAACGCAAACTGCACGTGTCACACAGTGCTTCACAGGAACATTTACAGAGGAGGTCGACACTTTAAAAAGAGTAAACATGTTTTTTAAAATGGCTCAATCTCTGATTTGGACAGGTAAAATATAGGAAACAGGGCTGTAAACTAACTTTTTGGCTCACCTGCCAAGGGGACCGGTAGATGAAAGAATCTACCGGCCAAGTCAATTTTTTACCGGCCAAATAATAAATTGCCTCTTTTTGTTGCATATACATCTGTTTCAATACTTTTCATGGAGATAACAGTATTATATAACAATACATGCTTAGAAAAGAGGCCAAAGTATTATTTAGAAATACATTTTAATATTATTAATTAAATTTCATAACATTGCAAATTGAAAACTTGAACAGTGCAAAACTTTGACAAAGGAAACACTCATTAATTAACTATCAGGCTCTGTAATAGACTTGTCAGTGGCGACTGTACCATAATAACATTTACACTGGATTTGATAGACCCGTGGTTTTACACGTTTTGTGTCGTGACAACTGTTCTCATATTAAGCCACTTGATTATCATACTGAAACCCAATTGAAGGAAGTCGTTTAGAAATGATGCGCAACTTAAGTACAACTTCCCTCAGCTCATGAGTTAGGTGTCGTCATTGCTGCGCTCGACTCACAGTCACTGCGCCAAACTTTTAAAGAGCGGTGACGCGCACGCTACGTTGCTTCTGAGGGGAACTATTTTCTACAGCGGTGACGTCGGGGGAGCTACTTCAGTGCGACACACAACAAGTAGCCGGTTTAGCACTAACGTTTGCTACCGTCATAATTTATCACTTTACAGCTACTACAATGTTTTGCTATATCATGCATAATTTATTGCAAGAGCACGACCATCGGGACAAACATTTACCCGCCCCGTGGCATGTATCCCTCCAAAATGAAGTCGCCAGGGGAATATTTTAGTCGCATTTGGCGAGTGGCGACCGCTAGTTTACAGCCCTGATAGGAAATAATGCCAAAGAGGAGATGCAGTTTCTTTACAAGGTCAAATGTGTCACAACAAAGATGTAAAATGCGAGGGAAGGTGCTCGTTTAGCGCAGATCCCAACAAATGTCCCAACATCAGGATTTTTTAAGTGAAAATGTAAAGCACAAATGATCATTACCACTGAAGTTGCATCTATCTTTTGAAATATTTGCATTATTATTTCTATTTGTGTATTTATATGCTTTATCGTTCAACACTACTTTGCAACATTTTCATCATCCATCCAAGATTTTCTCCTACAGTATATGTGACCTAAGAAAAGCTACATCTAAGGTCGTAATTTGTGTTTAATCAGCTACATAGCCAAGAGTGTTGACCTATATTGGCCCAATGTGAATTTTCTGAAAATGCTGCAAATTTGTTCCAATATGATTATTTTGAAATGTATCATTTTCACACTCAAAGACAGACAAAGATCACGTGTTTCTTGTGAGCGCCTCTGATGCAGATGCAGTGCTGACACTAGTGAATGGAGTTTCAGGTAGCTGGTTTCATCGCAGGTTTTACACACCTGAAGGCATATTCAGCATAAATAATCACCTGAGGAGTGGTTCTTCTTACCCTTTCTTTTCCATGTTGCCATGTTTCTACAGTAGCCCAGAAAAGACAAACCAAACAGTGGCTCGAGAAAAGGACATTTCACGCTTTTTAAAAAAATGTTTTAATGCAGGTGGTATTTAGTTGTTTACAATCTACAACCACACTGCTAGAAACCCGTAAATCCTACATCATGGACTTTTAACTAGTGGTGTTAAGGAAGCGCCAGCTGTCAATACGTCCATTTGCAAATGAGATGCAAATGTCTTTTTTCCATTTATCAAAGTCAAAAAACAACCCTACTCCTCAACAAAGAGGAGCAGTGATCCAACAGATCAAACCAGACAGCCAAGTAACGAAAACAACATCATGGATCGTCCAACAGGGCCGTGCCCGTGTTGATCATCCATCTGTGGTGTTTAATTATGGTAACAGAAGTGGAGCGCTCACTTGTACAGGTGTTACATGTTCATACCTGTCTGCTGCTGCTGCTGCTGCTGCTGCTTGTGGCAGCTTCCCTTGTGTCTGTAAACACAACATTAAATAGACGGTAAAACAGTTGGATTTCCTTTTCCAGACAGAATTAAATCAGGTTCATATTGCCAGTAAACATTTCACCACATCATCTACTTTTATTTATAGATATGAAATACCATTTAAGTAAAGCAAATTAAAAAAAATACTAAAACATGGATCATTTTGGAAGACAATAATATCTGTACTGTAAAAAGGAAGATGGCCTAATCACAACTGGCTTTCAAAATAAAAGCGTGTTTTAAAAAAATGAATCTATATTTGTCTTTTGTGTTCCGTTTGTGATGATTTTTTTTACAAATTTAAAGAAAACTAATGTTATTTCTTACTTCAAGCCTATTTTGAGAGTCCAGGCATTTCAGACTTTTTTTTGTCTCTCCATGGTACAATAATCATGTGAGTGCTGTGTAGCCTGGTGCAAAATTTACAGCAGGAGGATTATAGTGGGGAATAATCCTATTATAATCCATCCTGAGCACTTTTTCTGTTAGATTCTTGGGTATACAACCTGCCCTACATGCCCCCAGTCTCTCTCTTTGTGGTCCAACACATAATACAACACAATAATAGTATCATACATATTATATTCAGTCAAACATATGGATCCTTCACTTCAGTGTTTTACCTTTACGGTGCAGAATGAGGGATTTGCAGAGATGAACATGTAAAGGTTGTTTTTACATTCATCGGCTGAATAAGTTCCTTTGTGCTCATCTTAAATCTGAGTTTAATATGTTTACATTAGGAGTGGTGGAGAAAAATCTTTACAGCACTGGATCACAATATTTTCCATGGTAATCTAAGATTGACACACAACTTTAACTGTAACTATAACTGAATTTGGAATAATTATTGTTGATTACTTCCTTTTACTTTCAGATTCACAAGTTTGCTTGAGGGTATACCTCTTTGTTCAAGTTATAGCATAGAAGTTCACACACGTTTGCATTTTGTTAAGTTGCGTGTAGACTGTTAACACAACACAGTTCCGTTTGTCAGGTGCATGCAAGCTTTATGACAGTTTTTATGGCAGCGTTGGTCAGTTTGTCAGCCTGCTGCAATAATAATTACTGAAATGAGATGACTGGAAACTTTATCTCATTAATGTTGACAAAGTTTACCACTGGGGAGATAACTTGCAATTGAAAGAAGATAATACATCACAATATGCTATCACATCCTCAGGGTATCGCAATCTTTTTTACAACTGCGATAACATGGTATCTTGACTAGACCTGATATACCTTGGGGGCCTTTGGTAACGCCCACCCCTCATTTAGGAATGAGAGGATTTCATTACATCACAGCTTGTTTTGAAGCCAACTCGTCTCCAGTGTGCCACTGAGAAAAAGGAGTTATGTGGAAACTCAAAACCAGTTCACACACTGAGACTGGACCTTTCAGAAAAGAAGATGTGTTACCATTTTATACTAGTTTAACTAGAAATAAGTATTATTATCACTCAAAGCTGAGTGTTTTGAGGGGATATCTTCATCAAACATTATTCAATCAATCAATCTTTATTTGTATATCGCCAATTCACAACAAAAGTCATCCCATACTCCTTGATTAATTCATTTATTTAAAGTGACCCAACATTTCCCCAGTAAGCAAGCACTTGGCGACACTGACGAGAAAACAGGAAAAAACTTCGAGCAGAACCGGATTCAGTGATGGGCGGTCAACTGCCTCGACCATTAATTGTGTAAGCTGATGTTGAAAAAACAATACAAAATACTGATATTAATTGATATTGGGGCCATTTTAGATACCTAGCTATATTCTTTTTATTATTCATTTGATATTTATCATTCTTTAAACACATAATCATAATAATACATACATGTTGATTTTGAATTTATGTATTACCTAAGTATATGCCGATATATGAAGTATATGAATCGTATATTAATTTAATTTTATGTATATCAATGGAACTATGTTATTATGTACTTGATGTGAGTTGTTTGTCAAGTGTGGACCAGGAATCCTTAAAATGATAAAAAAAAATTTGTTCATATTTTTCCTATGACAGTGGATTACAATATAATTTTCACTGACTGCTGATTGACAAAGAACAGTTGAGGTTTGATTTGGAGAATGTTGGACACTTGATGAACTAAAGTATGGATGATTATTGACTAAAAGTAGTATATCCTAGTCGAAATAATTGTTAGTCGACACAGTTATTGTGTGCAGACACAATTTTTTTGCCACATATGAGTGAATATTAGCTGAAAATAGGCTGCTTTATGAAAAGAAAACAAAGCGGTAAGTTAAGCTAGTTTATTTGTGCTGCGCTTCACTACAAAAAAACATCACCTGCTCATATTTAAACCTATTTGCTTTTGGATAATTTCTACCGTCATGTAGCTTTAAACACAAACCGACTCCCTCGACATTAACAGTTTAATAAATCAGTGACTTACCGCTGACTCTCGTCATGTTTCCTCTCGCTTTGTTGTCTCTGTCGCTGCTGTTGGTTTTAAAGAGGCTCCGAACAACCGACCGGGTATTTACAACCGAGGGCGACTTCTGATTGGCTGATTCTCGGTCAGCTGACACAAGCTGTACCCGGAAGTGGCGGTATGTTCTCTGTGATGTGAGGATGTGGGGTTGTTTTCTTCTCCCCCTTCCACCGCCATCATGTATCCAGGTGAAGGTTGAAACTCAGCATGGAGGGTGGTCGCTGCGGTGGGATTACAGAAGAAACATCTGAGTGATACATGAGAATAGAATACAGTTAAACAAAATCTACTTACATTTTTATTTGAATGATAATATAATAAAAGGTTTTCACACTTAGAAACCTATAGCTGCAGCTGTAGCTACTTAAATACATTTCTTAGGCTCTTCTTGAGTGTTTTTTGGCCTTTTTATTGCATCAAATCAATTTTATTTGTATAGCCCAAAATCACAATCATATTGCATCACATCTATGCAGTGGATAACATCCTATGTCCTCAGACCCTCGATTCAAATGAGGAAAAACTTGCCATATTGAGAAAAAAACCTTTTTAACAAGGAAAAAAAAGCGAAGAAAGCTCAAGAAGAGCCACAGATTACATTTAGGTTGATATGACAGTTTTAGTGACTAGAATAAATGTACAAAACATGACAATAACACATCATGTTTGATATTTTTTACATAGGTTGTGTATGTTAAATATATAAAAGGCAAATTTCCATAAGTAAAATGCAAATTATACATGTATGTATTAAAAATCCAATATGCAATAGTAAAACACTCACAGGTGTCATTTTTCAGCATCATTTTAAGTACAGTTTGCTGATTTTTCTTGTGTACTTGCGCTGAAGCAATCGGCTAATGTTAATTCAGGACTTTTACTTTCATGGTCTTGTATTGCAGCATTTACTTAACCTTAGGTGAAGGATCTCAAAACGTGCACCCCTGTTATAACTGTACTTTTTTTCCCCCAGTGTTGTAGATAATACCCAAAGGTCATACTTGAGTACAAGATATTGTGTTAAAATATACTCTGGTAAAAGTGAAGGCCACCTTTAAGATAAGATAAAATGAGATTATCATTTAATAGTCCCACGCTGTATGGCAGCAAAAGGGGACAGCAAAAAAAAGAGCATATCAATTAAATTATATATGGAAAATATAAGTAAAAAAGCAGAAGAAAAAATATAGACAATATAAATAAGAAACAGAAATGCCAAAAATATTTACACTCTTGCACACTGAGATAGTGATGTCTTAAAGTATCTGATATTTAATTTACCCAATTATCAAAAGTAATTTTCTCGCAACACATTTACTCAATTATAAAAAGTACAAATAAAAAATTATACATGCATTACATTAAATGATACATATATTTACATACTGTATTGTATGGGTCGACAGATTATTGGTCCAGCCAATTATCAGTGATTTTCTTTTTCTTTTGATTGTCAATAATATAAATTGATTTAATAATGTGCTACGTTGGTACTGATGCAACATGTAATCGGCAAAGTAATGAGTAGCTGAAGTTAATAAATAAATGTAAAAAGCAGAATATTTGCCCCCGAAATTCAGTTAAGTGGAAGTATAAAGGAGCAGAATATGGAAACACTCGAGTAAAGTACATGTACCTTAAAAGTACTGAAGCACAGTAATGTAATGTAAGCAATATCTATCAGTGAAACATACATAGACCTGGAACAGTTTGTCAATTAATTGATTAGTTAACTGACAAGAAGTCAAGGTTGTATGTTCAGTTGGCCCGCTGAGGTTTAACTCAACTGTCTCCAGAGCAGCTCTTCCCCCAAGACATGTTTTGGATGTTCTGTTGAGTAATATTTACAATACACTGACTGTATGACCACTGCAGCTGTATACCTGCTAATCATGTCCTTCAGCTATCACTGACCCAGATAACCTCCGGACCTGTCTGCTGCTGCAACATGTGGCTCCGCTATCATCATTCATTATTATCAGACAGGTGGTCAGAACACCATAATCATTACGTAAAGTTACTATGACTATAAGTTTAGCTGGAGAGAGAGCAGAAGTATTTGTTACTTCAAAATAATCCACATAAAGACACTTCTTTATTTGTCGAAAGTCAAAACTGTTGCTATAATTAGTAGATTTATGACACATTTTATGACACATGCTGTACAAATGAAATGGAATTTGATTGAGCAATTCACATGAAAGTTACCTTTGGATAGTTATTTCATAACACGAGGAACTAATCATGAACAGATACTGTTTTATTCAGAGATAACTCTGTTATAGTTTATTCAGCGGGAGATTCCAGGGTCTTGACTCTCAGATCATCCATGAGGGGGCGCCAAACTTAGCTAAGATTAATTTTATTTTGGACTTTACTGTACCTTTTCATAATCACATCCTACTGTGATATTAATTTGTTGGCATATTTCTCAGAACATACATTTTCACACATAAATCCTTACAACCTACAACATGACTCACTTACTTGCTTAGAAACAGCAACACTCATATAATAATATAATGATTTAATGCAAATGGAGGCCAAAAAGAGTCCATTTGAATACTTTTGGCCACATGAACTTTAATTTGAGTATCTCTGGTTTGTTATATATCATTTACGGGCAGAACTTTACTAGATACATTGACTCAAGAACTGGAAATACAGCTTATTGTGGTGAACCGAACAGTCAATTCTCAGGAAACAAATGGCCGTTCCTGCAGTTAGCATGTCAATGCAACACTCCCTTTCTTTTATTGTGACCAAAACAAAGCACACCTGTGTTTTAATCATGCTGTTTGATCATCATGATACACCACACCTGTCAGGTAGATTAGGCACCAGTTAAATGCTCAGTAACACAGCTTTGAACAAATGTATACTTGAATTTTGATTAAAAAAAAAAAACCTTTTGCGTGTGCACAGATTTTATTTATTTTTCGAATTTTTTAAAATCCCCTCCAAAAATGGGAGCAAAAACAAGTGTTGTATTTCAAAGGTTTTTACTGGCCAGCTCAGGCCTGACCTCTGCTGTGAAGCTCCTGCCACTGCATCAGTGAGCTGAAGGGTTTTGACACACATCTGTCACATGAGGTTCCCTTCACAGACACACTGGGGCAGTAAAGCCTGGACTGTGTGTGCACTCATGTGTAGAGTTTCAGAGAGGTTCTGAATTTTACATAAGAGAGATATACTTTACTTTTATATCCATGTGATCATCAAGTCAAAATAAAGATTATTTGTGAGGAGGAGGTGTAAAATTTGACCCGACATAGCGATTAACCTCACATAAGGAAGCACATGTGGTGATTTGATGAACGTGTGGGATATAAAGCATAAAGAATAAGGTTGGCATTGCTTTGTGTTTGTGAATTATGAACAACCATAGATATCATCAGAAAATGCAACAAAAAAGACCATGTGGTTATGGTCCTGGAGGAATTTCCGGGTGTAAATAATAAAATTGCTGATGGCCGAATTCCATTTAGCTGGTTCAGTTTAAGAGGAGGGACATCGTTATTGTTATTCATACCACCTGTGTTTTCCCAGCATCCATCTTGCCACTCCTGACAAACAGAAGAGAGAGTGCAGCACCAATATGTCAGTGCCTAGAATGCTCTGCAGAAAAAGACTTGAGAAATTAATTAGAGAATATATTATTGCTTGATTTTATTACTTGGGACAAACTGGACTTATAAATAATTGTTTGATTTCCACTCCAAGACCTTGCAGATGTCCTGACACTTAAGCCAGGTTTTCTTTTCAATTTAATATTATTTTTCACTTGAAACATCCAGCAGGTCAAATCAAACCTCAAGCAGGCCCAAGTACAGGTCAGACAAGTCAAACTGAAAAGATTTACCCAATTCAGTCATGGTCACAATAGTCAAATTAAATCACATTCTCTGGGATTTAAGATCTGTGCTGCAGTGCCTGACAACATTTCTGGAATAAGAACAGCCTTCATCTTGGTGGTCAGAAGAACAAACAGCCAGACGCTCCACAATGACCAGACTATCTTCTTACACTGTGCTGAACACAGCAAGAGTTTCTAATATAAGCTCTGCAGGCAAGACCAAATACAGTAAACACGTGTCAGCAGGTTTACTGTCTTGAAGCAGATCAGATTTGTTTTGGCTTCTCTTAAGTAAACTGAGTTAGATTTAAAAGGTTACCTATTCCATGATAAGGGCTGCACAAATTTAGCTTGAGCTTAAAACACTATAGACTACAGCTGTGTCGCCACAAGCTAATGTTAGCAGGTATCCCAGGAAAGTCCTCTAAAAACCTTTGACCTCTGCTGCACAGTTCCATCTCATTGTCCTCCTGTTTGTTTGTTTGTTTTTAGTAGGCCTACAGATATCATAGATCCATTCGTGACAGATATCAATGGTGCTCCGAAAAAAAAAAACCCTAACTTTTCCACCTGTAAACATCATTGGGTGAAAATTGTAAGTTCAATTGTTTGGTTGATAAAATGTTAGCATACTAAAATGATAAGCTAAGTTAGTAAACACGATAAATATAATAGCATCAGCTTGTAAGCATTGTTGTGGCCAGGTTAGCATGTTGATCAATGATGTTGACGTAAGTATTTAGCTTAATGCTCAATAGCTTCAATAGCCTCAGACTGAACTCAAAATTAATAAAAAATGAAATTTCCTTCAGTTATTTCCCTTCGGTTCCTCCTTTAATCGCTATTGCTTGTACCTTCAGAAGCAGATTTTGCGCCACAACAGCTTTTCCCAGGGATGAGCTAAGTGGCAGGAAGCAGGTGAAGAGTGTGCTGGGGAAACTACATGTTTAATGGTGCATTACATTGTAAGTCAGGAGACGGAATTTCTAAGTTGTTTTTTCCGACTTCCTATCTAAAAAAGCATCTAGTGTATTTGCTTGGAAAAACATGTATGCTTGCTGCAAATAGGGGTTTGAATGGCAAGTCTGTCAGCTTCACAAGAAACTACAGAGCTGATTTAGAAGTTAAGGGGTCTTAAGAAAGACTGTAGGAAATTGTATTTGCTGCACTTTTCACCAACAAACACTACATAAAATAAAAAGGGACAAAGAGGTAAAATTATCGCATTATCAACATCCGGCGGTTTTTCGTAAATCACAAAGGAATTTGCGACGTGGTCTATTTAGTGGGGGTGTACCAAAATATCGATACTACGATATATCGCGATATTTCATCTTGAGGTACATTATCGATACATTGGCACCAAATATTGATATTTAATCATATTTAAGTTGCGGTCAGTGCGTGTGTTAAGAGGAGCCACTGTGCAGAATACACTTTGTTTTACTTGGCTGTCATTCATGTGAAATTGATTGACAATGTTTTGTAATTCTTGTGAAATGGACTCAGTGCAGTCAATAAATTCAGAATTTCTTCAGTGAGACAAATATTGTGATGTATCGTGGATGAGATTTCTTGCAATATTATTGATTATCGCAGAATAGCTGTACCGTGATATCATCGCTATCGTGGGCAAAATATCGTGATAGTATCGTATCGCGATGCACCTGGTGATACCCAGGCCTACTGTTTAGGATGTGGTGCAGGTGAAGCACTGCTCATTCCTATGAAAGCTGCTCAATGGTGTTTGCAGCCAAAAAAGCTCAACTTCCAAGCTTGAAAAATACCCGAACCTCTAAATTAAATCTTATAGAGCTGCTCCTGTGTATTAGCTCGCCTGCAAAACCTAGCTGGTGGCCATGTTGGTGTTGGTGACGTCAACTGAGCGAGACGATGTGGACAAAGTCCTTAATAGAACGTATCTGATGTGGAGCACTGAGCAGTTTCACACAAAATGAGATGATATTTTACTTAAATAACACCAAGCTGCGATGTTCTTTTTTTGAAAATGTATCTTTTAAATTGACAAACATCTATGTGTGATTCATGGCTCACTAGAATACAACCTGTTTGTTTTTTTCTCTCTGAGATAAGGTCCCATGGGGTCCAGCCCAGTGGACTTAACTATTGTTGCACATCTGGTGATTGCCATTTTTTTTTAAATTCATACATTATCAAGACAATTGTAACATGTAGTTAATCAAACATGTGGATTTAGTGGGTGGCTGCAGGGGACTACTTTTACAGGGTGCCCGGCAGTAGAGACACCCCTGTTGAGAGAGTTTGATGTTTGACCACCAGAAGGTCTAAATAATTTGTTTCACCGACAGCAGAAAGGCTTAAATGTGAGCTAGCATCGATCTGCTGTCAGCATCTCCGTTGAAACCACGTGTTTTCTCGTCCAGAGTAAATGTGTAAAGGGTTAAAGATCATCTCGGCAGCAGATTCACATTCAGCAGGTCTGCTCTCTGCTCTCCAGCAGCTGCATCGCTCCGCGGGCAGCGCTGGCTCGCTCCGATATTTCAACTCGCTGTGGATTGTGGGAGTCGAGGACTCTGCCCAGGCTTGTTACCGGAGAACCGGAGACATTTTTACGCCGTACCCTGTTCTGTAAGTAATTTGCACACCGTCGTGTCGGGTCGCGTAAGGTCGCTTCATGTCGGGCGAGCCGGTCCCCGCTCACCGAACCGAGCCGTTTCCGTTGCCATTTCGTGCTTTTTCTGGCATCGAAGGCCGAGAGCGGAGACCGTGCTGCTGGAGCTTGACAGGCGGGGAGGGGAGCGGGGAGGAGGAGCGGGCAGCTGCCGCCGCTCCGCCGGGGTTATTTCCGCCCGAAAAGCTCGCTTGACCTGAACGGGCAAAATAACCTCACGTCGTCTGACAGCTCCATTTTAGCCGTTTTTTCAGTCTCTCAGTCAGGGAATTAAGTAAATGTGCCGGCGCGAGACATCCGGCGGGCTGTTGGCATGCGGAAATCGATGTCTTGTCAGTGACCAGCAGAACGGAATGCCCAGTGTGGCGGTTAGAGCCACCTACCTTCACCTGACCCGGAGTGGACAAAATGCCGCAGATGTTTCGTTACTTGCTAACCATCCGCCGGTTGAATAATGTAGTAATTGTCTCGGTTATGTTTGCTGTGGTACGAGATATCGTGTATGTGTGAAATCCTTTACAATTTACTGCATGTTCAGGGAAACAGCCTGGCCTTTGGTGGGGCTAATTGATTCAGTAACAACACAGCTAATTGGTGTCTGCATCTGGTACATTGAGAGAGAAAAGACTTAAAACAGGATCATTTTCACGTGTAATTGAATTATTTAGCAGGTTGACATGGAGTGTTAGACTTCATATAAGAGTTTCACTAAAAAAAATATAGCTGTGGGCATAATTACATTTAATAATTGAGCATTCCCAGCATGCTAATAGCATATGTTATTAATAAGTGATCAGACAGCAGCAATCCTCTTATAATGAATCACGTTTTTTCAGGCATGCTGTTTGACCTAAGGGGGATTTAAGTAAAACGCACAGAAAGCCTAATGTGGATATTAAGTAATTAATATGAATTTATTGGATTCTAAAGCCTGTTAAAGTCCAGTTTTTTATACTGACATGCTAATAGATGTGGCCCTGTGATTTGCAGTCATTAATGAGGCACTAAATTCAAACCCAGAATGATAATATTAACAATGTTAATGAGGTAGTAATTCAAACTCAGAAATATTTACCTTTTCATAGCATAAACAAGCTGTTCTCAGAGGAAAATAACTGCTCGTAGCTAGAAAGGTGGCAGGGTCCGCCAAATAAATAAAGTAAAACAGTTTGTTTATTGACTTTATTCAGTCTAGAAATTAAGGGAGTATGTTTAGGCATCAAAAAGTCAGTTGAAGAAGATCTTTCTCTTCTGATTAAAACTACATAGGCACCTTTGAGGGGATACGGGTAGAAAACTAACTGCTGGATTTCTTCGAAGAGGGTGATTAAAAGACTCCTGTTCAAGGGTTTGGCCCTAAATGCGTCCAACAATAATGATCTTAGTCATTATATATGTATTAATGGTTTAGGGCCAGGTGTTGGGATATTAAACCTATTCAGGATTGTGCCAGCTGTTGTTCTTATCAAAGTGAAGGGGTATGTTTTCAGTATATCGATTCCATGGCAGTGTGCATCAAGTGTGTTAAAAGTATTAAGTTAACAGATGATAGTAACATGTAACCTGTCAGTGGACCTTTTTTGTAGATAGAGCCACCGTTTGTTTATATTGATTCAACACTTCCTGTACGAGGCATGTCCTAACTTAACACCGGGCAAGCCTGCAGCTCTCTAGTGCTGCAGCCACAGTGAGGATGAGTGTGTGTTTTCATGATAGGTGTACTCAGCACTGTATTAACAGCTTATTTGGTCGCTTTACTCACTATAAAGAAAAATCAGTCGTATGCAGATTTGTTAATGCATTCTGGTCGATGTGTCCCTGCAGAGCCTGATACTGGTCGCGACCTCAGCACCATGTCCAGCCGAGGAGGAAAGAAGAAGTCGACCAAGACGTCCCGGTCAACCAAGGCCGGGGTCATCTTCCCCGTCGGACGCATGCTGCGTTACATCAAGAGGGGCCTGCCTAAATATCGCATCGGGGTGGGAGCACCTGTCTACCTGGCTGCAGTCCTCGAGTATCTAACTGGTGAGATTTATGATGATTTTTATAGGAGAGATTAAATATTAAAAATGCACATTTAAATACAGAAAACAAAGTAACTTATCCTCTACAAACTACTGACTGTTAACAAAATAAAGATATGACATTTTATGGATACTGACAAGAAAGCACTTTAAAGCTGTACATGCAGTATATTTAAAGTTGTCCAGGTATTTGCTTTAAAATTTTGCTCTGTACTGATGTATAATATTATTTTTTACTCTGAACTAATTAATTAGGATCCCAGAACCACATGAAAGTTACTGTAGTCTATTATCGTTTAGTGAGTTTACTAAAACATTCAGAGTAAGTAAATATTCTGTACCACTCGTGCTCTCCGATACTTATTGACAAAATGACACACCTCTGATATGTTTTTTTACTTCACCCATGTAGCTGAGATCTTGGAGTTGGCAGGTAACGCAGCCAGAGACAACAAGAAAGGTCGAGTCACACCACGACACATCCTGCTGGCCATCGCCAACGATGAGGAGTTGAACCAGGTCAGCGACTGCACTGATCTGGAAAAAACAACATTTTAGACATGTTGTATTCATGTCAATGTAATATTGCGCCATGTTTATTTTAAAGTTATCTGATCAGCCATAACGCTCGTCGTGTTTTCATTCTGAAGTCCTGTTACAGAAACAAATATCCTTGTTAAATAAGTTTTGGATTAATATCTTCTCTTCCAGGTGGTGTGGGACAGTGTGAACCCCCCTTTTTTAACTTTTGTCTTCCTGTATCAGTTGCTGAAAGGTGTAACTATCGCAGCAGGTGGAGTCCTGCCCAACATCCACCCAGAGCTGCTGGCGAAGAAGAGAGGAGCAAAGGGGAAACTGGAGACCCCCGTCTCACCGGCCCCCGAGAAGAAACCCAAACCTGTCAAGAAATCAGTGACCAAGAAACTGAGTGGGAAAAAGGGAGGAGGGAAGGCTAAGGTACGGCTTCATGTGCTCAGGACTGATCGAAGGTAGAAAGTTGAGCACCTTTGATTTACTATTTGTTTGGATGCGCAAGAGCACCAGAAACATTTCATCGTACTGTCTAAAAATAGTCGATTGGTTTATAAGCATGGCATCAAATAGTTGTTAGAGACAGATAGATAAAAGAACAAAACAAAAATAAAAACATTTGTTTAGTTTAGAAGACACACCCAATGTCCTCAAACAGCAACTCAGAAACTCAGGTTATGCAAATATACCTGGGTAGGTAAGTAGGAAGGTAGGTAAATCCCTGGCTTCATCTTACAGTCAGCATCTTCTGATCATTCAGTCCTGTAGTTTCAGTCACAGAGAACAAAAACCAGGCAGCAGCAAATAATAACTCAACTGAGATGATAAAAAATCCAAATCTTTTTCCTTTTTCAGACAAACTTTGGTGTGATCCAATGAGAATGTGAGACAGATGACAGAAATAAAGAGATACATGTTCAGCAAGTTTTTCTTATACTTGTAAATATTGATTTAACATGATAAGCATGATGCTCATAATCGGCTATTTATTGATTTACCAACTATTAATACCATAAAATGTTAAAAATGACGGAGAAAATAATGGTGTCCATAAGATAGAAGTTATCTGGTGCAGAAAAAAAAGTACTTTTTTTGGGGCAGGTTGTTTTGTTTTGCAGGTTCAGGTCTTCCTTCACAGTAAACTGTACATAAACAGGATGTTACAGGTTGAATTGTTCACATATTTTGTAATCATGGAAAGGAAATAAACCAAATATGAAAGAAAGGTTTCACATCCTTAGTAGTCAGGAAGAAGTTGAATTGACATCCTGAATCAAGAAAAATCTTAGAAGCTGAGACAAGATTTTGTTTTAGTACAACAGCTCAGGTGGTGATAGAGACAGCTGACACTGAACTCTTTTGTCCCAACACAGAAAACAATTTTCCTTTAGAGAGTAAAATAAAGTGTTACATAGTGTCAACATTTATTCTGTGTCGTCAACAGAAACAGGGCGAGGTTAGCAAGGCGGCGTCGGCAGACAGCACCACAGAGGGATCTCCTGTTGACAGCTTCACCGTGCTCTCCACCAAGAGCCTCTTCTTGGGCCAAAAGGTCAGTTTTCTGTCTGTTATCATGAACTAACTCTGGACAGGTTTAAGCTGAATATACGATAAACTAAAGTGTGGTTTGTGTTGAATAAATGAAATTGGGGATGAACAGATACCTCACAAATACAGGGATAATTAAAAAGATCTGTTGAAACACCTAAAAATTGACATCAAAGGATTTTCTTTCAGATTTATGCCTCAGATGAATCAGATAAGTGCTTGAGATATACTATTATAACTGATTCTGATACGTTAATGTGTGTGTCTGTCATTACTGAGTACAGATCTGATACCATTGCCTTAAGAAAAATAAAAAATACTGCTAACCCTGTATGAATGTCATGTCACGGATAGGTGTGTTAATTTTAAAACGAAAGTCTACGGTAAAAAGCTTTTAAGTCAGTCGAAATAAAAAGCAGGATCGCGCAGTTTTTTTTTTTGCTCTTAGAGAGATAAGAGATAAAGTGAAGCTGTTGTTGTAAATTACCCTTACCTTTTTTAGGAAGAATTTGAAAATGTAAATGACAGCTGTCAGAGCATAAAAACAATGATCTGTTGATCGTTTCAGCTCCAGATGTGATTTTCTGCAATTGGCAAAACCGTCAGCACTGAAATTTTTTTTTCTAAATGAATCATGACACCCATAGTTATGGATGTGCTAGAAGTTGCACTTGCCGTTTAGCGGTAATGGCTACTGGAGAGGAGGGCCTGTTTCTGTTTTGATTCCAGCATTTTAAGCAGAATTGGAGGCATTTCTGATACTGGTACATATATTATAACAACCCTATAAAAAACCAAAAGATTTGTCAAAGACTTTCTTATTTAAAGCGCTTGTGCTTCCTTAAAACGTGTCCTGCTTTTCTCCAGTCTTGTCTTTGCTTCCCCGTCATAACTGAAGCAGGTGAACTTGAGGAAAGATGATGTGATGATGTTTTAATTAGTTATCTGGTCTGTCTCATTGAAAGAAAACTGTTTGTGATATTTTGTTCTATAAATGTAAGTTTGAATCACAATGTACTTCCTAACAGGTTTGCTATGATTCACTTCATATACAAGCTGAAACTGCTCCACAACAGAGCAGTGTACTAAGTTTAAAGTGTGATAGCAGGGACTGTGAGTGCTGTGTATAAATGCTTGTCTGCCGTATCTCAGATCTGCCAGATCTGTTAGCTCCCTGCGCTTCTGCCCTGCTGAGCATATAAATCTCTTTTTAACCCTTTTTATTGAACTGAAACATGGAAGTAAATTTGCCGAAAGTCTCATCTAAGCCCTGACAATGTTTTTTTTTTTTTTTTTAATGATCAAGTTGCAAGATCACAAGATCATGAAGATCAGAAGCTTAAAAATAGAAGTGAGTTAGAAGAACATGAGAGGCAGCAGAACGTCATTGAGAGTAAAAGGATGACTGACTCAAGAATGACGCAAGTTAGTGTCACTGTCTCCCTTATTTTAAATTCTCCTAATAACTGATAATGATTGCCAATTAGTTATAATCGCCGCCTGTGCCTTGATATTATGTGTGCTGTGTTTGGCACTCAGATCCAGTCGTTTGGAGCAGCATCACTTCAACAGTGAAGTCTGTGATCTTTTGCTTCTCACACAAGCTTTTGTGGGTAGTGAACAAAACAACCCAGCAAACATTGGTCTGACAGGGATCTTGTCTTCCTGGCCTAAAATGATCCCTGTTCCGATTCCACAAACTTCAAGTAGTGACGAGGCGGATGTCCAAATTTTATATTACTTAATTATATAAAGAAGTTTCATGCCATTTTTATATATCTACCATTATCGTGATATGAGACTATATATTCCTCTTAGACCGTTCTACTTGTAATAATACCTGCCTTTACTCACTAACTCATTATATCCACATATCTGATAGTTATTGATCAGAAATCTCTATTCTTTCTACATGTTAATTATATTTGTCTCATCGATTTAGACCTTTATTACCGAACTGTCTTTGATTGCACATGGCAGAAATTTGACTTAAGGGCAAGTCAGGTAAAGTAGGATGACAGAAAGTCTTGATAGCAAACAGCTAAGGAAAAACTTAATAGGATGACGTCCAGCCGACAGAAGGATAATATCCAGATGTCCGACCTCCATTTTGGAACTGTAACAGGACATTTTGATTGGACATTCAAACAACAGTCAGCGATCGTTTCAATGTTTGCTGGGACATTACAGATAGGATTCACTAATAATTTCTACAGGAACATAATTTGCTGTTGTTTGGAATCTCCCTATTCATGCACACTATATATTAAACTGTAATAATCTAATGAAAAACATTAAATGCCCTCCACAGAAGAACAAATGCGGGAAATTTACTTCCAGAGTTCAATGTTTCAGCTCAGTTGTTTCTTTAACCGCTGCTGATGGCACTGCATGCTTTTGGTCTACATGCAATTGCAAGTGTTTATATATAATTGAATACAGAGTAATTAACCTGACCTGATGTAGCACACACATGATTCTGCCAGTATCATTTGGCTACAGATTATGTTTATTGTTATTTGTAATCGTAAACAATTAACAGATTTACTCTGTTTAATGAGATATTTTTTCAAAGACTACAGGCTGTAGTTTCTGAAAAAAACTGTTCAATGAAATTAAAATTACATCTTTTTTTTGCTGAAAGATTAGAGGTTAAACACATGTTGTTTTGGCTTATGGGCATTAGATACTTTATTAGATTTATTAATTTGAAATTCAACTTTAACACTCAGTAGCAGCAGTATTTGTCTGCTGTCGTTACGCTTTCTAATTAGCAAAATGTCTCTGTGCCTGATTGTGTATCTGACCACAGATTACAGCAGCTGTTGAAAGCAGTGGATGATAATTAATCAAATGAAAGCAGTTAACCTCCTACTGATTGAGATAATGAACCCATAAATAGAAAAAGCAAGTCTGTTTCAGTTTTATAGACTTAATTATCGTAACTGCACTTTTCCTGCCCGAGTGTTCAGCCTCCGTCACACACTCACTGCTCTGTCACTGCTTTCACTCTCGCTGCTTTCGTTTGGGATGGTTTGGGCATTTTGTTATTACGTTTAAATCCTTGGAGATGAAATTTGTTTGTATGACAGATGACTGATGAGTTTTAGATTTAGAGATGCTGAGGCCAATGCTTTGAAGATTCTTGACATTTAGAGGGATACCTTGACATTTTGAGTTAATTGATTAGGAATATTGCTTCAGTCCCAGATGGCTTCGAAACTAGAACTGTGCGCAAGGGTTGTCTTCAACAATAGAACGTGAGTCATACAGTACAATACATATAAACATATTGGATTGATATTGGCAAACAAAACTGTAGTAAATGGTACAACACTGTTTGAAAGTTTGGACTCACCTGTAACATGGATATTTTACTTCTTTTCTTCAAAAATGGCTATTTAACATAGATGGATGGGTCTCAAATGAAAAATATTTAAAGCTGCTGTAAGTGTTATTTTCTTGTTAAAATACGTTCTACAGTAATAACAGTTATGGAGTGTTTGTTCAGTAGCCCATGTCGCTCCTTCCCTGCTCATGCAGTAAAAGAGGGAAGGCATTTTCTGGTATCCCTGATCACTTTATCCAATCCAGACAGAGAACTCCACAAAGAGGCGATCCTATCTGCTGTAAAGAGCAGGATTCGATCCCCGAGTGCGACCTAACAGGCAGGAGAGTAAAGGTGGACCGCTCCTCAAGCCTTCCTGTTAGGTCGCACTCGGGGATCGACACTTTTTGTCTGCCATGACGGCAGCGCGCCAGAGATGCTACTGCTAACGTGAGTTGTCCAAAAACCTTCTTTTTAGTAAACTCTGTGTACACAAACAGAGTTCTCAATGCTCGTGTTCATGTGTAGAGACCCTGGTGATACTACGAGCAAAGTTTCATGTTGTATTGAGCCTTCTTAGTGTTTTAAAAACAGCGATTTTGATGCTAGCGTACCAGTGCCCCCGCACTCCATTAGAAATTAGCTTGCCCGAAAACAAAACTACAGTAAATCTTAAAAGTGCGTCTTTCCTCGTAATTATGCTTTTACATGAAGGTTTGACTCATGTTCAATCACATGTAAAGCCTCGGTTGCTTTTTGGCAAGAGTTTCACTTTAAAGCTTCCTTTTTGTCTTCACAGTTTTTTTTTTTTAACCCAAATGTTCTTCGATCTGTAATTTGTTTTCTAGTCTAGAAGCAGAAGTGACCCTTGATCATCACTTGGCTCTAAATATGTTTCATTGGGTCATCTGCAGTTTGCTAAGGGGTTAGATTGAACTGTGAAGAACCTGTTCCTACTTAATCTACACAGATTTCATTGCTAAGGTTCTTTTACCAATGATTTTTTTTTTTTGATATTCTTATTTAGCTGTTGCTCAGAGCTATCTTTTTATCTTTCTGATAAAATGTTTTCCTCTCAAGGTAGAAAAAATGTATCTGCAAACTCCTTATCCAAAATAACATCTATTTGTTGAAACAGAATTTCTACAATCTGAAACCATGAAGGTCCATTAAAAAGAAGACGGGTAGTCCGTCAGCTTTTGTTGTATTCAGTTCCAATCTTTTGAACAGTGCTGTACATTAAGGCATACAAAATGACATATACTCTGGAATACTCTCTTTACACTATAAAGTAACCTATAAATGACTAGATGCAGATGGAGCCACAAAGGTGGCTAAAATGAGCCTTTATACCATTGACAACTGAATAGAGCTTAGCAATTGTTAGTGTTGACAGTACTAGCAGTGCTTTTCATGTTACTACAGTCAAAATGACTTATTTAACAGTATTTTTCAATGGTATGCCAATTGTATCCATCCCTCCTGTATGTGGCATTTTGTCTGTAGCTTATAAAGGTGGCCCTGATTATCCAGACTGTTTCTATTGACATTTTAAATAATTTAACATTTCTTAATCAATGCACCTTGCAGGCCTGCTGCCCTGTGTTGAAGCTTTTTCGGCATTACAATTTGCTCTGAAAGTGTTCATGTAAAAGTGGTGACAGTGAGGTCTGATTTAATGTTGACTAATGCTGATATTTTGCTTTAAACCTGATAAATCAGTGAGCAGTGTAGCTGTGATTTTGTCTGGGAGGTGATTACAATAAACTACCGAAGTCTACATTTAGCCATTAAATTGTAACTCTCACGGCACAAAAATGCATGTAGCATTTACTCACAGTTGTATGAATGAACAAAAAGTCAAGGTATCCCTTCAAGCTCTGGTGCGAATCTGGTTTTAATGGCTTTGCTTCCTCCCCTCTTCCTTCTTGCTCTCCCTCCTTGGCATGCCTCCTCACCCCCCGCCTCCCCCCCTCCGCAGCTCAACCTCATTCACAGCGAGGTCAGTAACTTGGCTGGCTTTGACGTCGAGGGGGTCATCAACCCCACCAATGCTGAACTTGAACTTAAAGATGATCTAGGTGAGCTCCCCCCACCCAACCCATCCCCTCTGGTCCCATTGGGGTTTGAGATATAAAATCCTTGAATGCTCAACAGCTCAAAAGCGTCTTCTAAATTAAACCACCAGCTAATTAAGAACTCTTAGACAGACTGCGGCTTGAAGGAGCCTCTTCCTCCAGGTCTGTTTATTCACTCTGTGGGCAACTTTATTGATGTTATGACCATTTAGGAAAGCTGTTGGACAGTGGAAGAGATACGAACCAAATCTACAGTTTGTGGCGCCATAACCTTCAGTTTCTCTAGCCAAAAAAAATCACAAATGTATCCAGACAATTAAAGATCTGATGGAAAGATCACTAATACAAATATCCAGCTGAAAAACAGTTTTTAACCTTTTTTTTTTCTTTCTTTCCTTTTTACTAAACTGATTCATCATTTGCAGGTTTACTTCACTTTGCATTATTAGTGGAGACATTTTTTGATGAGTTCATTGAAAGTTTCAGAAAAAGGAGTTTATCTTATACAGATATCAGCATCCACTTTTAGCAGGACATACATATTTTGGATACTTGGATACTCCAGAGATTTTTGCTTTTAATGCAGCTACACAATTTAAAATTTGGGCTTCTTAAAGATTAACAAATTAAATGAAATTAAAGTGTGTTTACAGGTCTTTGTGAATACTGCTGTGTCTGTAAAAAGAAGTGTGAATGCTGCATTCAAGTGCTCCTCAGATGGTCCCTTTTTCCCAAGTTGGGAAGTCGTTCTTCCGACTTCAGTGTGTTCATGTGCGTCATGTCGGAATGTGGGACCAACATGGATACTTAGAATTTTATGTCTCAAAGAGTGTTCAAACAACACGTTGACGGCTGTTTCCAGTCTTTGGGTGGCACGGAAGCACAAAGTAAACGATACAATGACTCTTTAGCAAACTTTTTTTACCATTAACACAAGGTCTACGTCCACTATGTTCAAATGTTCTCAGACTTTACAGTAATTACGACAGCACATGAATGCACAGTAAGCCCTTTGTGGCTCCAGTGATATCATCCAGTAGCTAAGTTGCATTGTGGGTAATGTAGGCTACTTAATTGTTTTTTGAACCACGGATAGTGAATCCCACAGTGTTATAGAAGTTCAATAAACTAGTAGACTGCCACCTACATTACCCACAATGTAAGTTAGCCACAAAGTGACATTACTGGAAGCACTTCATCTGATCACATGCAGCATGCAGGTCCCAAGAGCTGTGAATGCACTTTAATGTGTAAATTGGTGGAGTTACTCTTAAACATCTCAGTAAGACAGATTTACTTTAGATAAATCAGTCAAATTACATGAAAATTTCAGTAAACCCCAGTGAGAGATGCAGCCTTTCTGTAAGTATCCTTTGAATGGCTCTAACCTTCTAGTTTTTTCATGTGCTTCAGGGAACTGAACTTGAACTTTAGTTGCAAAAACAGGAAGTGTGCTTTATGCCTGGCAGTTTGACACTGACTGCCTTGTAAACCTCATCCGTAGCGAACTCTTCTCAGCAGAACTACTTGTTGATGAATAGAATATAAAAATAAACACATCTTGATGTTGCTCACGGTGGAAAAACCTGGTGAAGATCATAACTTTGATCCTCTGAACTCACTTAAATGACCCTGCTTATATTTTTTACTTAAAATATAGAGCAGAAGGACTTTTCTCTTTAAAAAAAAATTGATCAAATTCCCGGTAGGATGACATGTTTTTCTTAGAAGACATTCAAGGATTTTATCAGAGCTCCTCAGAGCAGTGATCCTGCTCACTCTTCCCATCATGTAGATGTGTTCAGGTTCATTCCAGGTTGTCCTCCTTTCAAATGGCTGCCAGACCTTTATGAAGAGTTTGCCTAATTTTAGGACAAGTATTGGAATGAAACAGAGCACCAATTTAAGGAAGTAAAAATGACATGAACCACCTCGATTAGTGGCTCGCTGCAGCCCGACTGTGAGGTTGGTGGCCTGGAGTGTGATCATAAAATTCTTTGCTCATTTTAATGAGCCAAGAAATCAGGACGACACAGTTGGTCAGAAAACAGATCCAAACAAAGTTGCTCTACAATTTAAAAGCTATAAAAAATTACATTTTATTATTTTAAGGTGCACTCAAATATGTAGTCTTTGGTGCCGATGATTGTAAGCTGCAAAAGTGTTTGTTCATTTACTGTATTTCTGGCTAACTGTGTTCCGTCCTGCTTCCTGATTACATGATGCGACTCACCGTGTCACAGGTGCTTCCTCGTTTCCTGTGATCAGCCAATAAAGAGTGCGCTCACTTCTTTGTCTCTTTCTTTCCTGTCCTTGTAGATCATCTGTTTTTTTTCCTCTACGTTTTGGTCCCATCTTGTTGTTCCTGATCACTCACTGTGTTTTTACCACCATTGTTATTTGCCTGTTGTTTGTCGTTGTTGTCGTCTGTAGTTGCAAGTTGTCCAAGCTGACATTTCCACCGTGGAGAGCGACGCTGTCGTTCACCCGACCAGCTCCGCCCTCTATACAGGTGGTGAAGTAGGTAAAGGAGCCATCAACATCATGGAGACCACAACTGCCTGTCTGCGCTCTCTCTGCATATCTCAGATAGTCTGCACTGCAGTCTGTGGACACGCATCACAGCAGCAGCAGCACATCTTTTATTCTGCTCTGTTATTGAGCGAGCACTCTGCCCTGAAGAAAATCTTATTAACCCACAAACCAACTCCCTGCTGTTCTTACTCTCAATGTTTCGCTCTAGTATTTGTGTAATTTAGTGAAACATTGACTGAAATAACCATTATTGTATCATGAGTGAGAATCAACTTGCAGAGGCTTGAAATATGCAAGTAGGGACTACTTTATGCACGCAATTAAGTGCTTGTGGGGAAACTCCAGTTTCCAGGATTAGAAAGTCAGCTGCCAGAGACTGCTGCAGTCACACGCTATGTTTTCAATAAACCTCACCCAGAAGACAAACTCAATGTGGACATTGTGAAAAGGATCATTTGAATTTGGCAGTTCACTGCTGTATAAACAGAGGCACCGGCAGCTGACTTTTCTCAGATGTCAGAGATTTCTGCTTTATTCTTTACCAAAAATGAGACGTTTTCTGTACAGTTCCTAATTGCAACAGGGGTCTTTCTCTCACAACAGCATTAATGAAGTTAGCTGTATAACCTGGAACATCATGGACTGAAGAAGAAAGCACAGCACAACAAAAAGAAAGCCCCCATTCATTAGACAAGGCTGGCTGGGGGGCGCGAATGGGTGGCATTGCAGAGAGATAGGGCAAAAAAAACCAACTGAAAAGTTGTCTGACAAAGAAGTCAGACCCATGTCAATATTTGCCACAATATATAACCCGATGTCAACCGACAAGCCAAAAGTAATTATGTTGTTTACTTGTGATCGACGTCAGATGGAAGGTTTTGCCCTGATTACTCTCCCAAGTTGTAAAATACCCGGGCAATGTTTTTATGCCTCTAATGCCTCCAGCCAATTATGATTAAGAGTTAATGTTGTCCGTACATCTGTCCAATTCCTGTGAATGCGATTTCTTCAAATTGGCACAAAGGTCAACTTCAGGCCTCAACAGTGAACTGGTTAGATTTTGGTGGTCAAAGGTCCTCCTAAAACACATTTCTGTCCAATACTTCTCAATTCATATGATTATTAAGACCACATTTTCCACAAATGTCTCAGGTATCATGTCCACATAGCGTTTTTTTCCCTGGCAGAAAAGCGCAGGCCGTGCACTTGAGAGCACTGGGATGAAGCGCCTGTGCAAAGAGAGATAAAACGCTGCACGTTGATTTCATTGACAGCTGCTAACGCTATGGTAACAGAGGGCTGACCAAACAGCTAATAACAAGCTTACAGTAGGGTGACAAAAGCACAACACTCACCAGCAGCATTCACAGATAATCTGCTCCCACAAATGGACTAATCTGTCTCTCTTATGAGAGTGTCTGTCTGACGGACAGAGCCAGAACAAGCTTCTCCTCGATTATCTGGATTACAGTGGCAAAGGGTGACAAGTTGAATATATGAATGGTTGCTTTAAAAAAAGCAGCAGTGACTGCATCAGTGCCATTCTTAAAAGTTGAGAGATTTTCAAACCAAAACTCAGTGAGAAGACAGTGGGACCAGTGCTTTTTCTACATAGTTCTGCATATGCTCGCTCCTCATTAGACACAATGCTGCCACTTGTTATGTGGTCACGGGCCCCTAATAGGATTAAATTATGAAGTTGGGCCAACTTCACGGTAGTATCATATTAAATTTTCTGGTCTTTATTCAACATCATGGCACTGGAACTTAACTTGACTGGTGCGCGGAGGCGTACAACCACAAGGCATTATTCTACTAGTATTTAAGATGCCTTCAAACTCATGGATCTGTTATTTAAACCGGTCCTCCTGGATTGTCTTTCGTTGTTGATTCACTTGTTACCTGACCTGGCACGCCCTCACCAGTGCAGCTTCTTACACTGCTTTTAGTCTGAAGGCACTATAAATTAGTAATCCTGCTTCGTGAGGCAGATGCATTAGCTACACGATCCTTATCTGATTTTTTTGACCCCAAAAACATTCACTGCCTAAAGCAACTTTCAAGTCTTTGCAAGTTTATTTTGCAGCATGTGACACGCTACAGCCAGCCTGCAAAACGGGAGTAAAGTCCTGAGACATGGTGGCCAGTGTGTTGCTCTTTACAGTATTTCAATGCGTTACCCCTACTAGTCATCAAATGTCAGTGTTAAGAAAATGTGATTTACACAGAGGAGTTGAGTGCAGGTTTGTAATACATACCGGACTTTATATTTCTATCATGCTGCTGCTGCTGCTTGATGTTGCTTTGCTCCACTTGGCTGAAATGTGGCCAATCTAGGGCTCGCTTCATATCCTGTGACCTCCGTCCCCTCGACTGTGCTGTTGGTCCAGCTGGGTAGAAATACAACCCACTACATTTTTGATTTTTCTGAAGCCTCAAATGCAAACAACGGACGATCACTTGTCATTAAAAGGGGCAGTTCGGCCCATGATCAAAAGTACACATTTTCACGGTTACTTGTAGTGCCATTTCTATTTTGGTGTGAGATTCTGAGGTTGTGGCGATAAAGCCTTTTCTGGAATATAATGGAACTAGAATTCACTTGGCTTGTGCTGCTCAAAGCGGCAATAAAATACATTTGAAAAACTGCAATGTCTCTCGCTAGAAATCATGCCCGGGTTACTCAAGATAATCAACAGACCTTCCTGCCAAACGACACCCATCAACTAATCACCATGAAGGAGGAGGTGGTCATCTGGCACCTGTAATGTGGTAGAAAGAAAATAGTTCCTACGTGAAACAGTTTGCTACAAGGTCCGTAGATTATTTGGTAAAACCAAGTCGTGACTCATGGAAAGAGACATTACTCTTGAGTAGTGTTATTACCATACTGAATTTTCCAGCTGTAATACATCATTATTATTATTATTATTATTATTATTATTATTATTATTATTATTATTATTATTATTATTATTAATACAATATTGATATTTCGTTAACATGTTCAATGCCAGGGGGGACATTTTATACAACTTTGAGGGCAAAGAACTCTAGATTTTTATTTAAAGATAAGTATATCAAGTCTTTTGTACTATGTGATGAGAACAACAGCATTTTAGATAATTGGTTGAGAAGAGTCGGGCCTAAGTGGACACTGTGAGAGAGTGAGAAAGCACAGCTTGCATCAGTATCGATACTGCGGAAAGTGTGCCATCTAGATCCATTATATTAGAGGGATGGCAGATGTCAGCACAGCCGATATCACCAAACTCAGCATTTCACACCAAAACAATCTAGATGAATAAATGGCACTAGAGGTAAGAGGAAAATATAAATTTTGTTTTCAGGGTGAGCTGTCTCTTTTAAATTGTTCTTTTTAATAGACTTTCTCTCTTTGCCTGTTTATAATGAATGTAGCAGCCAGATCATTAATTTCTCTGGCTGTGATAGATCTGAATCACCTCTCTGCTCTCTGGTTTCCTCTGTTGCTCCTCTCTTTAGCCAATGTGAAATAGTAGAGTGACTCAGTTAAACCATCACAACAAGTTTTCCCAGTGGTCACATAACCTCAACACTTAAATTCCTCCCTTGTTTTTCTCTTAAGTGTCAAACATGGCATCATCTATAACATGCTGCTAGCTGTTTTCCTCATTAAACAATCTTTTCCCTTCGTAATTTTCTGAGTAAAAGAAAGAAAAACCTCGGTGCAGTGCAGAAAGTGAGCCAGTGTGTGAGGTCAGGGGGAAGTAATTAGGGACTGGGGCTTTAATTCATTAGTTTAAATGACTCAGAATGAGTCATTTGGAAAATGGTAGCTTTGTAACTTCATTTGTGAGACTTTTCCTGTGTCTAACAAATAAAGTAGACTCAGTTTGCTGCATCAGAGCTCAGAGATTCAGAGAGACGTCAGGTGAAATGATTGACAGCATCGTCCTTGTCCTGCCTACCTGTCTGCCTGCCTGCCTACCTGCCTGCTGCCTGTCTGTCTGCATGACATCACCTCTCCTCCTTCCTGCTGTGTGTTTGCCATCTCTACGTAAGGATGTAATCACTCCAGTCCTTTTTTTGATTTTCAGGCTCTGCGCTGGAAAAGAAGGGAGGGAAGGAGTTCACTGATGCGGTGCAGGAGCTGAAGAAGAAAAACGGCCCTCTGGAGGTGGCTGGAGGTAAGTGCGCAAAGAAAAAAATGGCAGGATTTGCCTTGTTCACACCAAGAATCACAACTATACCACTAACGATGAGAGTTTTTCTAACTCAATGTATGACACCATCCACACCAAAACTATAACGTACATGGGGAACAAAATTATTGGGATCACTCAGAGTAATTTTAAAATCCATTTAAATTTACCAGCTTGATTTAAGGGGGCAATGAGAGCATGCCAAGTACACAGTGTATGCATGCTCCAGCTTTGATGACCGCTTAGGAAAAAGGATGCTGATGACCTGATACTGCTGTATGTTGCATGGAGAAATAAGCAAACACCCCAAAAAAACAAACAAACCCAGGATTGGCTTTAAGAAATGTGTGGATGAGAGGAAGACATTCCAACACTGACTTCCATGAGCTCGCTCAAACAAGCTTCAGGGATCTCATCAGCGCCAAAAACTGTTTTTGAAGTCTCCAAGTATGTGAAACTTGCAGCCCTTTATTATGCTATAGAAGCGTTTAACAAGTTGTGAACGTTAAACTCAAATGGATTTTGATTGGCTGTCTTTCTTTCTTTTATCAAATCGACATGAGAGTGTTGAAAGATTACCATAGTTATCGTCAGGGATTCTGGGGATCTCGACCAGCCAGGCGGTCATCTTGACCAGACCTGGTTAAGACAAACCATAAAACAAGTTCATCTGGATGTTTGAAATACTTTTAATAAGGCCAGGAAGGAATCACAGTTATTCGCCGAGGTGTTCAAGGAGGAGTTGAGTTTAATATTCCAAAAACTGGACTAAGAATGTCCCGCTGCACAGATATACAGTATATTGTAAGATGGATTTGTGTGTTGATAATGAGGCTATATAAGTTAAAGAGGAGCGTTTTTGATGTTTTTCCTACTTATAGTTATTGTTGCAGTTAATGCTCTTGGTGTTTCATCCTGTATAGTAGAAGCTAAACACTACTCAGCTTCAGCCCTGTATAGTGTACAGGTCGTTCAGAAACTTCCCTGACCAGTGTTTGTATCTTTTGTGATGGCGGACACTTTCATGCCGTTCTGAGCAGAAGATGAAAAGAGATATTTGAATGTCACACGTGAATATGCCTTTGCTTTGTGTGAACCTACACTGCAATCATCTCTTCTTCTGTCGTCATTCTGTTCTGTATTCTGCCTCTCGCTGATCTGTGACTTTCTGCCAATGTCACAGTTAGAGGAGTTAGAAAGTGCATATTGATCTTCTCCAGTGCCACCCAGCTCCTATGACAGTGATGTCAGTGTGTGCTTTAAATCTCTCTCTCCACACGCACACACACACACACACACACACACACACACACACACACACACACACACACACACACACACCAAGTTAAACAGGGCTGGGTCCGTTTGGCGTCTGCTTCCACATTCAGCAAATGATGTCAGAACACTGCAGCAAGGATTAGCTCTCTGGACGTGATCGCACAGATTTGACTGATTCGTTCTTCTCTTAAAGGCTGAGCGTTGCCTGAGTTTCCTTTTATTATCAAACTTTTTAGAGAAACTGAAAGCGATCAAAGACATTTAGTACTGGCCCATAATATCTGTTCTTGGCGACTTCAGCGTCTTCAGAGAGCCATATTGTTTGATCCTTTACAGATTATTTTATCTTTCAGTCCATTTGTCTCCATCTCTTATCCTTTCTCCATCTGCCTCTCGCTCATTATTCATCACTCACACTTGTTTTTTCAAACGCCCCTCCCGCCTTCACCACTGCGCTCTCTCTCGCATTCAGCCAAGTTAGCTCAGCATCATAATCCCGGTCTCTGTGTGGAGCTCATAAATAGATTACCAGGTGACTGAACACCGAGCCAGCGAAACCTGTCAGGGATTCTGGGGATCTCGACCAGCCAGGCGGTCATCCTGACCAGACCTGGTAAAGAACAGCCGTAAAGCAAGTTCTTAAGGATTTTTGAAATACTTGCAAAAAAAGTATTATCTCGTCTGGATTTTGTGAGCAACTTTCCAAATTTAAAGGCCATGAAGGTATCCGAGCAAAAGTTGAGTTTAATCTTTCAAAAACTTGACTAAGAATGAATTGCTGCATATATATACAGTATATTATATAGAGTGGTTATATGTGTTGACAGTGGGGCTAAATAAGTTAAAGAGGAGCGTTTTTTTATGCTATTTTGCTGCGATTTCTAACATCTGTTATCAGAGATGTTCGCCTGGCAGGCAAATACAATAAAAAGGTGAATGACAACTTGTTTATTGTTTAATTGGCAATCAGAGGCACATTTATAACCTTTGTTTCAAATTATTTATGAGTGATGAATTTTATCATCACTGAGCACTATAGATTAATCATTAATCATCCTTTTGACAAGATATTACAGCTGTGTGTGACACTGAGCAGCTGTTCTGACACAAACCCCTCTGTTAAAGTGTCAGGTCAAAGTGAATTGTGCTCCTTATTTTCTGTTCTTACAGGTTTAATGAGTGTTGGAACGAACACAAGTATAGATATTTACACGTTTTTACAACCCTTTATTGTTAAAAGGGAAATGAAGCTGGTGCACATGCACCCGTTTCTTCATTGATCGAGATCATCAAAACAGAATCAGACGTATGAACAGCTTTATAAAATCTGACGGACAGAATGCCTCTGTATATTTCTATGTTTCTTTCTCTGTGTGTACACACAGTTTTATGCATCTGGCCCTTTGTGGCTCCTTCACAGAACAATTCTGTTGCACATTCATATTTCTTGCTAACCATAAAGTTTTTTTGTTTTTTGGATGGAATAAATGACATTGGTCGGCATTAGCTGCTGTAGCCACTTCATCCATAGAAAATGCCACTCACAGAAGCTCCAACTACATCGACACCACCACACACTGTTGCTCCTTCTCAAACTACAGGTTCGAACGTTGCGAGCAGTCATGAAACCTGTAATCATCGTCGTCCACACACTTCAGATCACACATGTACTCGCTCTGCTGTGTGAAGTCTCTCCATCCTCTCTGTGTGCCATCTGGAAATCAGCTCGTCCTCTGCTTTGACTCCAGGTCCCGTCACACGTTAGCTGTGCGCTAATAAAATCTGACTGCAGGCTTTTTTCCTCACAGAATCAGGGGCTTTGGCCGAGTTTCACTGTCTACAGCTGCTGGTTTGTCTCCTCTGTTCTCTTGTCTACTCTTCTTCTCGTCCCTGTTTTTCCTCCTCTCCCTTATGTTTCTCCTCTTCAGCTGTCTGGAGAAGTGATTTCTCCAGCCCACCTCAGTGTAATAGCCGTTGCCAAATCATTTAAAGCTCTGGGAGCTTTGCTACATACATTTTCCACGAGGAAAAGTGTTATTTTAGCGTCTCAGCCCTCTGAACCCAACTTTTGGGTTTTGACTTCTGACAAAACTGGATAACGAAGCTGTGCTGTCGGCAGTGGACACAACTTGAGGAAATCCAGATGAACAGGTTTACTTCCTGCATAACCGTTCTTTATCCTGTCTCTCCTCTCCATCCCTCAGCTGTGTTGACCGGCGGCTTCGGTCTGCCCGCTAAATACGTCATCCATTGCAACAGTCCGGGCTGGGGCTCCGACAAGTGTGAGGAGATGCTGGACAAGACGGTAAAGAACTGTCTGGCTCTGGCTGATGAGAAGAAACTCAAGTCTGTTGCGTTCCCCTCCATCGGTAGCGGGAGGTAAGAAAACACAGAAACATACAAGTGAGAGTTGCATCATGCATTCCTTTTTTTATGAAGTGTTTTTGTCTTAATCTGAAGACTCAAGTGACTTTCCTGAAGCCGTTTATGCAGCATATCTTCATTAACATCATTCTACTGTAGAATAACTTGAGGGCATTTCCATTCTGGCTTTAGTATAGTGTAAAACTGAAAGCCCTTTGCCAAAAAATTAAAGCAATATGATATACTTTACAAACCTGGTACCCGACCAAGAACCTGTACCTGACTACAAGAGGTCGGTATTTTCTCACACGTCTCCATAACACCATGAGTGGCATTCTTGCACTGTCAGCAGTAAGTAGTTGTGCTCCTGTGTCTCTACCCGCCCGTACTTTTGTTTTCCTTGTTTTCTTTGTGTAAGTCAAAACGGGAGTTGACATGGTTTCCTGGCAACAGCGATAAACACCTCCATTTACACAAACATGCCACGTTGTGGAACAACGGTGAGGAAGTGTGAATGTTACACGTAGAGTTTACAGAAGTTATTCTCAACCGTTCAGGCAAAGCAAAGAAACCTCTTTTTGTGAACCCTCGTCGTGAGTTGTTCAAAGAATAATGTTCCCGTCTCAGATCGCTCCATTTAAATGTTTTTAGAGACCTGAGAAGGTAAAACTGTCCGAGATTTGACATCAAAAAAGAGAAGACTGAGAGAAAATTCCTCAATACCAAACAAAACTAAAACTTTGTTTGGCAGAAGCACATTACCACTGTCACAACAGTCCACAACTTCAGTCAAGACCTCAGATTTATAAAAGAACTAGATGGATGCTATGATGGCGCTGATTCAGTCCACTGACAATTTCTCGCCTGCTGCGTACGGGCACAAGTTTCTAGCCTCCAGGTGAACTTTTTTAACAATGCAGCCACTCAACACTGTTAACATTGTCATGGGGAGAATCTCAGCATTTAGCTCAAAGGACCTGCTTACATGGCTGTAGACTCTTGTTTGCTTATTTATCTTGTTAATTATATTACCGACCCTCAGATTCCACTCGTGGGCCCTTGTTGGGTCTGACTCTCAGGTTGGAAACCACTAATAGGGGGGCAATCATCAGTCAAGAAACAGCTTTACAGTGATGTGCAAAGTTTTTGAGAAATGTGCGGCAAACACACTCGTGCCAGACTCCAGGTCAAGAAAATAAAAAATGACCCGTTACGTCACTAAACGTTTGTGTTCTCTTCTGTCAGGAATGGTTTCCCGAAACAGACGGCGGCCCAGCTCATCCTGAAGGCTATCTCCAGCTACTTTGTGGCCACCATGTCTTCCTCCATCAAGACCGTCTACTTTGTGCTGTTTGACAGCGAGAGCATCGGCATCTACGTGCAGGAAATGGCCAAGCTGGAGACGAGCTAAGAGTTTGGAGCGTTCGCCTCCTTCCCCCCTTTCCCCCCTCCACTCTGTTTTTTCCTGCGAGGAAATAAGAAGGTGTTTATTAGTGATTTGTTTAATATGAAGAGAAGAAGAAAAAGAAGAATCTTTCTATAGGCCGGGAACTTGTTTTTGCATTATGTTTGTATTTTTCCTATATTGTTTTTAATTTCTTATTTACTTGTTGACCTCTGGCGTTTAAATGTAAAAAGTGCACTGTTCATTATGCGGTCTTTTAATACACGCAGTGCCACACAAAAACAAGTGAAAAGACTCACTTTAAGACTTAATTTTCATGGTATTTACTGAAAAAAGATGTAATGAGAAATGGCTACACCTCAATAACCAGGCTTCCAGAGAAGTCCAACGAATACGGGTTAATGCATGTAATGGCAGTAAAGATGATAAAAAAAAACAGCTATTCTCTTTATTTTGATCTAAAAAAAAAAAAAAAAAAATCACACAAGACACTTAATTCAGTGTATTTTTGGTATCAGTTGTACGTTTTGGAACATCTCTGTTGTTGATAGTACTGTATAATGAGAAGGTAGAGTATAAAGAAAAGTTCAGTCTGGTCGTCAGGACACTAATATAACAGAATTATGGATTGAGTTTTTGTTTTTGTGTTGTGTGTTGCAAAATTGTTTCCTCGTGTGCTGCAGAAACCTTGAATCTCCAGTAATCAGTTAAATGAAAAGCCTTTATACAATATATGCTCTTCCTGGTACTAAAGTCATACGTTCACACTGTAAACTGGACACCTGTCGGTCGTCATTTGCGGTGACGATTATTATTTTATGATATAAAATAGAATTGGAGACTGGAGGTTTTTGCAGGGCACAGATTGGTTTATATTGTGTGTTCCTATGAGTGTTTATATAGATGGAGTATTTGTGAAATGTTATAGTAAAATTACTCGACTGTAACATAGATTTTTATTTTATATTTTAATTTTCACGCTGATTCTGAAAGGTAGGCGGGTGATTTGGAAGCAAAAAGAAAACAAAAAAAGGAAGAGATAGATTTTGTGTGTTCTGTCTTTGTTAAGCCATAAATCAATTACACTCATTCTTGCTGGAACATGGAGGCTTTCTGCTGTTCTGCTTTTTCGGTTCGCCCCTTTCATTCAGCCTCCACCAGATGGCTCCCTGTGATCACGAATTGGATTTTTTCATCTCAGCCATTTTCTATGCAGCTGCAGGCCTCTTCACAACAGACACTTGGTTCGATTTGAGTTGGATTTGAATTGGGATTTGACGGACGTATACGAGGAACACGACTGCTCTGCTGCATTTGGACTTTTCAAAAGCCTAACTTTCTTATAAAAAAGAAAATGTAAAATGCTTTCTAAAGAGTTGCTACAATTGATGATTATACATAAAAAAAAAAAAAAAGTCTGTAAACACTCCGGTAATAAAATATCTTTAAAAAAATCACCACTTTGTTCCTCCTGAGTTCATTCTGGGTTTCATACTGATCTCCGGGACGGTGCCAAGAACCTGCAGGACTGAGATAAATTAAAGAGTGTGAGGTTTAATTGTAAGAGAAAATGAATTGCTCCCCGTGGAAATGACTGTGTGTGTGTGTGTGTGTGTGCGTCTGTCTGGAGTCTTTTAATAAATCCATCTCTTCTGTATTAAAGTGAGAATAATCAATGTGTTGCAGAAAGAGTGGCTGGAGGATGACATGCTACATTTATTTGATTTGACTGAGAGCCACACTGAAAGCCTCGGGATCCCCAGCTCAACCAATCAAGTCCGTACAGTATTTACGAGGGCCAAATGGTGTCACAGTGAGAGAAGAGGATTGTCTGTGTGAGGCGTTTCTGATCATCTTAAAGGTGAGCAAAGGGAAGACAGACTCAAAGGGGCATTACGTACGTTTACACTGTTGTTTTGGACGAGCTGCTTTCGTTGCTCTGCTGTAACAGCCTCTCATCTGTTTTTGCACGCAGCTTTCCCAAAACCTGATCCCGCTTTCAACGGCACAAAGATGGAGCGCAAGCGAGCCAAACATGCAAGCATCAGGTATCTCAGCACCTCTTATGATCTAACGTTACCTAAGTCGCTTCAGTTAGGAACGAACATATGCCGCTAACTTCAGTTTCTATTGTTTGTGACATAGTTTACATGTTAGTATGTTTAAATCATATATCGTATTTTGGTGTTTTTAGAATGTTTCTCATATTTCTGAGTTCTCTCTTGACAATGTTGATGAGCCCTTTATGACAAATAACTTAATGCATGACTATAAAGTCACCTGGGGATGATGTATTTTTGTAGGCCAACCTGGAAGCCTTTGTTTATTTTGGACTCTTTAAGTTTTTGATACTTGCCCCATTTTTATGATTTTCGATGTTTAGGCTATAAACAGATGACATCACGGTCACGTGACTCCAACGTCACCACCACGAGCATCTTACTACGCAAACAGCCATACAGGTTTTCTATAAACTGATCGATGCACAGGTTTTGAGTTCAGTGTTCACTGTGATGACGTTTAATGTCCCTGACAACCTCTGTAGTCTGTAACCGCCGCTTTTAAGACACACAAGCGTTTTATAATTGCATCGTGAGACATTAAATTATGTCTTTTATGTCGTGAAACATAACAAAGCATCATGCAGTTGCTTGATGTTGCTAATATCAATGCTATCGCTAATCCTTGCTAGTGATGTTGATGATGATTTTTGCATGTTTGTGCAGAAGAAGAAAACAGCAACTTTTGAGTTAAAGCATGTTTTTCTGATGCGTTCATGTGAATAATGACTGTTCTTGGGCAAAATATCTGATGCGTGGATACGTGGCAAACCATCTGTCTATCAGCGTCTGGCACGGGATAAATTCAACCAATCAGATCGACAGAAGGAGAGCGCTACCACCAGCAGAGCAAACTGGTAAACTCTTACCAAACGCACAGGCGCTTCTCTCGCTGGTCGTCACACATAAACCACGCCAGTCGCTGCCAGAAGCTCCTCAGCAACACCGGTATCGACCCATTATCAGTGTTCAAGTTGACAATCACGTCACCAAACAGTATCGCTACATCGCGCAAGGTTTGTGAGCTCACAAATCCTCAGACATCTGAATTTATCCGTAGCTGAGATGTCGTCTGATTTAAAGTGGCAGACGACTTTATCTTCCACTCGCATTTCCAAGTGGTGTTACTGTCGCAACTGGATCGTTTCCGTCTTCCTCCTTAGCTGTTCGTTTCTCTTACAAATAAGTTTTGGGTGGCGTTTCTTTGCCTTGTTGGACTCAGCATGGTGGTTACAAGGTCGTTGTTATCAATAGAAAACCTGTTAAAACAGACCCAAGTTGTACTAAGCTTGAGTTATCCTTTAGAGAACAATTGTAGGTTTTAATGTATGTGTATATATATGAAGTACAGATGTCCCGGGTCGAGTCCACCATGCAGGCGGCAGTGAGCTGGTCTGGCTGTGGGACTGAGCCGAGCCTCAGTCCCGTCCTGGGGCTACATGCTGGCAGGGCACAAACAAGACCAGGGAGTCAGATGGGGGTCAGTTTCCCAGCTATCCAGGGAGGCCGGGACCTGAGACCTCCTCTGAGGGCGCCCATCTGAATCCTAATCCCCAGGAATTACAGGCAGGTTTCACCCCCCCTTCAACCCCTCCAAACCTCTTACCCTCCACCCCACCATCCATCCATCCATCCCTCCATCCCTCCCTGCTTCTCCTCGGAGGCAGAAAAGCCCCGTAAATTCAAAGCATCTGTACGGGCAAGGGCCAATCCGAGGGCCGCCTTTCCCAGAGCCCGCGCAGATGAAATTTTATTCTTTGCACGAAAAAATTACAGGGGGAGGGGGAGAAAAAACAGAAAATAAAGTAAAGCAAACAGCGGGGGAAGATCAAGGAGGAGAGGAGATGAGGGGTAAGGAGCTGGTCATCAGAGATCTGCGCTGCTTTCCAGTGTGTTCATAAGAAGAAAGTAATATTACGTTCTTTATGGTTGAGAGTCCTGACCGGAGCCCGATAACAACAACAGTCTGCTCAGAACTGCTACTGGTTTCGGACATTTAAGTGTTGGCATTGAGCTTGTTGTTGAACATGAGAGCCGGTCAGTTTACGTGGGCTGAAGAAAAGGCCAATAAGCTTATTTTTAAAACTTGAACTGAGAGAACTGGCACCAAAAAGTAACAGAGTGGCATTTTTGAAGAGATGAATTTACACTCTAATGCTCAAAAATGTACTTAACTTACACGATATTACTTGTGTGTTTATTCCGGTTACTTGTTTGATTCTAAGCTGTTAACAAGGCTAAAGTGTCACGTAGGTAAAAGTCTGTTTTTCAGGAGAGATGTGGCCACAAAAACAGAAGAATACAGAAGCAGCATTATTATTATGATGATCATTATTTTAAATCTAGTATATTAGTTTGTCGTCGCCACTTACTTACTGTTGAATTTGCCGACCTGTAAAAAGACGCGTTCCCCCATTTTTTTGCATCTTAACACGGTAGGTGTCTGCGGTCGGCGGGTCGCTGAGTTCAGGGAAAATGTTTGGTCACCCCTGATGTAAAACACGTGCAGTCTAACTGTGACATAGAAACGACCGTGGCAACCTAACTTTACAAAGAGAAAGTGAAGTGTTTTCTCAAAGATATGAATATTTCTGCTTTCTGAGATCTTCTTGGTGCCGTTTCAAAACCATCCACACTTTGATTTAATGCTTTCCAGCTGTGAGTCGTTGCTGTTTTACATATAGTGCAGTGCGCTTGGGACAAAAGTAAAAAAATAAATAAATACAAAATGTTCTTGTGGGCGTTCTGCTTTTTAAAGTGTTAATGTTTACAGTAAGTAAGGACACAGCTCACGTCTCCTTTAACCTCCCTGGTGACCCCTGAGGGCCCCTGGACCTCACTTTGGGAAACCAAGTGCACCAAACTGCTCCCTATGTTAGAATAAGTTAATAAAAACCTCCTGAACTCTTCTGCGGTGCAACTGGTTTTCAAGTCAAGCAGGAAATAAAGCCTCTGTGAAGTATATTTGTGAGCGCGGTCGGCGTTTTGTGCTCCTCAGCGGCGGTTTAAACAGTAGCCTTCGGTTGTTTTCTGGTCAGAGCCGCGTTTCATGTGGTGGGGGACAAAGTCACGACGAGAAACTCGATAATTTTCAAGAACTCATGAGATGGATTTACACATGAGCAGAAAAAATATTGGATTTGACCTCAACTGACCTGAATCGGGTATTTTGAGAAACCGTGGAATCTGGGCTCGGATGAGACCTGACTTAACTAGAATGAGTCATTTATAGTGTGTTATGATGTTAGTTTTGAGTCATGTAGAGTAGTGTTTCTCAAACTTTCTCCTTAAAGGACCTCTTTTTTTAATCGTTGGATAAAGTGACTATCACTGACTACATGACAGTTTATGAATATTTCATTTTATACTATAAATCTTTGTATAATTCACATTTTAGATGAATTTTGGCAGAATATTTCATGAATATTCCATCAAAGATGAGTTTACGTGATGTTTTTCAGAATTCTAATACATTTTACTCCACATTTTATATATACAGTATATATTGATATATTTTAAACAATCAGACATACTTAATATGCTCCTTTTTTGACAACTTAAGCTCCTAATTTTTGCTGTAAAAGATATTAAATGTAAGAATTCCACATCAAAATTCAAATAGACCTTCGTTATAAGAGTTTTGTACTTATATTATCCCAAAATGTTTCGAACAATGTCCAAATCCACCATTTTACTCCAGCTAAGAAATCGGGTGTGTTTACCTGAGCGTTTGCATTCAGGTCAACTCTCATTGAACTCAGCACTCACCAGAGACTCCGGTTCTCTCTCTCCCCTCTCTAAAACGTTACATTCGTTACAAGTACAGTACACTCCTCTTTCAGCTCTAGTCGGCAGTCGACATTAAAGAATATAAACACCCGCCAATGAACCTCTGTGGATCGCCAATGATGACAGCTCAAGATTACATCAGTATTTAAAATGAGAAAATGTGTAAACCCTTTCTTTTCAGCTCCACACCTTTTCTCTCGTCTGCAGCGTCCTGCCAGCTCAGCATCACCGGTGGATCTTAACTCAATCAAACCTCAAGCCGCAGCACTCGACCTCGGGGTTTCCAGAAGTCTTAAAACATTTTGATGAAGTTAGAAATGTTCCGGGCCTACTGCGACTGTAAATTTACCAACATCTGTCTCGGTCTCAGGTTTTGAATATGCCTTTTTTAAAAGGTGAATTTCTTGGCGCAGAATCGAGTTTCTTTTCTTCTGCATTTTTGCAACCATATTGCTTCACCGAACATTGATCTTGGCTGATTTTGCAAAACCACATTCGCGATCAAGTCATGTTTTTTTAACTGTCGGTGCCAACATTTTCAAAGTGATGGCGTTCGAACATGAGCACTCTGTTCTCTGCCAGCGCTGGAACAACCCTGATGAGAGATTCCTGTCTTTGTTTTCTGACTTTGCTCTTCTCACTGGTTTGAAGCGCGAGAGCTCTGCTGGGTAAAGTCAGATGTCTGATGGCAGTTGTTCGCTGTTTGCTTAAGAGGCCGATGTCAATCTAACCATCAACCCACGCAGTCCTGATAAAGCCGTGTTTCTATAAACACACCCAGGACTGCTTCCATCTCTCAACATGTTACCTTTTTAAAGCTGCTTTTAATGTTTGATTTTATATTTGACTCTGTAACTAGTCTTTACAGTATCTAGAAAAGTAACATTATCATTATAATAAAAAAATAAAAATAAAAAAAAATGTCATATGACACAGACACACAACTTGAAATCAAGTTTCTGGATGCTCTGAGGGTTTCATTTCCACAATATCTGCAACTCCAGTATGGTTCAGGTCGAGGAAAACAAAAAAATCTCAAGGTTAGGCAATTAAGACGACTGATTAGTCAGGTGGAGAAACATTAAAAGAAAAGAACAGATTGTCGATTCTACGAGAGACGATTCAATTTGGTCTTCTGCTTGAAAGTCAGACACATGTTGCCAAACAATAAAATGTCCTTATCGGGGAATAATACAAAACCTAGACTTGTGTTCAACATGACAGGTTAAAAATGTGCATATGTTAGAGAAAGACTGTGTTAAATAAAGAACAAACAAAAAAAAAAAATGGATGCTGAAAACTAATCGTCAGAATACATGTTGGCCATGTTCTTTTCTGGAAGCCACGTTTATGTTAAAAAACTTAACATTTCTTTTTTCAATTCAGTTTTCAATTGTATGTTGGTCTGGTTAGGTTTACACACAAAAAACTGTTTAGTTAGATGATATTGTGGCTTAAAATACCAGCTTTTGTCTCCACAATCACAGTTGGATCAGTGCTGGTGTAACAACCTGAGAGTAAGGCATACATGTAATACAATATTGATATGATAGGTATTGTACAAATGTCAGTATGGTATGTATGACTCGTGCAAATGTGATTGTATTCTTGGTTTCCAAAAAAAATTTTTTATTCTGGCGACCTGCTCGATATGATAAGTGTGAGGCATCTTTACATCAAGTGGATGGTTATCGTTACATATTAAGTCCACTTCTTCCTGCATTGGTGCTGAATGCTGGACGTGATGGACGTGCTCCAGAAAGATCCATTGCGACCGTGTTTCCTAGAGAGTCTGGGCTGGCATTTCAACAGGTTACCGAAAAGGAAGCCAGGCTGTACTCCATTGGCCTACCATGAGCCTGTGTCCCTTAATCCCATGATCCACGACCATTAAACAAGGCTAAAGACGGGATATCCAACATCTACCAGCAGTGGGAGGGAGTGCCACCTGTCCGCACTGTGTCACCTTTCAGTCCAACGGTCCTCATCGAGCCTGAGTGTCTCTGCGCCTGCAGCCTCGGAGCGCCAGGAGATAAATCGGCCCGGACAGGGAAGGCCGCTGCCTCCGCCGCTCGCCTGCCACCTCGAAAGGGTTAAGTCGGATCCCAGGCTGGCCACATCACACTGTTGGGCCATTTAGTGCAGGAAACCTGATAGTTTGGTTCCTTTTGATGGCCTGATTCCCAGGCTTAGGAGAATAAATTAAATGCAATCCCCGCCTAGGCCTCAGCTGCAGCGGCAGGGCATGCTGATTTAGGATTTTCATCTGGGGAGCTTTTCCCTCCCTTCCTGCTCTCCTCTTCCATAACCCCCACCCTTCACCCCCACTCCTCCCCCACCGAGGAAAATGGTGAATATGGGTTAAAATATGGCCTTTGTTTGGCCATAATGAAGCTTCCGTACAGCTGTCAGTCACGGCGAGTGAGTCGTCGGAGAAGAAGAAGAGGGCTGTAACTGCTGCTCACCCTGTGGCTCTGACGTCCACATGGAGTCTGACATTCAGAATATTCAGTCCTGATCCGCGATGCCCCGTCGCAGTGTGAGGGGCTTTAGTAGAGCCACCAGTCTTATGGGCGAGGGGGCCAAGACAAGCCTGTCATATGTGTTCAGACCACAGATCTGAGAGTCGGTGTCGCCTGTGTCTCCGAGTGGCAGAGCTGTCCCGGGGTTTTTTTCACGGATGATGAAACAAGAACGCGTCCCTCTGGTCAACTACCGGTTATAAAGTCGAGCACTGCCGCTGTTGTCGCTCTCCAACCGAGACTGAACGAGGCTCGGATACAAAGTAAGTTCTAAGTGCTTTAGACTTGGACGTGTTTGTTCTGTTACTTACTTTTTTAAGAGATCACGATGCAGTGGTAAAGAAACATCACTTAATCTCAGTATTATGGTATCAAGAGGTCATTTCAGTACACACCGGAAAAATAGCTTATCGTAGTTTTGACAAGCCAAACAAAGACGAGAAGTGAAACACGATAAAAAATGAGACTCTCTTCAGTGCATGTCTGTTGAACTTGACGTATTTCGGACTCGTCTTTGCTCAGCGGGTGTTTTGATTGGTGCAAACACGGCGGGAGATGTCCTGGCTTCTGTTAAAAATACCATTTTTTTTTGTTGCCGTAAACGAGGCTGGAAATTGTCCTGAGGTGTCCTGAAAGATATCCAGTGGTCTCACACAAAAAATGTTGAAAGTGTCCAACTGTGGTCACTGGCTTGGCGGCCTCCTCGCCTTTAACTCCCACCGCCATCCACCTCCACCTCCACCAACGTGTAATGCGAACGTGATGTGACGCATTTTGTAGAAATGGTTTGCAGAAGCGTTTTATAGCCAGAAGTCATTAATATATACATGTATAAGGTGAGTATGAGTCTGTAGTGTTTTATACAGAAAACAGAGGCTGTTTCTCACCAGGAAATAATAGTGCTCAAACACATTTGGCTGGCTCCATCAACCACTTCCTGTTTGATTTCCCATCAGTAGCAATAACAGACAGCAGGGTATCATTTTGGTAAGCAGAGCGACTGTTTGGCTGGAGCGGGAGGCCGTTCTGTGCTGCAGCCTGTCTTTGTGGTAAGACGGGTGTATCAAAAAGGCCTTGCGTAATGTGGCTTTCAGGAGGGGAATTTACAATGAAGTCCAGGCCTGACACGTTCAATTATGAATTTAAATGAGTCATCTCACGTCAATCTAATATCAGTCTGTGGATGGAAGCCCAGGGAAGCTTCTTTCTTTCTTTCTTACTTTCTTTCTTTCTTTCTTTCTTTCTTTCTTTCTTTCTTTCTTTCTTCCTGTTTTTCCTTCTTTCATCTGTCACCAGCAGACAAACACGGCCTGTGTGCCGCTCCTGTGTGATACATGAGCAGCGGTGGGTGGTCCCTGACATGTCTTCATCCAGCAGTCAAACCGGAACACGATTTCATTACAGTGGAATAAAGCAAAAACCAGTTTTGTCCACGGAGGACACTGAGCCTTTGGGTTTCAGTGAAGCGCAAAGAATGCTGACCTCGTGTATCCAATTTTAGCTATCTCTTTGTTTTCCCTGCACTTCCTTACAGTACACTTCTTTTTTTTACGGCTGCAGTTTAATAACCAAAGAGCAAATGCTTTTTAAAGCAGTCTGAATCACGTACAAGAAAGCGAGGGGGGAGAATCGAGCAGACCACGAAACGGTTCATGCAGGATCGTCCAAAATAAACTTTACCTCACATTCCCGTTTGATAACAATCTGAAGACAATAAACTTTAACACGGGCTTAAATGTTTACGTACGGCTCAGACAAATATGGCACGCTCGTCGACTCTCGCTGGCAAATTAGCTTAACCTTTCAGTTTTAGCACTTGTCTGAGCAGGTTGAACCAATGACTGCCCCATTTGTTTTCGCATCCAGAAAACTCAATGCATGGATGCTTCTCATGTGGTGACAAACAAACGCTTTTCTCTCGACACCCAGCTGGTTTTGAAATTGTGGCAGGTTTTTTGAAAAGGTTTTTTTAAACACTCGAGGATCTTGCAGACTTTAACCGACTTTTAACAAGACCAACAGTCTGACTGATGTCCAATTACACCCGGAGATTCTAATAAACATGATGACGTGCTCTGCTATTTGTGGAGCCTTACGAGGCGATGTTTCACACAGCACGGGAAAATCTGAAAGGATTTTTGGGTCCAGACATCACCGGGCTGCTACGCTAAAGACGTAAGCATCCGTCAGTCACTCCGAGCGATCCCAAGTCGAGGCCGCGGAGCAGACGGGATGTCGGCATGACTCCACAGACTGCTGCCTCGTAGTTATCCAGATAGCGGAACTCTTGCCGCCCAGATTTGGCGTTCTACCGTGCAATGATGGCAGCCCGCTACTGTTTGCCACATCCGGGCCACGGTTCATTTCCCTTCTGCTGGATCTGCATGTAGCGGTCTCTGTCGCTGACCTCCGGTGGTTTCTCCTCTGCTGCAGTGATGTGTTGGTGACATCACTGCTGGACACTTCTCCTCTGAAGGGCCAAAACAGGCTGGACACTTTCAACCAGAGAGGGCAGCAGCACACTGCCTTTCTCAGCTTCAACCAATGTAATAATATTTACTAGTGGGCTGCAGTCGGTTGAATTAAACACACATTATATGGAGAAAAACACTTTTGAAGATTGAGAGGCCCTCAGATAAATGTGGTGGTCAGATTTTTATGATTATTTTATCTTTATTTAATGACGCCGTACTTTATTCTTGCACTGCTCCATTTAAATGTACCTATTGTTTTCTCTTCCATCATCCATTGTTAGAAGTTTATTTCTCTTTTATCATCATGTGTACTAATAAAATGAAGTTGTTATTGTTATTATTACTGACTTTACTGACAATTTGACATACTTTCTACATCATGAATTAGATCATTATGGGAAAAATATTCTTATTGGCTGCATTCATTTGATTTCAGCAGCCCGGGGTGTCGATCTCAACTTCAACAGAAATCATTCCAGTCAGGTGAGATGCCGAACAAGCCAAATAACCTGCAGACGTGTCATTTTGAAACAATACTGTCGAGTTACAGATTTGGGTGTTTAAATGACGGACAGCTCTGCCTGGTGAGTTTCTCCACATGGGAACGGGACAGCAGGTCGGGTAATGCGTCACTGGACAGTTGTAAATTGCTTTTATTGGTCTTGCCAGGGTCTTAGGGTTAGACGGAGGTTATTCAAGGCTCAAACATCTCCAGACACACTCATATTCACACACGAGATGTATGCGCACAAGATCTTTGTCACTCCTCACACACACATATGCAGACACACACACACACACACACACACACACACACACACACACACACACGGAGGCTCTATCTCTTTGTCTGTGGGGTTAATCTGAGGGCCAGATCAAAGGGTCAGGTCCAGGAGATAAACTCCGGCCCTGGAGGTTCCAGCCCCCTTCTTCTCCGTATATCTGCAAATCATTAAGCTCAAGGTGATTCACGGCAGCTCACCGAGTAGCCCCAGAGGATTCTGGGCCAGATAGAGGAGGATTTGTCCGAGCCGTCGCTGCCGACCCCGCTGCCACTCACGCTGACGTCCCTCTGTCGCTCGGCTTTGAGCCTCTGCGCGCTCTGAACCAGACATGAGAGCCACTCAAGACACCCCGAGAGATAAAAGACCCTTCACCCCTGACAGGACGGGATCTGGCTGAGAACACACTGAGCAAATTACACTCTCCGCCTGCTTTGCATGGGAGATCTCCACGAAGGAATCCTTTTGAAAAGGCCAAATATCCAGCCGGTTGAATGTCTGGAGGGTTTATTAAGCAGAAAATGTTCAATGAAAGGCAAAAGGCCGTGCCTGTTGCTGCTTGATTTGGAATACACTAACAAAGTCGACCGGGGCGGATGAATGGGTACATGTGTCATCGCCGCTGACACGCTAAATGAAGGGTATCAAAGCGTGGAGGTTTGGCGTGGAGGTAGGGCCAGAGTGAGCGAGAAGAGAAGAAAAGAGGCAGAAGGAGAAGCGAAGATAAGCGAGAGATAAGAGCGTAAAAGTATTGAAAAGACGGAGGCTCCAATAGCTGGGCTGGCCAAAAAAAAAAAAGTTCCGATTTATCGCTGTCGCAGCTTCTTGATTTCTCTTTTCGTCGCCGCGACACCCGTGTGTGGCGGAGGGGGAGCTCGGCCTCCGGCTAATTGGGATCCCAACCTTCTTCAGAGGAGTGAAAAGGCTCTCACCTGGGTGCTTTGACACCTTTAGAAGGAGACAGGTGACGCCAGTGTAACCCCCCCCCCACCCCCACCCAAGAAGAGAGAAGGAAGAAGAAGGGTGGAGGTAGGATGAGGGTGCACCTCGGGGCGAGCTTTGGCGCCGTGACTCAGGTTCGCCTCTCTGTTTGTGTGAATATTGCTTTACCTGTGTTGCGATGTGTGTGTGTGTCTGTATTCATGCATATACAAGTGGAAGCCTGCACACCTCCAAACACAGGGAGGTGAGTGTGCGTTTCTCCAGATCCGACCGTGTGCTCATTCCAGGTATTCAGCAGGGCGTGTAACAGGGTGTGACCAAGGCGTGAAACACTTACAATGACTGCAACGTTTTTTTTGCTTTTTTTTTAAAAAATATCTTAGAGGTCAGTTATAATTCCCTTTCAGTATGGTTTGGGGAAATGCACACAAAATGTCACTTCGCAGATCTGTGAATGGTGTACGCAAGCTCGGGACACGCCTGAAGACAAACCACACACAAAGACCGTTTCCACCAACCAGCAGCGGCTTCTTTGTCTTTGACTCACGCAACGACCCGGTTAGGATTAAGCAAAAAATAAACCCTTGGCCCTGCTTAGGGTTGGGATAATATACTTCAGGTAAAAGAAATAAGTAACGCAAGTCACGCCAACAGTAGTTTCGTCATGTTATGTACGCGATACATGAATTGGAAAACGAATCACTCTTTAATCTTGGTCACCAACAGAACTCTCTAGAGGGATAGTCCTATGAACGACCCATCCAACCACCCACAATCTGGACTTTTCTCGTTCTTTTTAAGTTGCTGTTGTAGATTTAGAGAGATGCTTGAGGAAGTGACGTTAGAGGGGTTACCTAAAGCGCCGAACTTTGAAGCGTAAGGCCGCTGTTTTTGATGCGTTGGGAGCGAGAACAGGCTGGATATCCACTCTTTCATCGTGTTGAAAAGCAGATGTGCATCTCCTTTCAATCAGAGATCTGGGATCCTCCAATCTCGATCCCAAACTGTCGACCAGGCAACACCCGGAGCTGAAAGATGAGGTGTGTCGCGAACTGCTGTAAAAACCCCCAAGTGTGTCGCATTTTCCCAAAGCTCTGTTCACAAGTCCAAAGAACGCACGTAAACTTAGAATTAGGTCTCATTTCAACGCAGAATGTGACGTTTACGTGACCAGAATATCTTCATAGACTGAATTATAGTGGAAACTATAGCAAGCATCTGGATTGGGCAGCCGGCGATGTATTTCAGTGTCTGTCCTCGTGTTGTATTTCTCTAAGACGCCGTCGTTGTGAGTGACACTTGACAGACTGACAGGAATCAGTAGAAATCCAGCTGAAGACCCGTTTCAAACCACCTCCAAATGTGGGTTTAGATCTGATTTGCAAATTTCATGTGTCATGTTGCAGTGCAGACTTGAATAAAGCATATTACATAACAGCCTTTGTTTTTATATTGAGTTTCATTCTCATAAGAAAGGGATTTATTATTATTATTATTTATTCGTTCTTGTCCCACGCCTTGAAATACTGTCTTTGACAGGAGACAGACAATATTAAAAGGTTTACCTCTTCCAAGTGGAATATTATCAAAAAGCTGGAGACCATTTACAGATTACATCTATCAGCATTTGGTCGGTGTTAGGCTGGTGTTCATTTCAAACGCTGGGTGTGACTCTTAAATCCTCTCGGGCCGGTCTGAGCCACGCAGCCCCACCGACGCCACCGTCCTCAGCCAGCTGATTTCCTGAAACATCAGAGGCCAGGAGTCAGATGGCACCAGATGGGGAGATGGAGATAAATGTGGACAAGAGTACAGGCCAGGGGCTTTGCTGTTGCATCACCGGTCTCCCTGGCCAACATGTCAGCTTCATAGAAAAACATTAGGGAAATGGTTACGATCAGCGAGATAACGCGCTGAGATTGTCCACGAAACACAAATTTAATCATCATGAACACATAATCATCAGACTGTAAGAGTATAAAAACAATGACAAGCTTCCGGGGAGCAGGTTTCATGATAGATTGCTGCCATTGGTGTGTATGAAAGGTAAAGTGCCATTTAAATGTAGTTATTTATCAATTGCTGGAAAAACAGTTATGATCTTTAATGTGGCCATCAGAGCTTGTGACATGTGAAAATGTATAAGTCAGCTGTGCAGTGTTGAACTCGATGGAGCTAGAATGGAGTGATAAACACTCGAAAAGACAAGAAAAATGCTTTTCCTCAAAATACTGAGCTTAAAAAATACAACTCGTAAGACTCCTGAGGCTCCACCTCTTTTTTGAGCGGGACAGCTGCCACACACAGGTGGAGTGGTGCCACTTCTTTCCCACAAGTGAGGAAATAAAATCAGATATTTCACTAAAATCATCACTAAAACGCTTTTCATGCAAGAGAGCCTAGAAACAAACAAATGCAATGGTCAAAGATTTCATATTGACATTTACGTTAGTCTGATTGATTCCCGACTGCAAGAAAATGTTCCGACCTTAAAAAAATGGTGGAAATATTTGAGGAACATTAACTAGTTACCGTCCCTTGGCAGCAAGCGTTATCAGGAGCACTGTCGGGATGTCTTCAAGGCGTTTATGTAGCCACAACACTGGGTTAGCGTAACCTTAAAGCACAACGTTGTCTCAAAGTGAAATTGAAAATTGAACCCCAAAGAAGCAAAGTTGTACAAAGGTACATTATTCATATTTATCCTGCCTGTGTTGCTCTCGCAGGCAACTGAAAATCTTTGCTAATTAACCCGTCGTCCACCTGCTCAGCAGGAAATGACAGGAAGTGAGCCAACAGGATTTTGTGGCTAAATAGGAAGCTACTTGTTCGGAGTAAGTGAGGAGCAAAAACAGCTAAAACTACGGTACATTTGGGAACACTTTTATGGGAATAAAGACTCTGACACAGATCTTCTGCAAGTGTCAGTAAGCCACTGGTGACAAATCCGCTACTACAACTTTTCAAAATCAGTTAACGCAGGTTTAAGAGAATGTACTTCCACTTCTATACACCTGAAAAACTGTTGTTACCCAACACGATGCACTGTGAATGAAGAGTCTCCTTTTGCGATTGGATGACAGACTAATTTACTATCAGCGCTGGAGGACGTTTCTCATGGGGAGGTGGTTGCTCCCCGCCTGGTTGTGTCATCAGTCTGTGTGAGGCCTGAAACGTCTCAGGATGTCTGAGGATCAATGAGCTGACAGGTCGCGACTTATGTGGCATCAGGGCAAAGCCGGGCTGAGACGTTCTGCATTGTGAAAGTGTTCTTTACCCACAGGGGCTGGATTTACTTCTACATGCTGGAGTGTGGATCCGGAAAAAACAGTTTGGCACCGATTAGACTTTGTGTGAACGTCTTGTGTCTGCGGAGAAAAAGCCTCATAGACGTCTTTCTTATACGGTTTGTTGTTTCCGCGTGGCGGAGTCGGATCGGGTCACTCACTGTGCCGTTTGATGGATGAGGAATGGGTTTGTAAGAATACTGCGTGTACAATGAGGCATGTTCATGTTCTGTTCAATAAAGTAATGTGTAATTAAGATAGAAGATCATTCACATATCACTTTAAACATTTACATTTTAAGTCCAAACGCAGAGGAGTTGGACTGTGCTATCATGTCCCCACATAACTGCATTTCCCATGAGCACATGTGCTGTTGTCTGTTTGCTGCCAGTATACTCGGGATATTAAAACGTTGGTGCCAGATTAAACAGCTTTGGGTCCAGATGAAGCCCATTACAGTTCTGGTTGACTCTCATTTGGTCCATGTGGAGATAAATCCAACACCGCGCTCATGCCAATATGTCTTTTTCCATTGTGCTCAGGCCGTTTAGTGGCTTTAACGATGGTGTAAGGCCGTAAACACTGAGCACAGGCTGAGATGATCGCACGGCCCCCCGCTGTTTGATCGCAAGCAGTTGTTTGCTTTTTAAAACAGGTGTTGTTTATCCACAAAGATGGTTGATCTGTCACGTAATTTAACGATTATGATTATGAAAGGCCAATGGAATATTTTCCCCGTTAAGTGCACACACCCTTGATTGGATTTTAACCCTGCAGCATTATCCGCTCTCGGAAATGGTGCCGTTATCAGCTGTTTGGCGGATCTGCCAATTGCATCACTTCACCTGCCACACAAAACCGCAAATTGGCAGGTTACATGTTGAAGGGAAGGAGCCGGAAACCTTTATATAAATATTATCGCAGCTCTTGTCTTTTCCCCCCCTGAGGAATAATAGATGTTTCATCTCCCAACACCACAACATAATCTCCCAATAATCACCACTCTCTGATTTAAAACCACAGTACAAGGAGTGAATAAGATTCAGCTGTAATTGACCTGTCTCACAACCAGCAGCCTCACCCGATGAAGATGTCAGCGGTAAACATGCAGTATGAATGTAATATGATGATGATGTAATATGAGCGTACAATGCCCAAAAAACATTTCCTGGTGGTAAACAGTACAGTTAAAGCAGCAGTAAGTGATTTTTTTTTTTCAATTAAAATAAGTGTAAAGATGTGGTAAAATATCATAAAGCTCCATATTCCAACAGCGATCGCTGTCGGTACCCCGTGTCTCTCCTCCCACGGCTCATGCAGCAAAAGAGAAAATAATGTATTTTGGTGTCCCTGCCCACTTTATCCAATCAGGACAGAGAACGCCATAAAGAGGCGGTCCCATCTGATCCTTCGGTCCTCTGCTATGTCTGGCGAATATCGCTGCAGGTTCATGTGGCGACATAGAGAGGAGGGGAGGGGATTAGTGGACAGGAAGTTAGCTAAAACGACACTTGCAGCAACTTTAAAGGTGGAATGACCAAAACAATCAGCTGAAAGACGCCACATAATGCTTGAAAAATAGTGTAGAGTAATGAAAATTGTGTTTGGGTTGACCAGTTTTGAGATAAAAAAAAACTACTGTGGTAGTATGTGCAGAACACCGAGGCCAGTTCAGGTCCGACTAAGACGTATACATGTGGGAGTAAATCAGCTTCCAAACACATTATCTGGACTAACGTGTTTACATGCCCTTAGCAAAAAGTAGTATACTTGAAGTTCATTTTATTAAGTATGCTTGAGTATAGTATAAGTATAGCAAGTATACTATGGACCATGTACTTGTAGCATACTAGAAAGTATACTAATTTAATACTTCCTCGGACTAAATTGGAACATTTTAAGTTTATAAAAGTATACTTTAAGTATACTTTATAAGGACATTTTAAGTTTACAGAAGTACACTTTCAAGTATACAACAAGTACACTAATCTATATACTACTAGTGTACTAAGTATATACTTCTAGTCCACATTTTAGTTTATTAACATGTAAGTTTATAACAGGGGTAATACCTCAAGGTAAATGTGTGTAGTGAAAAACATTTTTATTCTGCTAAATTAAATGTAAGCTCAACTCAATGACTCAAACTTTCCCTGTACTTGCATCAAGATATTGTAAGTATTACCACTTGCAATGTGACAAGCTCTAGCAAGAGATCCACCATTTATTACCATACATACCAACAGTTTAACAGACGGTAAGTCTCTCCTGGAAAACACCCCTTCACTCACGGTGCCAACATTTTTATCATCTTTGTTAATTCAACACAATTTAACCACAGAACAAGGATGTGAATTAACCCGCAACCATCTTACACATCATCTTATTCACAAACACATTCACAAACCATAATTACACTAACAATAACAGAATACCCAAGAGTCTTTGCGCCACAGTCCACAGTATACTAAAGTACAAGTATAAGCTTTAATATTAAAGTATAAGTCTAAGTATTAATGTACTTAGTCTTAGACTATTCTTTATACTTTTCAGTATAAGCCAAGTATACTTCACTATACTTTTCCTAAGTATATAAAATGTAGTATATAAAAAGTACACTTCAAGTATACTGCCTCAGTTTTGGACTTCAAAAGTCTGGTTTAAGTCAGACTAACACAATAGTCTAACATTTTTAGAACATCATGCAAACACAGTGACAGTAGCTGCTAAGCTAAAAGCATTAGCACACATGTATGGAGCCATTTTATGTATTTTTTTTCAGTTGTTTACGGTCTAAAATAAGTTCCAGTAGTTTGTAGAACTGACTGATTTTTAAAAATGTTTTAGGTAAACTTATCAGTGAATTCCTTTATCTTTCTTCTACACTTTAAGAGGTAAATATTCTACTGTTCACTTAACTCCCGCTTTATTGATGGCTGTCACTGATAAATATTTTATAAATATTGTGAAAAAAGCCTATAAAAAATGATGCGATGTTGAAGGCACGCTGCAGCTGTTTAGTAAACGAGGCTGAAACATTCAGGCTCAAGCTCCAAAATGACTGAATCCTACAATTTCCAACATTGTAACTCATACTGAGGGTAACACACTTCCTCCACAACAATCTTTCAAAGGCCATAAAAATTAGCTTTGACAAAAACGCAAATAAAATTGCATCGCTGTTCTTGATGTATACATGTGTCACACACATCTCAGCCCAGGCAGACGGACTGAGGGAAGAAAACACCCCTGAAGACGGATTAAGTCTGAGAAAATCTGTCCGGGAAGACGAACAGGTGGAGCCGACCTGGTGGTCCGACCCAAAATAGGTCTCGTGGGATGGAAATTGTGTTCCTGGATGCATACGTAAACACGTGGCTGTGTGTGTATTAGTGTGTTCTAGTGTTTTAACACATGGAGTGTGTGTCTGTGTCGTGTCGTCTCCTTCTGTGCCTGCTCGGGCCACACATGTACGCCTTTGTTTGCGTGTTTGGGGTGTCATGGACTTGATGGTTTAAGCCTTCTCCCTTCATACCTTCAGGAAGACATGACCTGAGGCCTCACACACACACACACACACACACACACGGTCCACAGTGTGTGTGCAGAGCTCAGACAGCAGGCCTTGGTGTCATCCATTACTCCTGTGAGTTCAAAGTCCAGCAGAACAATGAGACACAATTAGGAGCTTACAGAGGGGATCTGGGCCTTTCGCTGCCGGGTTAGCAGATACTGACGGAGGTGCACACGCAAAATCTTTGTGTGTGTGGGTGTGTGTGTGCTTCTGTCTTTCTATTAATATCTGTCTCTCTTCTTTTCCTGCTGTCTGTCTGTCTGTCTGTCTGTATTTCTGCTCTTGCTTTCTCCTCTCTCTACCACTTAAAGGTGTTTGAAAAAGGAAATAATGACTGAAAGCAGAGACTTCATCAGAGGTAATGGACGTGGTGTAATCGTGAGGAGTGGCAGGGATCAGGAGGCCCCCCCCCCCCCCCCCACCGCTCTGATTCCCATTAAGATGATTACTTCTTTAGGGAAACTTGGTGGTCCGGGGAGGAAACGGGTTCATTTGATGAGCGATGAGTGTAAACATTAAATATACAACGCATCCAGTCTGATTGTTGACGGATGTATTAAATGCGGAGAAAAGCAAATGAAAAGCAGAAAAAGGCGTAATTAAATTCTGCCCTGCACACACTATTCATCATCCCGCTGAATTCTCATTGAAACAGTCGTTTAACATTGTTAACAAACAAAGACGTGCTCTCTAAACATCAGCTGCAACTTAAATAATTGCCCGATAATTGAGTGTAGACGTTTAGTATAATACTATCCCAGGTGTTTCCAGTTAAAAACAGGTGTGATCCTATATTTCATTCACTGGCCATGTACAGTAGATGTGCCCAGAGAAGTTCAGAGAGTAAATAGAAAGGTTATTAAAGGGTACCAGCGGACATTGGTGGCAAAAAATGCATTTGAATATCTAACAACAGTTTATACAACCACTGAATGCAGAGAGAGAAACTACGTGGGTTTGTTGTTGGCGCATCAGTGCTGCCGAACATGATGGAGCAATCATGTTCATACGCTGAAAGACCGAACAACATGTGTGATATCACTGAAAAGTCAGAAAAACTGGGCTTTATATGTGTGTTTTTTTAAGCATATAGGACTAGCGGTTCAAAAGTTACAGGACATTTCACTGTTTCTGGTGTTATTAACTATAAATGTGCCTTTTATTAATGATGCCAATGATTATAGGTGTTGGCAAAAAAATGCCCATGACAAATTCCTACAGCCTGGGGTGACATACTCTTTCTTAACTTCTCCTTTTTTCCTCCTATAAATAAAAAACACCCAATTTTCTATATAAAGCTGGATAAAACATGTAAATCCTCACACGACATGGTAGAGACAGTGAATATGATATGATATAATATGATTTCTGCTTGATAAATGTCTTTTGGTGGGTGTGGTTTGCTTTTCCAAGCCTGTGTTATAGTTATTTCTTGTTATCTATCATAATGTGATTGTATAAAAAGTATTTAAAAGATGTGCAATGGACTCATAAGTAATAAATTGTATGGGAGATGGAAATATTTCAATACAATTTTCTAACAAAAAAACACACACGTACCCTCCACACATGTGCATAGATAGTTAGAATATATACTCTACACTCAAACACAATTAAAGACACACACATACACATCTTCAGCCCCTCCACCCATTAAGCATATTGTCCATGGTGTCCCCTCTGTCTGCGTCCCAGTCATTGTGTGCGTCCAGCGTAACTGGAGACCAGTCTAGACTGGCTGGCTACTGGCTCTAATCCTCAGAAACATGCAGCTGAATCAATCTGAAACCAGAGAGCCGCCTGCCGTCGCCCCTGTTAGCAGCCCGACAACACAAACACTTGTTCATTACACACAAACAGACAAATAACAGTCGTTTACCAACCGAGAGGCGGTCCTGTCGCTGCCCCGACGCTGTAGTCTGATGTATTATTGGTGGCAGTGGTGATAGCAGTGGTATCTGTGGAAGCAACACAGCAGTAGAAACAATGATAGATCAGTGTTAGATGATGTCACAGCGCGAGGAGACTATATGAATGCTGCAACAGAGTTTTAGCGCAACAAGCACAACACAATCAACAAGTTAAAGAAAATATTCCATTAAATATTAGATCCACTTCCTCGGTACACGCACAGTTGTTTCCTTCTAGATTGACAGCTCCAAACCGCTGTTGGATGACCTCTGGATTTAAATTGAGCCTAGCTTGAAGCTGGTAACTGGCTTTCAACTTAGCACGTTTTCACTCCCATCGCATCAAATTCAGCAGCTCAGTCAGCGGCCGCAAACTTCTGACTATGATTCTCTACGCACCCCTCCCTCCAAGTTAGCACTAATACGTTACATGCAATATTATGGTTAGACTTTCACTAGTTACCTACTTGGTTGGGATAAGGCAAAAAACCAACTACTTGATGATGGTTAAACAAAAGAAACTGCTGTTATGTTTCAGACAAAACACCTACTTGGTTAGAGAAAGGAAAAATCATACTTTGGGTTGAAATAACTACATTCAGTCTCATAGTGAAGTCAGGTCATATCAGCGACATCCATATACATGGGTTGACTTACACATGTTATATGAATTAAAAAACATATACCACTCTTGACTCTTGGTCACAAACTGGACTCTGATTGCTTGAAGGAAGTCCGTTCAATGACTAAATAAACCACCCAGTCCACCCGCTGACTCAGACTTTTCATTACACTCCTGCACTAAAAGAAGTGATGGTAGCGGGGTAACCGCAGCATCAAACTAAGAAGTGACAGCCACTTATTAGGCTGCTGTATTTGAGACGTTGGGCGGGAGAATGGGCTTCATCACCCACTTCTCTCATCATGTTGCCTTCATCTAACATTAAGAATAATCGAGGCTACAACAGGCTACATTTTGACCTGGCTGCTGCAGATTTTACCACAGCGTTTCAGGAATGTTGGGGGCATTGACGGAGCGTTTGCTTCTTTGAAACATAACCAGGGCAGAGGAATGCGTCACTGGCTAAAGTATGTCCTGGCGGCGGAGGAATGAGCGCAGAGCAGATGGTCCCATGACGGCAACTTATTACAATCGATTTTTTTGCTACCGCAAATAGAAGCCGTTTGCACACGTTCATGAAACGCAATCGGTGGAATGTCACGAGAGAAAATAAAGTCTGATCGAAGACTAATACTCCTGATGAGCGAAGACATGTGTTGAGGAGAGAATGTCACCGATGTCTAGACCGCGTGGAGTGATTTTCTTTCCACGAGCGTGACGGTCCTCAGATCATCTTCACGTCCACGCTCCGGCTCGCTCTACAACATGACACTGAGGGATGGTGGGAGGAGCGGAGGGGGAGGGCTGGAGCGGATGGTATGACAGTCAGACATGGCGAAGTGACTCTTCATCCGCAGCTCTGTAACATGTGCGTCATTTGTCTTTGGGGTTTTCTGTCTCTCGGAGTCTCCGTCCGCAGATGAATCTGTTACCGAAGATCATCAGTCTGTAACCAAAACCACACACGTGCTGTCGCTTAGAAAAAGAAAGGCTACTGTACGACAAGAGGAAGAAAATATTAAAGATCAAAAAAGTGTATTTCGGTAAGATCTTAATAACTGTGATTAGCGCCCAGTTAGATAAAATCATAATCTTCTGTTGCTCTTCCTGAGACATCAATCACCTACGTCCCCTCGGACTTGTCTCTGGCGAACGCTTGATCAATTTGTGGTCTTAACGCGGCCGCCTGTCTGCGCTCGAGAAGACAGGCAGAAAATAAACACAGGAAACGAGGATGCAGCAGCAGCTGTAATCTCCTGGATCAGCCCGAACAGATTGATCCGGATCAGGCCGCGTGATTCACCGCCGCTCCCGCGATAAGATCCAGACGCTCTCTCTTATTTGTGTTCGTGATTTGTTTGCTTGTCACCAGGCGTGATGCAAACAAGGACTGTGCACGGACTGAGACTGTTTCTGTTTCTGGAGATTAAACCACAGAACTGAATCGGACGTAAATCCACTTGAAAGCTCTGAAACACTTAACAGAACGATTTATATTTTAACTGTGCAGCAGCTAAATGCTAATATAACTGTTGGTACCCAACATCTCTGTGCTTCTCCAGTTAAAGGGAGGCTGTAGACTTTTTATTTTCAACCTGTTTTGTGAATCTCTTGCATAAGCGTGAGGACAGTCAAGATCATTCACCTACACTGTCAGAAAGGGAGGTTTACATTTGTACCTTTAGGGGTATATTGTGTCGTCACTGTGGCAGGACCCTCTCATGTTCAGCTGTTGTACCCTTGTCAGTGTGGTTTGTAACAGCTAACAGACTTGTACCTTTAATTAAAAAATAGAGCTGTAAAAACGGGTACATTTAGAAAAAAACTGTACCATATGTACCTTTTTGGCCCTTCAAAGGTCCACATAGTTACTTTGAGGTCCAATATTTAGTCGTAGGGCGGTAGATAGTGTAAAGCAGAGGTTCCCAAACTTTTCCATGCTAAGGCAGCCCAAACAAAATTAGCTTCTGGCCGGGGACCCCCAAACACACAGACAATGCTACAAAATATGTCAAGAAACACCAACTTTTAGAATCCATTTTCTTACTTTTATTCACTATTCAATAATTATTACATTTGCTTAGCATAAGAAAATTATAATTGAACATCTTAACACCTGTGTGAGAGGGTTTCAAAACAGAGGACGCAATTCGGGCGATCATGGCCATTTTTCTGTATGCCTTAAAGCCATACTTAATGTATGCTGCCTCATATTTTCAGATTTTAGCTGGCCATGAGTTCTTAGGTTTTTTGCCGCAGAGTCCTCCACGGCAGGGCTGTTGGTCTGCTCCTCCGGTCTATTTGTCGTCAAAAACCTGTCCATTTTGTGCTAGCTAGCTACACGCTAGCTTGAGGAGCAGAGCAGCTTGATAACAACCGCCAGGTCTACACAGATAATGACATAGTCATGCAGAACTTTCAGCTGAACCTGAGAATCCGACGATTACGGCAGTTTACATGTTGTATGGTTCAGGACGAATGGTTGTTTAAAAAAAAAAAAAAAAAAAAATGGCAGCCCCCACTTTGAAAACCACTGGTGTAAAACATACAGTGGGAGACAGAAATGGACTCCTGTGCTCCTATGGAGTTTATGTGATACATATTCCTACGTTTTGTTCCACAGCGTAGGTCAACAGTTAATGTCAGTCCGATGTGAAAAAAACTCCAGAGGTCACCTTTAAGTTTTCCATCTCAGGTGTGACAATATTCCTTAAACCGCTGATTTATTCAGGGTTCTTACTCTTTTCTACAGATCATTTTCCAGGACTTTCAGTGACGATCAAGCTGGCAGAACAGACAAGGAGCGTGTATTATCCATGGCTGCCTTAACGTCAATAACTGAAAAGCATGAACACCGGTAACCAAGGGTTGCCGAAGGTTTTACTTTAATCAAGAGCGCTAGTAAATACACAAAAGAAAAAAATATGAAGTCTCTCAAAACAAACATCTAACTCGTTCCCTATTTAGAAAATACCAAACTGTATTGTGTAGTTTTGGAGAGTTTAGATAATGTTTTCAGGACAACACAAGATTTTCCAGGACATTTTCCGTTTGGTCTCATTGTCGTTCTCTGTCCGCTGGTTCGAAGACGACTCCCTCTCCAGCTGAGAGCAGAGAAAAAGCCCAACACGCTAACACCCAATCTGACTTCCCCTCCTCACAAAGAACACATCATGGCCTCGGTGGATTGAGTTGTGTTTACACTATGACACCCTCCCGCTTCCCCCCCCTCTCGTGTTAGCCGGCCATCGCTGCCTGTTTGAGCCGCGGACAGCTTGTTTTCTCTCTGTATATCCTCGGCCGGCGGCGTGGCTCCGTCTCTCCCTCTGAGCCGAGATGAAAGCGTCGGGGTCAGACGTGTATATTTGAACGAGGGGGCGACCACTCAGAGCCGGCCCAGATAAAACAACACTGCCTTCCTCCCTCGGCCCTCCCTGCTCTCCTTCCTCCATCCATCCATTCATCCTCCACTCATTCCAGTCAAACCCTCCTGGTCCTCTCTCGCCTCCTCAAGTCCGCTCAGTTCAAATCATTGAATATGGTTTATGGATTCAGCCATTGTAGAGCATCTTCTTACAATAAAGATATAGAGATTTTTAACCCACATTTAGGTTTTCTACCATTTGTTGTGTCTATATCAGAGCGTTTGAAGCTTCTTCTTTATTCTTCTTCTTCTGACAAGCTCCAGTATGATAAGGTGTGAGGAAAAGAGATTTTTCTTGGAAAAAGGGCTAAAAAAGAAAAACGAAAGGATGTCAAAACAAGTAGACAGTCCTGCCACTCTAAATATAAAAAATAAGGAAGGAAATAGAAAAAAAACCTTTGTTAAAGGAGCACTGTATACTGTTTGTGTATGAATTTGAATATTTACAATATTAATAAGGTAATAATACAAACTGAGAAATATTGATCTTTTCCAACAGCTGTTCTGAGATGAAAGTCAGGTCCAGAACGCTGTTTGAAGCTACAAAGATGGCAGGGTCCGCCACATATAAACAAAGTATGTTTTACATACTGTCAATGTTACAAAGTAAAACAGTATGAAATTGTGCTGTCCTTTAAGGTCAGTTTGTTTAGGCATAAAAGATAGTGAGTCGATGAAGATCTCCCCAAAACTACAAAATGCACCTTTAAAGTGGCTCAATCATCACAAAAGGTTTGCTTACAGTCGGTTAGCGCTGCTAGGCTATGTGACAGAAAGGTGTTTTTAAGATACGGCCGCTAAAAGAAAGCGCTCTCTTGGTCACAATGTTCTTCTGTGGTATTTGTCGTGTCGCTGATGTGGGCTTTATCGCAACCTACCGGCCTGGCGTGCTTGCGTGAGAGCTTTTCTCGAGTTTTCGAGATATTTTGCAAGAGGAAGGTCAGAGAGAATTTGTTCAGCGCTTCCAGCAGGTGTCAGAAATCCGCTGCTGATGTCCGACGGTGCAGATTAAACAGGAAGCAGCGGTGGAGAGAAGAGCAGCTGCTGCAGAGGAGAAACCTGACGGAGTTCGTCTCAAAGCTGCTGCACAAACAGGGTCAGTGAAGACGGTGCAACAGTCTGACGGTCTTATTGCATCACTGTGAGAGCTCATAAAACTCTACCACTGACACACACACACACACACACACACACACACACGTTAACATGAAATCAGTTGGAAACGTTAACAGTATGCACACACATACACACAGCCATGCAATTCACACAAACACGGTTCCTATATGTTCATACTGTGCACACAGTGAACACACACTCCTCTGCCCAAGACACACACACACACACACACACACACACACACACACACACACACACAGCAGAGGTCTGGGTCAAGTGCTGTATTTGAAACAAACACTTCAGCTAAGAAGAACAGGCTGATAAGAGAAGAGCTGAATGAAGCTTAGTCAGACTATATCTGCTGTGTGTGTGTGTGTGTGTGTGTGTGTTGACTATGCATTATTGAGCAGATACCTGATATCTCTGTGGCACGGCGCTGTCATAACACAACACAGGGCGCAGTTTGTTTCATAAATATTGAATAATAGACTGAATATTAGATGAGTCTGATTTATAAGGTAACAACAGGCAGATAAACGGATATAAGGTTTCTTTCTTGTGAGAAATGTGCTTATTGTAAGTCGCTTTGGACAGAAGTGTTTACTAAAGGCCCTAAATGTAAAGATAAACACAGCGAGTTCATAAAAATGACAGAAAATTCAAATGGTCAAATCAGGTAAAATCAAACGTACAAGAAACTCCGGAGCTCGACCTCAATGAACTTTGCTATCAGTCAGTGTTGAGCATTTGCAGAGTCGACCTTCAGTGTCACACATTGTTGTTTATGATATTGAGTGTGATTAACGAAAGACGACGACTAAAGGGGCCGTCCACACCAAGAACCAGAACCACAGCAATCATTTCGAATACATCGTTTTTACGTGTTAAGCCCAAACGAAGTGAAACAAATAGTTTGGTACCAGAGAAACTGAAATGGCACAGAGAGGCTTTATTAGCATTAAAGTTATCAGAGGTCACATTCGGATGGTTTGCAAGAGATCTGGAGGCTGCAGCTGCATCATTCCTCGGGGATATTCATTCTGAAATTGTGATTTTTCTTTTCAAAATCTTTCATTTATGCCGAGTGCCACTTAATTGACTTGGACCCAGTGACATACATACTTATATTAGCGCGTCTAAACAAATATTTCAAGTATTCCGTATATTCAAACAGACCTTGTAGTTGCAGAGATACATTCTGTTAACTATCGAGCAGAGACGCAAAGAAGTTCTTAACAGGCTAAACTTTAAACTACAACACGCAGATTTTAGCTTCGAAAAAACACAAATTCACATCGATGAGACTTGGACACAAAACACGTAACCTGAGATCAGCAGAAGACCGACAGGAAGACAGAGTGTGAGGGACCAACGAGAGAGAAAACCTGTGGAGCCTCTGACTCAGTGAATCCGAATCAGGGTCCCCCTCAATCACGCAACAGACCCGTCTCGTTTGGGAAATTGTTTGTAATTAATGCTCAATTAAACTCGACATGGTCGCCCCAAATCCCCTGTAAGGTAACAGATTAGTCTGCACAGCTGGTCCACATTGGCGGTGCCGAGGCGGCCTCTAGAGTTACCTTGTTAAGGTACATTCCCTTCCTCAATGATAGTATTTATAAGATTTGTTTCATCCCTCTCAGCCGCTGACCGACCCACACAGAGACGGAGAGAGGGGGAGTTTTAAAGGCAAACTTCACCATTTGATTACAGCGGGGTAATCACTGACACTTTGTGAACACAGACACACACACACACACACACACACACATACACACACACACACACACACACACAGGAGGGAAGAATCCGAGGAATCCATCTGCAGATGTATTCATCTGTGTATTAACTTCTTATTAACAACACATGTCGTTTGAGTGGAGAAGCTGAAGTCTGAGGGCTGATTATCTGCCACAGTGATGGAATCCGTGTCTGTGTGTGTCTGTGTGTGTGTGTGTGTGTCTGTGTACAGTACGGTGTGTGTGATATTTGGTTAACAAGGGCCTAACCGATGTCTAACAGGGCTGAGTGTGCTGTGTGGAGGTGGTGGCGAGGGCTTTGTCCACGCCGTCATGCTGTTTGTCGTGGCATTAGGTGGGCAAACAGACCACACCGCCGACTCTCCTGTGGGAAAAGACCAGCGCTCATTTAACGCTCGGCACTGCTCAGTTAACAACATCGCACAGTTTGATCGTCACTGATACCAAAAAATATCGTCGGTCGCAAATATTAAATCTAGGAGGCCGTTCAAATAAATTAGAGTGAGAAGGTACATTTTCCTTCTCAGCTATTTATTCACTGGATGAGCCCAAAACAGTCACTTCTTTCTGGTTATTAATTGTATAAATGTAAATTAGATAATCACTGTACATCTTATTTATATATTCATGTATTGTTATTGTGATATTACACTCTATAGGCTTTATTAATGGTTAATAAATCATAATATCCTCTACAACTCCGCCGGTAAGACATCTTATCCAGTCATGTGAGGTGATTCATTTACTCAAGAACTCTGTTTGAAATCAATTTCGACGTATTTTACTTGAGTTTTTCCATCTTCCGCTTCTTTACACGTCATTATGGAGGAAAATATTGTACTTTACTCCACTACAATTATTTACATTCAGCATTCAGTAATATGCTGCATCAGAGCCAAAGAAGCACATTCTTAAATGTATCTATTTTTCATAAGCAATCAAAAAAACATAAAGGAAAAAAATGTTCAGATAACCAGAAAATTGGTGAATATAACAAAAGGTAATCAACAAGGTCAATAATCAGACAACCCAGATACTTTAAGACTTTTACTCAAGTGCTTTTCATGTGGACAACTTTCACTTTTACCAAAGTAATCTTTACTTCTACTTAAGTATGACTTTTGGGTACTTTAAACAATGCTGACCTTATTCTAATCAAATGGAAAACAACTGGAACTAGAAACTGAACTTGAAAAGATGATATTTTCCCTGACAGACTCAAGTTCATCAGATAACTTTCATTCGCCGCAAAAGAATGAAAGCATGAAAAAATGAATCCAAAATCAAGTATTTCTGCTTTAAACCTTCAAATTATCCATGTGTTAGAAGAGCTTCTGGGTTGCCAGGTTGTCAAAAAGAACATCTCTTTCATCCTCCTCTTGCATGACACTTGTTTCATGTCTTTATCTACAGCTCACCTTGCTGTGGTGATGTAGAAGTGCACTGCTGACTGCGGCTGAATCCAAACCTCCAACCTCCGGTGGTCCTACGTGCCGCGATGTGTTCACTCTCACTGAATCAAAATGCACTTTGATTGACAGTCTACACGTTGTCTTTTACAAGGTCATATCCGTATTGCAATGAACTGTGGGTAATTAAATCAGTAGAGCTCGGTGTAGCCTGCAACTCAAGTGGTTTGGAAGATCTGGTAGTTGGCAGAAAGTCTACTTGAAGGCCCTTGTGGATGAACTGTGAGTTTAGACGGCCCTCGAGACCTGCAGACTTCGTGAAAACACGCCTGAACATAGATTCATACTGAAAGCATGTGAAGCCGCTGCAGGGTTAAAAACACGCATCTTACAGTAGAAGACCATCTCTGTCATGAGTGTTAGTAAGTAATTGGGTTATGGTTCATCTCAGCACTCCCCTGCTCATCACAGTCTACAGAACACCAATAGTAAATAGTTTTATAACCAATAATAACTTCTTTAGTTTAGAGAGACATAGATGATGTCTGCTTTGACTTAAAACACCTCGATCGACCTGCGTTCCCTCCTTCTCGGTCTTTCTGACACGCACATTCCTGCCTGTAGTTTTACATGCGTACCTGTGTGTGTGTTGTGTTTGTCGAGGGGTCTCGGCCGTTGTTGACTCTTGGTGAATGGTTACCTCCCGGCGGTGCGTTGCGACAGGAACCGCAGCGACCTGTGTGCTTATCAGAGAGCAAAAACGACCGCGACAAACACCCGGGCTGTCGATTCAGGTGGAATCTGTGGTGATCATTACCGACGGGCTGTGTGTGTGTCGGCGGAGAGGTCACAAGTGCTGGTTATTGATCACTTTAATGACCTACATGTCAAGGAAGGCGCACGTAATCATTAATACCTCAAAAAGTGTTTCTACTAGGAAATCTCTGTAACATATCTGGGACACCAAAAATCAGTGTGCGTGTTTGAGTGTGTGTGTGTGTGTGTGTGTGTGTGTGTGTGTGTGTCCGTGTTGGTAGATGATGATGTTTTCTCTCATCGCAGCGCGGTGTTGAACCTGCTCTCGTGTTTGGACGGTGATGAAATTCGGCGTGTTTGCTTGTCATGACTGATACAACAGGCGCTGCATTTTCTAAAACCAACAGTCTCACACTCTTCCTGCAGAGAGGAAGGAGGTTCAGCTGCTCTCTGATACCTGCAAACAGTCACAATGTTCACTGACAATACGACAGATATGAATCAATGTTTTTTATGGTTATGTTTAGGACTTCACAGTGCTTCGTTACAGGTTGGGTGAGATCGGGATCTCGTTAAAACATTTAAAAAGTGACTTGAAGCATTATTATACAGAAGTAGACAATATTTCCTCTGAGGGTCTTCTTTGCATATGTATGTCATAAAAAGGCATCAGTATTGAATTGAGAGTCTTTCATCACCATTTAAAAGTTCCTTGTTGCGCATTTAAAGGGGCGCTTCAAGAATTTTGAGGAGCGGTTGTATGAGGCGATTTATCCTTGTGAGTGTGTTACCTGCTGTAGATGACCGTCAGCTCTCTCTCTGTGTGGAGAAGCAGCTCCGGCAGAATGCAAAGCACCTTATCCCTCAACCGAACAACATCCGTATCCCTACGCAAAACCAGAATGTAGAAGTGTAAAATTATTTAGCTCGTGCTCTTTCCAAATTCTATTGTACCGAATGCCTTTATTTATGACAGTAAAACACCTCTTTCACAGTCCAATCTTATGGATAAAAGTATTTTTGGGCCCCAGTGCATCCTGGGATGTTGTAATTACACAGTTTGGCCACTGTGAAAACTGCATTCAAAACCTCTTCCCGGGAGCTTGGGGTAAACTGGTGGCTCGGATTTAAAAAACGCCATACTAAGAGTGTTTCTTTATCAATTCATCCATTGTCATATTTAATCCTTTAATCATATAGCATCTTAGCATATGAAATGACACAAAGGCAGTGTTTGCATTTTTTTTGCCCAACAAATTGCCTAAAATTGTTGCTTAAATTTGTAATAAGCAAAGAATTAATTAAATAACCTCGATATAATCGTTTTTTATTATCAGTAATAAAAGTAAAAATCTTGATCCAATCTTGATACATTTCAAACACTCTGATTATTTTGTTCAGAGTGACCGTGAGTGAAGAGGTCGATCAGTTAACACGTGCTCTTGTGATGCCTCTACATCACTGCCTGCAGCTACTGTACCTTCGTCATGTTAACAAGGTAGCGTTCACATTGTCTCAATATTTTGCCGGTGTATCTCAGCCTTTTTACAGGAAGGTTAGCGGTGAAAGTCGGGTCAGAGGAGGCTGTCTGTCAGCTGGACTGCTGGTTTTTCCGCCCATCGCCTCCCTGAGGTGTTAAAATGGAGCTGACACGGGTGACATGTTAGCATGACATGCGTGGCGTCAGGGGGAGACACCGCTCCGGGGCGTCCGGCTGCTGCTCTGTGTGAAAAACCTAAAGACGAGAGCTGGAGTTATGTGTCACTGCTCTGACGTGACAGGCGGGATGGTGTAATGTGTGTGTGTGTGTGTAAGGGAGTGTGTGTGTGTGTCCATACTGTGCAGAAAAATGTCAGCAATTTCTACCGAGTGCCTGAAGCCACTGTGTCAGATAAATAGATCTGATCTGTGTTTAATGATCTGTGAGTAACTCCTTTCACTGTCTAAGAGATAATGTCACTGGGATTTACTGCTCATGTCATCTTAAGCTAGTGGCTCATAATTGACTTTAACACTGATGATTTGATTTTAAAGGTAATGTTTTTAGATACCTGATGTTTTTTGGATACTCGCAGAGATGTTTTGCTAACAAATAATTTCCTTAAAGGAGACGTTTTATACTTTGTTCCTTCTGTTCCTTGTTTTATACACAGTAAGTTTTGGTGCATGTTACAGATCTTAAAAGTTAAAAAGTCCGCACTAACAGAAACTCCGCTCTCCCACAGATAACACTGCTCCTGAACGCCTCGTCGGTAGACCCGCCTTTAATTATGTGACTTTGTGACATCACACTATGTATGTGTATGTATATATGTGCATTATTTATCCATAGTGGCTACTTTCGCTTGTAAGAATTGATTTAGCACAGCTTCTCTGTTGTTGTTAGTGCTGGCTCAGACGTGTGTGAGCTGACCAATCAGAGGAGACGCGGTATTCTTAAAGAGAAAGCAGCTAAAAGAGAGAGGGGGAATACTGAGCTGCAGCACTGGACAGTATGAGACAACTGATGCGATTTTTGAGCATCCATCCATTTAACCTCTTAGTGAACGCCCCCATTTTAAGGTTCTTTTTCCAAAATGACATACCGAAATTAAAAGCATGACAGCTCCCACGTAGTTTGAGACTCAGGGATGTGCTTGGTACCATTGGAAAGGTTTTTTTCTAGAAGTGTAAGTGTGATTCTGTGACATACTGACACAGAGTTACAGAGGTTGGAACACAGGTTTTGGTTTCCGTCCAAACACAAGGGTGTTCCTATGTTGGAATGGTGTTCCTTAAACCTGTTCTAGTAGTAACTCAAAATAAAGCAAAGAACCTGAAAATGGGCATAATATGTCTCAATAAACCCTCCACAAGTTGTAAAGACATGAACATGTTAACAGGACACTTAGACCATCCTTTGAAATCATTTAGATATTTTAGTGTAAACAAAGCGACACGACACACTTAGTTATTAGAAATGTCTGACATCCCGGCTGTTAAACTCTGTGAGGCTGTATTTATGATGGTTCTTTGGGCTAAATGCTAACATCAACATGCTAATATTAAAGAGGCTCTGCAGAAATTCGTTAGTTTATCTTAGCGGACTCCATTTCTAAACTTGTGTTAGCTACTGTTGCTCTCTGAGACGAGGCACTTGAAGGATCCTCAGTCACCTCGTCACTTTCTGTGGTTGAAGAAGTGAATGCAAATGATCACTAACAAGCGTATTTGCTTAAATCCCACAGGACAAAATATCTGGTATCACCTCGTCATACAGAAGCAGTTCAGTCTGCCATGTCACGATGACGCATCATGAGCTGAAGACACGCTGGTTGATGTTGTGTAACGCTGTGGCTTCCCACCGCTGTCACTGTCTGAGTGGATGGATTTGCGAGTGAGTGTTTTCCAGAGTCTTAGCGGGGGCGGGAATGTTGTCCTTATCTGATCTGCATGTTAACGTGGAGGAAACAATCCACTGTCAGCGGCTGCTTGTGTAAACCAGGCGTGGAGCGCAGGACGAGAGGAAGTGTCAACTTGTGTCAGAAGGAAAAAGAGTTCAGGAAAATCACCCACTAATCCCCGAACATGAAGAGTTTGACATTCTCTTCTTTTCAGAAAGTAAATGTATCTTTGTCTTTTTAAACACTGGTCAACACTGTTCTGGACAGTTATGCTAAACACAATACAGTTTTTTCTTGTTAGCAAATTTAAACATAAAATATCAGAAATCTTGTAGCAGATAAGTCTTATTGTAAATAATCAACTGGAGAAGTTTCTTCTTTGTCTTTTGACCATTTTTTGTCTATAAATGTATATAACTTTTCAATATATATCTTGTACCTTTATCTTATCAAACATTTCCACCACAGTAGCACTTACATACATCAAACTTTCCGCTACAACTCTTATCAGTATTATAACATGAATATGTATTTTTTTTATTTTTTTTTTATTGCTGTATTTTCTTATTTATGAGCGTCAAGAAAATGTTCTGTTAAAACTTCAGTCTCTGTCATATCAACAAAATGAGACAAGAATTTTAAACCTATTCAGATTCATGTTCCGGAAATGTAAACAAATTAGTGCATTCTTTAATTAAATAAGGCCTTATTTGCATAATCTCAACAAACAACTTCAGGAAAACTTGTAATAAAGACATAATTATCTTAATATAAGTGACCAACTGATATCTATTAGTTTAAAATGCAGTTACTGAAAAGTTTATTTATGTACCTGTATGTATTCATGTTTAATATATAAATGTTTGCACCTGACGACCATTTCAAAACAAACAAAAAAGTCATGGAATGAAGCTAATTTGGTGGCATTACATAACGTATTGCCTGAAGTAAATTAATATTTCTTACCTGATGATCTATTAAGTCATAGTGACTATAGATCATTTGTAAGATGTTGTTATATTTTAACATTTCTATCAATATTTGAACTTTATTTAAAAAGGAAGTTTGTTCCATTAATACATCCATCAGATCATCATGATTCATATATTAGTCATACTGAAGTATTTTACGTGTCTTATACCTAAATCGTCTATGGTAGCAGACTGAATATCAGCCAGTTAACAGAAAAGAAAAACTTTATTGAGCTGTTGATTGGACAAAATGAGACATTGTAATACGTTATATTAGACTCAGAGTTTTTTTCAAGAGACCAAATGATTAATTGGCAAATCGAGAAAAATAATCTGTAAAACCGTCCGCCATCGTGACCAACGTGTTTGAGCCTGAGCAGAAGCTTTCCTGGTAAACGAAGAAGATGTCTGTGTATTCAACAAATCCTTCTTCTTCTTTGTTTCAGATGATGATTGCATCACGAGGTAATCTCAGCGTTAAGGCGATAGCTGGAAAGCACCGAAAAATTACAGTTTAGCTTGAATTTGAGTCTTAGACTTAATTGAACATCTCTAAACAAGCTGGAATGAACGCTCAGTTTGTAGGAAACAAAAGATCAGAGTTTTAACTCTTTAGCGACGCACATCCAAACGTCCTGGCTTTATCCCTCTTTAGAGATCCGTCATGCGGCATCTGCTCTACAAATAGTTAAATGTGCTCTCTGATCTTGTGTAAATGTGGCCTAAAACAGCTCAGTCAGCTCTTACAGGTCTGTGCACGACTGCAGAGCTGTGTGAGAAAGTGCTCTTTACATTTCTGCCAGCTACCCATCGCAAGTCACCGAGAGAAGAGGTGTTTTTCTGCCTGACTGTCACAGAATGCAGTCAGAGGCAGAGAGGGCAGCCATGAAAATGTCTCATAACCAGTTTTGTTGTATTTAAACAATGTCATATCAGATATCTTCTTTAGTGTCATTGACTTCAGAGGAGTTGATCAAACACAAAGTTTAAATAAAAAACGTATTCACACTGTGGTCCATCATGGAAAGATCGCAAAGAGATCTGCTGACCAGGCGACATCGTACCAACGCAATTAACACCTTCATCCAAAAACGAAATAAAAAATGACTCTATGATGATAAAATTACATACAAATGTAATTAACCAGGCAAACTGAGGGGGAGCAGATGTTGAGCTTCTATCTTTTAGCATTTTCTGAAGATTTTCCTCACATTTCTGTGCATTTGATGCAACAACAGATACTGAAACAGTTCTTATACGAGCGTAGCAGTTTTTACACAGTGCAACATACAAATTGGTGCTGCATTTTATGGTATGGTTTGCAGTGGTGAATCTTCAGGGCCTTCAAGGTATTCAGAGAAGGCCCTGAAATCCTCAGATGGAAAAGAAGCGTATCTTATTAATTTTATAAATGAAATAAAATTACGCTGACTTGTTTTTGTAGTGTTGACTTGTAGTTTTCTGTCCATACACTGCGCAGTTGGGTGGCTTTCTGTTGGAAAAAACAGTTTGCCACTGATGGTTTGGCAGTAACAACAGTCAAATCGCAATAAGTGGAAATAAGCCTTTCACACAATGTTCACTTCACAAACAAACATGTTATCTGCCATCTGGAGAGACAGATTTGTAAGCCAAGATACATCTGCAGCCTGACGTATTAAAATGCTGTTTTGCCACTTATTTTATCTTTATTCACCAGAGGCGTTGGTCACATTTTATGTTTCTGACCTGACTGTCACACTGGCAGGTGGAGGGGATGGTGGTGGAGTTACCACCAAGAATGCTGCCGAGCCAGTGACCACAGGTCAAGTGTGAAACTGCTGGATATTTTGCATGAGGGACCATCACTTACATCGATTCGGAAGCCTTGACCTTGACTGGAAGTCGGGACATCTACAACTATGTTTTGTTTGTGAGACCTTGGGGCGTTTTCCTCTCCCTAACCAAGTGGTTTTAAAGCCTTAACCTAACCAGAGCATGAGCACAGCTTTGTGACGAAAGTTGCACCTAAAGTTACCTATCAGCATAAAGAAACAACTCCTAACTTATCTGTGATTTTGGAGAAATGTACTTTGCCGACATTTATCCTGCAGATTGGGTGCTATCAGCAGTGGAGCCAGCTAGTAAAAACATCTGTTCCATAAAGAAAAGCCTTCCTTTGCGTTTTTTGGCTCTTGTCCAAATTAAATATGTTCTCCCATTTTGACATGACACATGCTACAATGGCGACGCTAACCTGTTTTGGAGCTGCCATTGTTGTTTTCAAACGAACATTTGCTTTTCAGTTGGGCCACGGGTGCACGGTTTGAAGCCTGGCAAGATGTATTTGCAATATCACAAGATAATTTAATCTCAGGAATCCGGCTGCCTTGCGAGGTAATGCCTTTCTCTAAAGAGTACAGCTTTTGTGGTTTTGGATGCTGCACCTGGCCATATTGTTATTTTGATGACGTGTTAAAAAAAAAACTGTTATTGTCTCAAACTTCAACAGCCACTGTAACAAGAGCAAAAGTACTTTGTCACGTCTGGACGACACAAGCGAAGTCATGTCTCCAGCAGGAGGAGGAGGAAGAGGAGGGTGTGAAGGTTGCCCTCCTCCCTCCTCATCCCTCGTTAGTTAGGAATTTGTTTACCCTCCGTCTCGAGCCGTGACCTGTAATGGACCACGAAGCCCTCTGGTCAACAGAGGATTATCCAAGAGCCTCTCCTCAGGGCGAGGACCCTCACACACACACACACACACACACAGACACACATGCATACACACTCTTCACGCCTAAGCCTCACTGATAACAACCATCACTAATGGCAATTAGCTCATTAGATCCTTGTTAATGCCCAATGACTTGCGGGTAGTTTGGGTGAATGAATCTTGGAGGATTTACAGCAGCAGATGACTGTTTCCTCATAGTTTGCCGGCGCTGATGAGCTTTTAGGAGGTCGGTTTGAAAGTTATGACATGCAAGAATTCATAAATGAACGGGCCACGAGCAGAAAGGGGCGCTGACTTTGTGTTTGACTTGAAATAAATTGAAGGAGCAGCTCCTTAAACAGTTTAAAAAACCAGGCGCAGAAGTGGGTAAAGTCAGGATTAAACTGGGATTAGGGCTAATTAGAAATCTGCAGAAACAGACTCCTGATTTATGTTATATGCAGCCACAGACAGAAGAATAATTACTGAGGACTAAACCAACCCAGCAGCACTGGAGCAGCCGCTCACCAGCTCCTAATGCCAATTTCCATTTTTAACAATCACCATTTAGCCAGCAGATTACACAAACACTGACCGCGCTTGCTCAACACCAGGAGCCAGACTCGCTGCTAACTTAAGTACCTAAAGCTCAAGTGGTGATCTTTAAATTTCGCAGGGTCTCTCCACCTCGGGCTCCATTAGAGGACTTTGTGTTAATCCTAAAGGGATTCGGCCGTCCCCTCGCCGCCCGGGGGCCTCTATGTGGGAGATAGGACGGGCCAGGGATGGTATGAAGGCTTGGAGGGAAGCCCAAACACCGCTAAAATAACTCACCGGCCCTATTTTTTTTCTCTTTCTCCCCCCTCTACATCCCTTCTGTGAGCAAAGACAACACACACATACCTGTTTGATGAATGGGAGTTTCTGCCCGGTTTGCTCTGCAGTGAAAACGCCTTGGAGTGACTCATTCTGCACACAAAAACAGCAAACGGGGATAGTTTGTGTTCGCTGCCAGAAACACAAAAATGTTAGCTGTCTGTTAAACGCGCACAGCTTTTTAAGGGCCACGCTGTGCTCATTTTGGTTACATACATATATATATATTTTTTTTTTATCACAGCTGTAAAACAGTCTCCATAGACCTACAATCCAGCATAGCTAGCAGTGAATGTTTTGTGTTGTATTCATCTACTTCAGTCGATGTGTGTTTTTGGCCTGAAGGATGGCAGAGGTGTGAGGGTTGTGTGTGTCTGCTCCTCCTCAGTCGTAACCTCTGGATCAGGGCTCTTTGTTTAATTGTGCCCTACAGTAACAATACAGTTGAAAACTATAAAGTTTTAATTGATTCTGCACACTATGTTAAACCAAACCAAATCACCAAAGACTTAGCCAGGTTTTTTTTTTTTTTTTTTACAAGTTACCGTGATCGACCAGCGCATGACCTCTCTTTAAAGGTTCATTGCCCAGATTCTCCTGAAGGGAAACTGCCAACGTATTGTGGGTACCGTAGCATTATTCACTTGGAGAGCAAAAAGTGAAAGTTAATGGTGGACCACAAGAGAGCACCTACTGTGTTGCATTGTGTTTTTATGATGCAAAATGGTTCAACGATCCAAGGCCAGATTAAATGGATGGATTATCTCAGGCAGACTTTTGTCAAGGCCCCCCATGAATGCACATTACGATATTTGGCACACAAACAAAATTGCTTAAATGCCACGTGATTATTATTACACTCATTAATTTAACCAGGTATATCGTATTTTGTATATTCATATTTTGGTTTTTATGCGCAAGTGTGGCCAATGCTGTGTATGTTTGAAAAGATTTTATCCCAAATGGCACTTTTGTCATCATTATCCACACAGTATTCCCGGAGAAATTAACAAATATTTAACGAAAATGTCTCAAAACGGCTCTCACAACGATAAAGAAAGTGAGAAAATTGGATCAGTTCCCTCCGAGGGATCTGCACCAACAGTTAATGGGGTATATTCTTGGCTGAGACACATCCTCCATCCAAGTTTCATGGTAATTAGTTGAGTAGATTGTAGGTAATACTGGGCACAAACCAACCAACCAACAAACAAAAGATTGGACACAGGAGACAACATCACCTCCCCAACAATGGTAAAAATAAAACAGCATAGTCATCACTAAAGTTTACAATTCATTCTCTTTTTTTCTTTGCTAGAAACATCTTCAGCTGCAGTGAACCTCACGGAAGACCAACTCAGTTTCCCTTTAATGATACATTTTCCTGGCAAAACCACCAAAAAATACTCAGTTATAAATAAACTTGAGTAGAAACAGAAAAATATTGTGACGAAAATGTTTCAGAGTTTTTTTTTATCATTATATATATATATATATATACTTGTGTGATATTATCTCAATAAAATGTATGCATTAACATGTGAGAAGCACTTTAGTTTTACTCCTGGTCAAGGTTGACTCATTTGAATTACTTTGTATACTGTTGGTTTAGTTTATGTTTTATAAGTCAATGTTGATTTATTGGTCATTTAAAGATCATTTACCTCTCGAAAAGGCAAAACAACCAAATTATTCTTGTTTTTTTTTCTTATTAATTTAAAGTTTTCTATTTGTGCAAGAAACATCTTGATGGCCAAATTGAACCTTTGCCCTGGTATAAGATAATATGATGAATGAGTCTTTATAAACATGGCATAGAGTTACTTCATTTCAGAAAAATGTCACTTTCCCCTCAATAATAAGAAGAAATCATACATTTAACTGCAGGAAAATGTAGAATTAAATCATTTAAATCATATGTTATTGATGCATTCACATGTAAGCAGCATTAAAAGGTCGAGATAGAGTCAGTTCAACCATTTTATACACTGTTAGATAATTTAATCCATGACATATTATATAGGTTGATGATGATTTAGGCCATATATTTTTCATAATAAAATCCTAATCTGCAAGGTAGCGACAGCTGTCAGATGTAATGGAGTAAAAAAGATTGAATATTTCATACGACCACCCATAACTTGTATTTAGGAACAGTAAGTACTTGAGTAAATGCACTTGATTACTTCCTACCACTGACAATTATTTATGAAAGTCGAAGTATTTCTCTTAGACAGTTAAAAACAAATTACAAATTAAATCCATCTTCCATTCTGAATGCCGACATACAACGAAACACGAGGTATACGTCTAAAGAACAAAAGTATAAGAGACACCAAGAATAATGAGATAAAATATAAATATATACACAAAATATTCAATATGCAAAAATACATTATCAGTGCAGATATACAGTATAATACAAATTCAAAGTATTCACGCTATGACAGCTTTCTTTCAGTCGCAGACTGCGTCTGAGCACGCGATGTCAGTTATGTTTCGCTGCGTGAGAACTTGTTCTGCATCACGAAGCGAGCCGTACACATCACCTGTAGACGTAACGTAGTCTGGTTTCAACTCTGTGACCTGACAGACAGCAACTCTAAAATAAAACCAAAAAAAAAAAAAACCCGTCGGGTGACAGCAGCACTGTGACGGAGAGGAACTGATAAATTATGGGACTTTTTTGCATGAAGGCGTGTGGTACAGTTGCACAAAGTCAACTTGTGAGCTGGGAGTTTCCGTTTGAAACGCGGCTCATTGGAAAAACAAGCTGGGTCTAAAACAAAGAGTACACAAATGCGGATGAATAGATGGCCTACATGTCTGTTTGGCAGGGCGAGGAGTGGCGAGTGAAACGTCAGGGGAAAAATGTTGTCTGACATTTTCTACTGTGGGCAAAGTTTACTGTCATTTCATGCCAAGTGGGATGACGACCGCAAAATATATCGCATCACGCTCCCCGGATTGATCCGGCATTTGGCAGGTAGGGCGATGATTGAAGGGAGCCATTTTCAAACAGAAGGGGCTTAAAGACAAAAGGTGGAAAGAAAAAGGTTAAGTGTCAAAAGGTAGAATTAGGAAAAATTACAACGCATTCTTCCCGGAGGAAATGCAGATTCATAAAACATGATCAACTCTGGCACAGTGGCCTTCCATTCAGCCACTTACAACACTTAAAGTCACGATCAACTTTCCTGTGTACACTTTCCTAAATCGGCACTAAAGCCTCAGAGGGGAAAAAATGGTTTTCGAACAAAGGCTACAGTCTCTGCGAGCAGCCGTGGGTGCTGCCGTGTTTATCGAAGGCCTCGGCTGTTGTCAAAAAGACAGATAGTTGCTCTTTGTCAACATGATTCTGCGTAATGACCCACATTATTTATTTGGTTGCCTCCATGACTACAGTCAGAGAGGCTTGATGTATGGGCTTTCTCAACGCTCCGACAACGCCATTCTCTCTCTAATGACACGTCCAGTGTTTCTCACCGGGACTGTGTGCTGCATGAGAATCCAGGCGTGAAACACACTGAGGCAACAATGGATAAGCAGGGCTCTGCGTGACGCTTTGAAGTGCTTTTCGTCAGGAGATTATCGACAGGAGGAGAAGAGAGCGAGAGAGAGAAAAAAGATCGCCTTGAAATTTAGCCCACTGTTTTTACACCCTGTATAAACAGGGAGAAAAGGTTCAGTAGCAGAAATATGAAATTAAGAAGAAGACAGAGCGTCACTGTTTTCTGGTGAAGTATGAAAATCAAATGTATACGCAGAGTTTATTTAAGACTGCGATTAGGGAGAATTAATAGATTTAGATGGTTTGGTTTAGTTATTGTTAAGCAGTGATGGGATGTATGTGCGTACCTTCAGTCCCGTACTGCACTTAAGTTCAATTTTGAGGTACTTTGCTTGAGTATTTCCATTTTCTGCTACTTTAAACTTTCACTCCACTACATTTTGGAGGCAAATATTGAGTTTTGTACTTGATAACTTCAGTTACTTTGGGGATTACATGCTGCATCAGAGCCAAAGTAGCACACTCTTTAAACTAGAATCGTTCGGAGTAGAGCGCATACCTCCACCAAATATTCCTGGATCCGTCCCTTTATTTGGATCTGCCCCTTGAGTTAATTGGGTCTATTCCGGGCCGAGACGCCATCCCCCATCCAAGTTTCATGAAAATCTGTCAGGTAGATTTTGTGCAATCCTGGTCACAAACCAACCAACAACAAAGAAAACCCCAACCTCCTTGACAGAGGTAATCAATTAATAATCATTTTTTCAATAAAAAATACACCCTTTTCTGGCTCCAGAGGAAGCTGCATGTAATCCAATACATTGCCTCCAGTTATGTCACTCAGTGACTAAGTTGCATTGTGGGTAATGTAGGCACCAGGTTTTGGAAAGCAGTCCACTGGTCACATTGTACTCCTGTAACACTGCTGGACTCATTATGGGCAGCTTAACAACATATGATCAGAATCATTCAGCAGAATCAGAGATATCACCTTTTTCAGTCCACGCGTCCCTTTTTAAAACCTGGCACCTACATTATCCACAATGCAACACAGTCTGAACGAGGTCTGACCAACCTTTAAAAATCTAACTTTTTTTGACATGTTTTTCTTTAAAATGCGCAGTATAATTTTCAAATGTTGTACACCGTAAAACCAATGTCTACCACACCGTCAAGAGTTAATGTTAACAGGCCAATTAGATTTACCGATGTAACTCACATACCAGGGACATTATGAAATTGCTTTTAAGTTACATGATACCATTGAATGATGTTAGCATTAAGAAATAAAGTTGGAGTTACAGTTGAATAAGTCATCGTCAACATACTGAAAAATTTAAATCACACAATAAATCGGTGTTATGCTAAGTGACTGTGCTGAATCTACATGATACTTTAACAGATTAATGTGAATACAATTTGTTTGTTTGACGAGCAATAATTAGCCGATGTACACATTAAATTCAAAAGATCAGAATGACTATTACCAAAGTAATATTTGAACACAACATCTTTACTTTCACTCCAGTGTGACTTCAGTGTACTTTTTACAAATCCGTTATCAACATAAAGAAAATATGATACGCAGGGTGGATTCTTTCTGATCTTGAGAAAACTTTTAAAAAGCTGCTGCCAAGTCCTGGGCTAGAAGATGAAAACTGCCAACACAGATTCAGCTCTACTCTATGAAGCTCAAAATGACATTAAAGCAACGATGGGAATCATCAAACCTCTTCGGAGATCAATCAAACCACAGCATCTGTCACACTGAATGCATCCAGAACACACACAACAGCAGAACTCAGCTGGATCTCCGACACTACGTTCAGCCGGTGGTGCAGAGGTCAAAGGTCAAAGCCTCAGTGTCCTGGTCCCGAGTCCATGTTGTAATGTGTCCATGCAGGTATTCTGGTGTGGGGTCAGACGTGACACGCTGTGTTTCGGTGCTTCATCACTGCGCTGTGAGGCCGAGATGCTCGTTTGACCAGAGAACTCTGAAGTCTGAAGCGCAGAGTGCGCTTTGATGTGAGCCTAATATGGCTTGTAAAAAGGGGGATCCTGCACTTTGAAGTGTTGCCTGACACTGTCCAGACACAAGCGTGTGTGTGTGTGTGTGTGTGTGTGTGTGTGTGTGTGTGTGTGTGTGTGTGTGTGTGTAGCACTCGGGCTGTAGCAACTTTGCGTCTGTCATCCCGGAGTTATAAAAAGTGATGTAAACATTGAGAGAGGCCTGGAGAGGGAGAGAGAGAGGTCTGGCAGGAGAACATGTAGCTGTCATTCGTGTTGAGCAGCTTCTCAATGTTATTTTTATTTATTTTAACTTGTATATATTGTCATTTTCATATTATATTATGTTTCTATAATTGGCTACTTTTCCTCCTTTTGAATATAGTCAAATGCCAGAAAATCAGCAGAAGAAAATCCACATTAATGCGTATTTCTATCCACTGCGGGTGGAGCTGGTACATAAAGATAAACATGTAGTGTTGCTAATTCTCCATCAGGGTGATGTTAAACCACTGCAGAGGAAAAAAGAGTAACGAGACGACGTGAAGAGGTGCCAGTCAAACCTCAAACCGACTAAAAACAATGTTGACGAGGCAATGGAAATATGTAATTTCTTGCTGTTTCATGTAATCGTCTGAGAAGCGTTGCAGTCTTCTCATCGCTCCACACAGATCTGATGTTTGGGCCTCTTCAGTGGATGTGTATGTCACAAGCTTCATGTACGTCATGATGTCCTCACTCAGCCTGTTCCTGCTGCACTGTGCTGCAATGTTCTTCTTTCATTTGAGGTACTGTTTGGTTTGTTTTTTTTATTTAAAAATGTGTAATATAACGCAAGAATGGGTACTTACTTAATGAGTATTCTTTAGAAATCCCCCTGGTTAGACAAACTTATTTGAAAAGAAAACAAAGAGGAACAATAAAACGTTTTACACTTTAAAGGTGCCATATGTAAGAATTGGCCACTGAATTATTATTGCTAATTGTCAGTTAGCAGTGCAGCTAATGGTCCAGACTTGGAGCTCTTGTCCCGCCCGCACAGAGCGTGGAGTGAAAGCATTCAGGCGGTTCGCTCCTGTTTGCCAGATCGGAGCCACAAGCGGGCCACACGTCAGCCGAGAGCGTCCCGTTAAACCAGAACCTTTATCTCTATACTAGTTTAATCTAAACTAGGCTAATCTGTCCAAGACAACAGTTGGCTGATATTACATTCCAACATTTAGACAGGGAACTGTACCTATAAAGAAAAGAACATGAACCATATCTTTATCAAAAAAATTGCCGCAATCAAAATGCAAAAAAGGTTGATTTCTGGAAGTAGAAGAAAATGTTTTCATATACAAAATATTACATTTGACTTGTGAGCTGTCTGAGAAATCCCCAAAGTCTTTCACATCATATCTGAAAGGTTCCCTTTGAGCTTTATAACTACATTTGTTCTGCATTTTTCACATTGCTCTACCTTTTTAGCACCTAAATGTGTAGATATGGTTAAAAGTTAAAAAATACTTTCACTAGTCTTGTTTTTCAAACCTTCATTTGAAAGGAAAATACGCAGAAAAAAGACAAAAACTAAGGATGTACGACATTCCTGAATGTTTATATACAACAGCAGTGTAATATGTTTTAAATAAAATACCTGTAAGACAGGTGTGTCATATATTCCACTCATGTAAACATTACGTTCTGAAAAACCAACGACTGTCTCCAAGGACCTGCGAATGCCTAAACCAAGTGCTGTTTTTATAGATGTACCTTGTGTTAAATACACCAGGGGATCCTTTCACTGTGTAATCAGCTCAAACAAAGATAAAGAGCTGTTACGACACACATAAAACCCCAAAAGACCTTCAGATAACACATTAAAATAGGAGGAACGCGGCCTCTGCTCCGGGTCTTCACAGGTGGGTTGTAGTATGCGTGGAAGAGACTTTGGCTTTGGTTGTGTTCAGTATATCATGGCGTAAAGTGACACTAAGAAATTAAACAGACGATTAAACAACTGTCAGCTGGCAAAAGTGTTAAAAACTCAACATGAGGAGGGGAGAATAAAAACGGGAGCTTTTCAGGCTGACCTTGTGGGAGCTGGTGTTTTTTGGCGGGGCTGGGAGCCGGTGTGTATAGATCATGGTGTTAGCGAGGAGGGGGTCAGGGCCAGTGCATCTAACTCTTCTACTGATTGTTATGAAGGGCCATGTGTCAGCATCCATCCGACCACTTTATAATTCTCGGTTGTTCCCCTGCGCCTCTCCTGCAAAAGGCCCTAATGCATTCTCTTTGACCCCGCCGGTGTAAATCAAATACGTGGCCTCAGATCTCGTCGAGCTGCACGGTGCAGTGTGTGAGACGGGGAGAGGTCGCAGCAATGTGGGCCTGAGACATGACAGAGGGAATGAAAGTAAGAAAACGACGTGAGGAGAAGAAGAAAGGAGGGACATCAGAATCGACTTTTTTCTGCTGTTCTTCTGCTCTCGATCGGCTACAAGTACAGTCGGGATCCAACCTACATTCAGTTCTTATACAATCTTATACATTCGTCAACCATCTGGCTGGTATTCCACCAACACAAAGACAACAATGGCGAGTATAAATTCCTGTACGTAACCTTCCTGTCAGCCTTTTGTCCCTCAGCCCTGATGAGGATGTCACGTTGCAGGTCTGATGTGCTTAACCAAATAAAACAGAGCAGAGTGATCACAACCAGTGAACAAGTCAAGTGACTGGCGTTGGTGAAACAACTTCACATACGTAAGAGAAGTTACTGCGGTAGCGTGGATGCATTTTTAACAGAAGCTACAGAAGTAAAGTGGAGATTCAAACCGAAATGTTTTCCTGAACCTAACCAAGTATTTTTCTTGTCAAAACCCAACCAGACCGCGACTGTACGACACAGCTCCCAGCTACGTTGTTTCCTGGGATATGTACGGCACTTTCGGAGATGCTTTTCCAAATAATGTATTCAGTTGTTGAAGTATGAGGATGTGTTGATTCTGAGGGCAGAAAACTCTGCTGAGAGAGCAGCGACGGTGACCAGACAACCAAAACAATGAGCTGAAAGATGCTGAGATCTTTCAGTGGTTTCATCACTTCCTGCTGACCCTCTCAGATACAAGTACAGAGACATTAATCATACCCCACTATAAAGCTTTACTAACTTGTCACTGTTACAGGAAATGCGTCGCTTCAGACTATAACTGAACCCAGATTAACCTGAGCAGGTAAGAGCGGCACCTTTACAAACTCAAGCCCACACATTATTAGATTGAGGGATAACGACATTGTCTGGCAAGTGCCAAACAAACCAGTCACAGTTTACGCTTCTTATCACTTCCAGACGAGCAGGAGTTTATTTGCTGAATGTTAGAAACTTGACAACAAAAACAGAGAAACCAGCAAGTTCCTGATTAATTTGAACGGGCAGGAAGTCCGTCTCTTCTTGTCTAATAAATCTTGAGCGGATCATCCAGTGTCTGTCCAAACCTGACATCTGGGCCTGTCAGACCGTGTGATGGATGTTCTATGTGGAAAAAAAATGCCTGTTATTTGTGACATTTTTCTTTTTGTTTTTTTTTAAACCAATCGACACCAAAACATCCTCACAAAAATATGAGCTGATACTTGAAAATTGGCAGTGGGAACGGCTGGTTTTATCCTCAATGAGAGAGTTTTTTCCTCAACGGCGTCTCATTTAGGAAACAAAGTCTTCGAGGACCTTAAAACGCTGTTCTTTAAAAGTGTTTTTAACAACAGCTTTGACATTAATAATGATAAAAACAGCATGTGTGAGTCCAGGGACTCCAGCATCTCGTTGTACTACTCTGCGTGTGTGTTTGGGTGTGTCTTAAAATAACTCACAGGAGATTTATACGCTCCTGGACAAACATGTCGTGCACACAAAGCCCTCCTACTGAAACATACATCACACGCTGGATTTACTCCTCAAAGAGGAGGGCGGGCAGTGAACCCATCACAACAACAACCCTGATATAAAACTGGATAAACACATTAATAATGATAATAAAAGCAGCCTCTCCTGTGTGCTCCCTATCATTATGTGTGTGATTGCCAGAGACTCTCCGCTCTCAACATTCCCAACATTCCCATGTAGCTCTTGACCCCTGACAGCCTTAAATTATTAACATTCCCATATGGGCTTAAATCCCCTGATCGCCGCTCGCAGCTACATTTTTCATGTGTTTTTCATATTACCACGAGATTCGGAGATAAAAATCTTATTTCTAATTCACCGCCTGTGTGTGTTTGTGTTTTTTAGCGTGTCTTCCTGTTTATCCGTCCTGAAAATATCACCATCGACTACTAAATGTTTACTGTTTGGGGAACCTGCAGCCACCGTTTCCTCAGCAGGAGCCTCAGGCCAACAGGGGGCAGTAGTTTGCCTCTTTCTGCTGCATGTGAAAACACTCATCTGCTGCTGCTGCTGCTGCTGCTGCTTTTGTATCCAGTACCACTGACAGCACACAGGGCCAACTGCACAATGGGTTATGAATGAGCTCCCATTCATCACAGTTAATCAGTGGGCCAAACCCATTAACTGTCAGGCGAGGGACGAGTTTGTCTTCGTAAGAATGACGGACTGCTCGACTGTTCAAATGTTTCAGGCGGCCGCCGGTAGTCAAGAAAAAAGTGCGTTTGATTCTGTGAGTTCAGAAGTGAAAACTAAGCCTGTAGACACGGCAGGCTGTACTGTCTTTATCTTCGTAGTTTCTTCAGATGTTGGAATCCTTTAGTGTTCAAAAACGTCTTCAATTGTGAACAGAACCTGCTCAAAACAGCCTCCACCACATGTACCCGCATTTACTCATGTACTGTACTTAAAGTCAAGTTTTGAGGTACTTTTGATTTACTTGAGTATTTCCATTTCATGCTTATTGCAATGAAGGTGCAAAATACAGACATTTTAAGAACAGATACTTGTGTAAAAAAAGACTTTCTTCTTCATTCTGTCCATCTGAAGAACATTTCTGTGCAAAATTGACTGACCGTCGTATTGATATAATTCAAAGATTATTAAACTTAAAGGTAGAATTAATCGGATTTGTCCCAGCTGTTCCTAAACGCACCACAAAGATAGCTGATTGTTGAGTCTCATTCCCAGATTCAACTTCAGATAGACACATTTTGGGTTGGGAAAGCATCCCGAGCAGCAACAAAGTGAGAAAATAAGAAAATACAGATACTAACACAACTTTTCTCCCCGTCTGAGTCTCCCTCTCTGTTTCCGTCCTGTCACGTCTTTTACGTTGTTTCGTCTTGCTAAGAAAAATAGATAATTCCCCTCAAATACATTAAAACTGAAGTACGAGACTGTTTTGAGAATGTAAGGAGGAGAAAGTTTAAATCTAAGGGAGTAAAAAATAATACTCAAGTAAAGTACAGAAACCTGGAAACAGTGAGTATTTGTACTTGGATACTGCCCACCTCTGGAAATTGCCAAATTAAAGGTGCAGTATGTAGTTTTGGGGAAGAAATGGTAATCTTTTTTTTATGACTAAACATAATTCTCCTTGTTTTCATGGCTGAGCCCTGCCAACTTTCTAGCTTCAACAGTAATCTGGACCTTATTTTCCTCTGAGAACAGCTTGTTTATTCACTTGTAGGAAAATAAATATTTCCAAGTTTGTGATATCACATCATTGTTATTGTAAATATTAGAAATCCTTTGAATTTCACCTCCGAAACTACACAGTGCCCCTTTAAACCCCACTGCATTTCTCAAGGCTATCTCTACATCACCTTATTTATATCACAGCTACCTGAATTTCTCATCTTAAAATAAAACGTTTTGTTACAGATTAAACTATTTCAACTGCACGTGAAGTAGTTAAATGAGCTCGACCTCCAGCTAGAGAATATGTGATACTCACACCTTATTAATGCACTGGTTATGATAATCAAATAACAAAATAAGCACTTTGAAAGGCGTCAGATAGGCTGATTCTTTAATTTTACTTGAGTACGATGTGCAATACAGTATTTGGACAATGTGCCACCTATTTGTGACTTTTATTCCCAGAAAACATCTGAATGCTTCCATCCCTGCTGTCCAAATCCATGCAAAAACAACATTTGAATATGACACGCAAGTGTATTAACATTCAGTAAATGAGCCCGGCACAAACACAAAGTGGTTTCTGTGAATATTTCCATGCAGCGTGGCAGTTCTTCTCGAGGTGTCTCGCGGTCACAGCGTTTTGTAAAGGCCATTTTCATGCCGTTTTGCATGCTGCGCTGTTCTGATCATTCTTTAACACGAGTATTGTTTCGATATGTGACGCAGTTCGATCGACAGGCGGCTGATAACAGCTGAAAAGGGGAAGTCGAATGTAAACATCTCCGTCACGTCTGAAAGGACGTCTGAAATATGTCTGAGTGACCAAACTTCAAACCCTCAAAGTCCTCCTCAAACAAAAGTAAACCTCCCTTTTTTCCTCCTCTCTTTTCTTTTGTCCCCCCTCCATAACAAACACCACATAATGATTTTGGGTATCTGGTAGATCAAGCGGGGTTTTGCCGGCAGCTGTGTGGTGGTTGCGGAGATGCCAAACCAAACAGAGGGGGGCTCCTGGAGTCACCTCTGCCCAAACATACACCTAATCCTCCCAGCAGCGGCCAGATCGCAACTTCTCCAACGCACAAGGCAGTTTAAAAATAGAGGCCGGGGGACAAAGGTCAAATCTACAGAGGGATTTAAGGCCTTATCATTATCACGGAACAGCAGAGCAGAGCTGCAGCCCTGAGAAAAAGTGCCTCTGTGTGGAGGCAGGACGGGAGATCTCTGCAGAGACACACAGTAGAAACTTCTTCACCGAGACGGTTTTCAGAGCTGCATAGTGAAACGCATCATTAAAGACACAATCTCCAGTTTCTTTTGTTAAAATGTGGTCGTTATTCACGAAATAAAATATTTGCAAACTTAATTACCTCCATCAGGGAGCTTTTGTTTTCACCTGTATCTGTCCGTTTGTTGGTTTGTGAGCAGGATTACACAAAAACCACTGAACAGATTTCCATGAAACTTGGACTGAGGATGTGTCTCCGTCCAGAATAGACCCGGTTAACTTTTGGTGCAAATGAAAGCACGGATTCATGAATTTTTTCTCACTTTCTTTAACATTGTGTAACAACTTTCAACATTTTCGTTAATTTCTCGGGGAATAACACATGGATCTTGATGGTAAAACAATGTGAATTTAGGTGGCTGGTAAAAATGGTAAAAATAAATCTGGACCTTTCTGATTTAAATATGTTTTATTTGATATCGGATTAGGCTCGGGGATCGCTGGGCCTTGGTGAAGGTAAGCGCTCTACTGAGGGGCATAACTGCTTTAAAAGCAAAAACAAAAACATTGAAAAGGAAGACTAATATTAATTCTAACTGTTAAATACATTACACATTGTTTCACACGTGATGTAAAGTTATTAAGTGTTTGAAATGTAAACAACTTTTTTCCAATGTGATTTATTACAAATCACTTGTGTCCCAAATGTGTTTGTGTATTTTTGTTTTGTCTTTTGACTCTTTTTATTTTGGGACTATGGATTAAAAGACATTTCGAAAAATATGAGTGTCAGTAAGTACAACTTGACATGTACGGAAAACAAAATCTATCTAAGCTTACAAAACAACAAACAAAGAGATTTGAACAAGATTTGAGATACTTCCTGTTGACGATCCGTGTGAAGATAATTCCCGATTTACCACAACAGCTGCTTTTTAACTTCAGAAAAAAAAAAACTTTCTTGGTGATGGAAGAAAAAGGGAAATAATCCTCTACCACATGTGATGAAAATAATAATTTTTTGTCACAAACTAATAATGAAAACATCTGCTGGGACAGGAAACAAGCAGGAAATTGTTAAAAAAAAAAAAAAAATGAAATGTTTCCAAAGATAATGTAGTCTGAGTCCACCCGTGAGAAACAATGTTGACATGTTGTATAAATGTGTGATTTCTCATGTGTTTTTATTAACATTCGGTGTCCTAATGGTAAGAATTAAACTCATCGTGGGATACTCGTGATAGAAACTTAAAAGAAGACCTAACAGAATGATTTAATGATGCTGTGAAAATAACTTTTAATCTTTGTATGTACAGACCGAACTCGATCCATCACTGTGACAGGTGGACATCTGATATTGAGTCAACACAAATATGTCAAACCCTGAAGGAGACGACAAGTTCACACGCTCATGTTCTCATCTGTGTGTGTGTGTGTGTGTGTGTGTGTGTGTGTGTGTGTGTGTGTGTGTGTGTGTGTGTGTGTGTTATCAACCATACCCAGGGTTAGGAGCACTTGAGGCCTGATGAAAAGCACTTGCACAGGCCATTGAGGACTGAATGAGGGAGATCCCAGCATCCATATCAGGTGTAATCAGTCAGGGTGGTTCAAACACTGGCTCGGGGGTCAGGAGAGGGACTCAGAGCTGCTGGTGGATGGACATGTTGGGTGGAAGCGTCTTTAATGTGTTTTAAACGGGCTGTTTGTTCATTCATTTGTTCATATTTGGTTTGTTTTGCAGAAACAGGAGGAAGAAGAAGTCATATTACCTGCCCCTTTTCTGAGTTGTTTTTGGATTTGATGGAGTTACATTTTTAGTAAATACATGGTGACGCTTAGATACAGCCATGCTGACTAATTTTAGCCCTTCTGTGAACTTAAATTCAGCTGTACTGGCATTATGAATAACAGTTTTGCGTTTCACCGAAGAAAAACTCACTGAAAACAGGAATTATTTATTTATTTTTGGTTCACGAAAGGAGACTCACAAATATGACAGAGGAGAAATGTATACTTAAGTTTATAGTTTTTGATGAGTTGATGAAACTTCATTTACAAGATCAGGTTTGTGTTTTTTTTAAAAAGAAGATAAAACAGCTTCAATGAAGTCACTTTTTGTCTGCCATCTCTGTGTCTGTATACTCAAATTGAAGCATTATGGAAATAACAAATATTTAAAGTTTTTTGGTTCATTGTAATCCAGTAAGTGCTTTTTATTTACATTTTTAGGGTATTAAAAGTGATGAAAATTGAAATTGCAGACTGGAATGTAAAAAGAAACAAAACTGAGACGAAATTTAAAAAACATACATTCTTGGGCATCAATCAGAGCCGTTCTCCCTCCTGATGACAGTGAAATCCCACACCGCTCCATTACGGTGAAGCTGCAGCACAACTTTACTCCAGCGAGTCAAGGAATTTGATTAAAATTGTCTGGTTTTGAAACCGACTCGACTGAACCGACCACAGCGATATTAAATCAAAAACCTATTGACATGCTGTCAATTTTCTGTGTCTTTATGAAACTGTACGGCGAACCAGCGCTAATTCTGCCGGGCTTTAGCCTCACCATGAGCAGTTAGCGGCCAGTTTATTATCACCTTGTTGTAGCTTAGCGTGTATACATACGCTGTATACAAAGTTATTACAGACATGAAAGCGCTTAAGCCCTCTGAAGGAAAAAGGGTGTTCAGAGGCTTGATAAAAAAGTCTCCGTTATTTCAAGGGGGAGTTGAGGGCTTTATTGTTAGCTTTTGGCCACAAAGCTGGAGTCAGAGATGCTTTAAAAGAAAAACTCCAAAGCTGACCTTTAGGCCTCAATCGAAAACAGACTGTTTGGTAAAAAAAAAAAAAAAAATGATGGAGGCAAGAAGGAGGGGACGAGAATTTACCGCCTTTTGAGAAGAAAAAAAAAAGAGGACATGGCTCTGATTGTGGAAAAAGAGGAAAATCAGGAGGTTTGTAGAAACATTTTAGCCTTGTATCAGTGTTTGAATATTTCATCTTTATCTTAACATATCGCTGCTTTTCATCCTTAAGTGCATTTCACAGCACATTGTACTTTTGCTCTGTGTATTTAACCAAGGTTGGCAAAAGTGTTGGGAACATACTAATTCATGAATCAGTGCACCTCCTGCAGCAGAAAAACTTCCAGTATTTCCATTTTTCCATTTTAACCTCTGATGATGATTCAATGTGAATCTGCACGCTGCAAGGGGTGCCGCAATATCACGATAACCATGATAGTAGTGCTCTCATGTTAATAATGGACCTTTGATAATATCGTCTGTAATCCAGTGCTGCTTCATCTGGTTGCCTTTTCACCAGTAACTGAGTAGTCGATAGTCTTTGTTTACAGTTTTTACAGTAGATTCTTTCTCCACCTCCCATCATTCATATTTTAAGGGTGATTTAAGCCAAAAAATAGATAAATAAGACAAAGTTAAAGGTAGGTATGATCGAAAGCATTAAGATATCGCGATAATATCGATATTGTGTACTGTTTGGCTGCAATAATAAGGTTGTGAAAGTGTTATACACCTAAACAAACAAATTAAACAAACTCTCTTTGTTTCATGACTGAACAAACTTTTCAAATCGTTCTACTTTGTTTATATGTGGCGGACCCTGCCACTTTTCTGGCTTCAAACTGTCCCCTGAGAACTGCTTGTTTATTCACTTATGGAAAAAATTTATATGTCTGAGTCTGCATTATAACCTCATTAATATTTCAAATGTTTGAATTCAGAGTTTGAATTACTTCTCGCAAAACTACACGGTGCGCCTTTAATTTTGAGCATAAGCCAGCAGAACAAAAGAACTGGAACTGGCTGAAAGTGTGAGAGTGAAAGAGAGGAGCGAGGGTAAAAATGTGTGTTTTCTACATATAATGACATTAAAAAGTAAAGTTAAATAAAGTTTCATGACTTTTTTGTATTTTATGGTCTTTTACCGTGTGCCATTGTTACCGTCATTCCTACAAACTCTTTTTAAACACAAGTGACAAAGGTACAAGTAAAAGTAAATTACACATATATCTGAATGTGTGGTCATACTGTATGCTGTGGGTCGACTGATTACCCACCTGGATGATGATCACATCAGATATTCAGCCTTTTTATGATTATCAGAATCAGAGTTTTTCTTGTCCAATTGCCAAAATAAATTTGTGATGCAGCATGTAACACGCAAAGTAACTAACCGACGTTATCACATAAATGCTGTGAATTAAAAGTACAATATTTGACTCCAGACTTCAGTTGAGTGGAAGTATAAAATAGCATGAAATGGTTTTACATATTACAGTATTCTGCCATATATTTTACCAAAATGTTATTAATTCACAGTAAAATTCCGTACTTTCTACATATAATGGTGGTGAAAATTAAAGTTAGGTATTGTTTCTTGGTTTAGGGGAATTTAATGCATATTCTATGGTAACACACTATTTTGTATTTTATAGCCTTTTACCTAGACTTTTTGTTTTTGCTTTCCTGTATTATAGTATCAAAAGCAACATTATGGCAATAAATCAACTATGAAAAGTACAAGTAACACTAAATAATACACATAATGCATGTTTATACTCTATAGGCTGACTGATCACCCGCATGGCTGATTATTGCCAAAATAAATGTATTCAGAAATGTGGTTCTGATGCAGCCTGTAATCTGCAAATAACTAATCAAAGATATCACAAAAATGTAATAGGTAATGTATTTTTGTAGAATTGCCGATATTCGCAGTAAAAATTTGTTTTTTAATTTTTTATGCATTTTTCACATTGTGTACTTAAGTATCAGAAATCATTTTATGGGAATACATCAGCTAACAAAGGTATGGTTAAAAGTAAATTATACAAATATTTAAATGTATGTTAATACTGAATTGTATGGGTTGAGTGATGACACGCCTGGTGTAGTGTAGCTATAGTATCCAATAGATATATATATAATCTTTAAATGTTTTTGTAATGATTTAAAACAGTATCTTAATTTTACAAAACATTTTTGTTTGTTTGTTTGTTTTTACATATGATGACATTAAAAAGTTAAATACTGTTTCTTTTATGGCCTTGTACATCTGCTTTCAGCTTATCATGCTTAGTTTTTAACCATAAATTGTATATTTCAAAAGTCATTTTCTGTCAAATATAAATAAAGATACCTACCATCTAAAGTATGACTAAGACGACTTGTGCATATATGTAAATGTAAGTGTATACTGTTTACTATGGGGTTACTTGAATGGCTGATTATCTGATCCATATTCAGCATTTTAAAGATTATAGGAATCAGATTTGTTTTCTTTAATCCGATTGCTGATTAAATTAATTTGTTTATAAATGTAAGTATAGAGTACCGCACGAAGGACATACTCAGGTAAAGTAAAAGTACTCCAAAATGCAGTTCAGTACTTGAGTAATTAGTTACATTCCATCACTGCCCTTTAAGATGCGTTCAGGTGACGCATGAATAAAATGAAATCAAGCAGAATTCTCGGTGATTTAATAAAAACTGTCTTCGTGCCAGCAGCGCATTATTTTCTTCATCCTGTTGAGAACCAAAGAAAACACCAGCGATGTTTCATTTAAACTGAGACTAGTAAATATCGGTGAGTCTGTGTGTTTGCCTTCATGCAGTCTGCCCGCAGAGCTCGTTAACTTTTCCGTGACAGCGCAGTTATTTAGGCTTTTTTTTCTTCTTTTTTCTTAACGAAGCCACTACTGAAAGCTGAAAAACGGGTTCGAGTCACACAAACAGCAGACTGAGCGAAGCTTCGTGCGCGTCTTCATCCACTTTAATATCCTGACAGCTGAGTTTGGATAAAGAGAAAAACCCGCAACGCCGCTCGAAACCCTCATGAGCTCATTTGCTCGAAATAAAAATTAAATAATCGCGTTTAGATACAATGATTCAAAGACGCGGGGAGTGAAATCACGCGTTCGTTTCACCCTCGATGACATTTAACATCCCGCTTGTTAAACACACTGTCGAGGCCGAGGGGCTTAAAACGAAAAGCTTTCATCAAGAAGAGGAGACGTTTTATATTCAGCCCAAGACGATCTCAGTGTGCGGGAATAAATTCAGGGTTGATGTTAAAGACAAAGTCAGAGGATGAAAAAGGGATCAAACGGAATTAAAGCTGAAAAAAGGGAAGAAAAAAGGGAAATTAAGAGGATACAAATCGACACGTTCAGGCTTAATTATGTCCGATTTCTTATAGAAAACTCCAAATTCTGACATTTATTATTGGAATTTGTTTTAAACTGTTTTAAAATGATTCATTTGCCATAATTTGGTGTTAAACAATGGACAGAAAAGGTAAAAGAAACACCCCAATTGTAAAATCTGATCGATCAAATGTCCAGACATGTTTATTTATATTGTTTTTCTGACAATAGAATAATAATATTTAACACTAATCAGATTATAACGTGCTGAAAAATGTGTTTTATCTTTTTTACAAAGCTAGAGATTGAACAATCTGTTAAAACCTGTGTGTTTAAATTAAATGTTCATAACGAAAAATACATTAAAGACATTCTGAAAAACAAAAAAGGGGTCTTGATCTGTATTGGGGGGTCCAGCTCTTCCAGTTTTTTTTTTTTTTTTTATTCCAGTCCCCTGAGGAAGGGGACTTACCCTCCTTATTGTTCCACACTTGAGCCTCTTAGAGACGAAGAGTCCTGATGTTACTCAACACTGCTGCTCCTCAGACGCCACAGATCAGAAACAAATGCAGCTACAACAGAAGAACGACTGGTCAAAAGCAAACTGAATGTCCACCTAGGCTTTTCAAGAGCAAAACTGGCCCCAGGAAACAATGCACACTTAATTATGGCCTTTAAATACCATAAGATACATTTAAAAAGCAATATTTAAAAGCAATACCAACAGCTGACATGAACACATGTGTCCTGATGCCCTGTGATCCATAAAAGACCCCCAAAAAACAGTGAACCAGCATGAGAAATATGAAGCTTCACAAGGCAAAAAAAAAAAAACAACCTCTTCTTTCGGTTGCACTGGTTCTCACAGAAAGAGGAGGAGGAGAGAGATTACGGTGGGAAAACACGAGGCCAGAGATAAAAAGAGGGAAAAATATCAGATGTGATCGTCTGACAGGAGCCAGGAGAGGCAGAAAACGTCACCTGATCTGATGGACACGGATCGATTTCCAGCCTTTTAGACCTCTGTCTCCAGCTGAGGACGCCTAATAGACATGAATCATCCCTCCCACTGTGTGTGTGTGTGTGTGTTACTGCTTTCATATCTGGCTCCTCGCGAGGATGTTGACATCTGAATTTAAGCATCTGTACTGATGCTCTTAATATGTAAAAATTATTCTGCCACAAGCGTCTGTTGCAGATCTAAATTATGGATGCGGATGTGTGTGTTGTGCTGAATGGAAACACTTTAACGTCTGCTGCTGTCATTGCTTCAAATGATATATCAGTTAAAAGGAACAGGATCAAGGACGAATGCGGCTAATTTCAGCTTGAAATTGAGTTATTATTTGCTCAGTGTTACCTTTGAAAATCACTAAATGTTTGTTTTCTTGCAAATTATAACCAAGGTGTGATTCTGTCAGTGATTAGGCCACTGGCAATTATTTGTTTGTGTCTATCATTTACATTGTTTTAACATTTAGCACATGAATTTAGTTGAAAATACACCATAAAGCATCCAAAAACATTTAATTCAGATGTTGTAAAGGTAACACTTTTTCAAAAATGTCTTTAACATGTATGAATTGATGTTTGCTCATATTCATATATAGTATATATACATCTCTTTATCATTATGTTTATAATAAATATGTTTCAGATATTATCATTATGATCTTACATTCTAGTTTTTTTGTTTTCTGGCTATTGTTTTGTCTGTTTTAATCAAAAAACAACTTACAAAAAAATAATTCTTAATACATGTATATCTGACTTTACAACACAAGACTACTAAACTGAACTGAAAAAAACAATCCGGAGTGCGACTCCAACCTTTTATTGTTCGGGCTTATATAAAAATGGAGACAACATGTTACAGCACCGTGGATCACTTAGCGAAAGAGCGGTGATAATTGCTCGGAAACATGATTTTTATAGGAGATAGTACGTTGTTAAAACACTTCTCTAAACCCCTGGGTTTCACAAAGACGCTTAACGGAGCAATCACAGGAAAGAAAATAAACAACAAACAAATAAAAAAGAAAAGAATTTGAATGTTGTAATATGGAGTTTAATCTGATGCTCAAGCCTCCGACAGTGAGAACTCACAGCGGAACCTCAGAAACAGGCAGCAGAGCGCTTTATAATAGAGTCCTTACTGTCTTATAAACCCTGGCAGGCTGCTGTCTGGGCCAGAAGAGCCATAAGCCTCTCTCTCTGTAACACACACACACACACACACACACACACACACACACACACACACACACACACACACACCCATTAAAGCCCTGCCTGGCCTCGATAGGCAGGCTTGTGCAGCAGATGTGGGGTCAGCGCTGCAGGGCCTCACATCAGGCCTTGGCTGAGTCGAGCTGAAACTTTTACAGCATTAAAAGCCTCACCATGGATCCTTTTATATTGTTTAATTAGATATCAATTAAATCATTAGAAATTAATCTAATTTCGCCACACGGTCTTATAATGAGATTTCTGGAACATGTCAGAGATCAGACGATGTGTTTGTCCATCTGGGGCAGCCGGATCATGGGTGAAGAGTTTTACATGGAGAGGGAAAATGTGTTTTTTTGTTGTTTTGATTGTTTTTTGCATTTTACTTGCTCCTTTTTATGTGAGGGGTATAAATATCAAAACCCTTTACAGCCTCAAAATACCAGCACATAAACAACCAATCTGAGGTAGCCGTATGCAAAAACATTTCCATACAGTGCCTCTTAATCCTGTTGAGGTTACAGCTTTGCGAACACTGTGTGGATGTAGGGGCAGAGCTGAGCACACTCAAATAGAGGGTATAGACCAAACACGCAATAAGAAAGGCAGGCTGTAGTGAGGCAGGTATAGGATACAGGATAGGCACGGTATGGTACTGTACGGTACGTTATGATGAGATACAATGTGATACAAAACATTCTCCCAAACAGGCTCAGGCAGGATACAGCACAATACAATAGGATAGGGTACAATACGGTATGGTAAAGTATGGTATGGTACAATACACTTGGGGAAATGTGTCTTGGACTCAAATATGTACATATAGCACATATAGCTGCTTCCATAGTAATAATAATGATTGTAATAATAATACTGTATAATAGAATACCGTACGGCACAATAGGATACAGAACAATACAAAAGGATAGGGTACTGTATGGTACGATAACATACCTTAAGATACCATATTGTATTGTACAATACAGTTATCTTATCGTATGGTATCATATGGTATGGTATGGTATTGTATCGTACTGTATTGTATGGTATTGTGGCGTACCATATCTTACGGTACAATATGGTACGGCACGATATGATACAATATGATACGATACGATACGATACGTTACGATACGTTACGATACGTTACGATACGATATGTTGGTACAATGATACGGTATCTTATGGTATGTTAACGTACAATACAGTACACTACGGTCCAATATGATATAATACTATACAATACGATACGGTGTTTTACTGCACAATACAATTCTGTACAATATGGTATAGCACAACAGGATACAGTACAATACAATACAGTACGGTAAGGTATAGTTGGTACAATACACTTGTTGTCCCCAATGGGAAATTGGTCCTGGACTCAAATGCGTTGCACATACAGTATAGTTGCTTCCATAGTAATAACAATAAGTGAAAAAAACATGGAACCACTTGGTTCACTTGGCTCCCATTAAGATCCTCATTATGCCCATATACAGGCATAATATGTGAGAAAAACAACCACAGCAGCATAATTGCAAGCAAGTGTAATTTATCTAAAGTTCACAAGTTTCCAAAACATTTTTCCATCTCTACCTGCTGACTGTCGGCGTGCGTCTGACTCAGGGACGAGGCCTCTAAGATCACAGCTGCTGCAGGGCCGGGGGGCAGGCAGGCAGCTAATGCAGCCAATTAAAGTCTAATCCAGTGATGAAGCATTGTCTCAGGGAGATAACGGAGCTGCTAAGTGGCGCTGCTAATGACAAGGGAGAGCGGGGGATCACTGCTGGATAAGGCCGAACACCCTGTCTTTATGGAGCACATGCAGAATGAAATGAAAGCACAGCGTGATGATGGTGAGACAGAGCACAGCTGGATGCTGTGAGATATACAGTATTCTCACAGACATCATATCCTGTAAAACCACAACTTTTGATGTCATAACTCACAAACAACAAGGGCCTGGTTGTTTACTACAACTTCCTGTTTTGACAAAAGACAACAACATTGTCATCACAACTATCTATTATGTTGATTTTGGCTGACTTTTTTTTTTTTAAGCAGTTAGAGGAACAGTTGATCGAAAAGGAATATTTAGCCATTATCTACTCACCAGTATGGAAAATCAAGGGATGTTTCACAGTCCAAAAAAGGATTTCTGAAGCTTTGCAGAAAACTGAACAAAAAACATAATATTTTCTAAACGACCATTTTTATTATATTATATTAACATTATTGAAACACGTGACGCACTGTCGAGCTCATGCACTAATTTCAGACGCAGTGCTAACGCTTTTAGCTCAGCAGCTGCAGTAAAGATTTCGGGCTTAAAAAGGGTGTAAATAATGCCTTTCCAAATCCCTCTGGGATTCAGAGTCTTTTGGAGACGTGGACGAGCTGTAAAGAGCCATTTAAATTTTCCTTCAGTTGTTTTTTTACCTTTTTAAAACAATCCTCAGTTGTTTAGGAGAATACTGCAACCAGTACATTTTTGTGGACTACTAACTTTCAGATTAATTTTTTAGGGTTAACTTATCCTTCAAGGCTAGGTTAAGATTGTTTTGGTATTGTTTTAATTAAAGTTTCGGCAAAAAAGTAAAGTGTTGAGTAAAAAAGTTGCAATTTTTGTACATAAATGCTCACATTTTTAAAAGTTTGGATTCATATTTAAGCTTAAAAAGTCCCACACTGAGAATAAACTGTGAGCAAAGATGTAATACTGAAACCAGTAGACTTGTAGTTCAATGTGTAATTTTGGTGGTGATCCTGCAGTGTCTGCAAGTTTTCGGTGGTTAATATACCTGTGACACAATAAAAGAAAAGAACAGAGGAAAAACTAAATAAAACAACAAAAGCACATCCAGCCAACCTTTAGCACTGATACACTGAGTGCAGAAAGCTCTCTGCAGCAGAAACTAAAAGAACAGTATCCAGAACGGCACACTGACGACTCAGACAAACCTACTAAGTTGCTAATTCAACAGGCTTATGAGGCTAATGGGACCATTGTCATGCGGATCACAATTTAATGGTCTATAGATGCAGCAACAAGATTAGCTGCAACATTTCCACACCTTCCTGCCGTTACAGAGCAGGCAGGCCGCAACAGAGCGCTGCGTTTAAGAAACAAAGAGACCACTGTCGGACGATTAGAGACATAATTACTAATTTAACCTGCGATATTCAGACTAATAATGTGTGTAATGGGATCAATCTCGGACAAAAAAAGCTGTGGGAATGTTAGTGTGAGAGAGATATTTTCAGAAATTTTTCAAACAACATCTGCCACTTCACAGGAGCGTCCTTTATGAAGGTTTTAAGCTCCATGAGTACAGCAGAGTACAACATCCATACAGGAAATTACAGAAAGTGCAGGAAACAAAGTGTCCCTTTATTTTCAAATTCTCTGTCCATAAAAACAAGTAAATTAAATGAGACTCCACTGCATACTTGACATAGGTTTGCTTGAAAAAAAAGTGAAAGAAATGATGAACAACAGGGAAAAAAGTCTGGGTGCTGCAAATTCATTTAATAAAAGTCTTCATGTATTTAATATAATTTAATTCCTTCACTCAACTCATCTGCAGGTGTTGATGGAAACGATGGAAGTGATCCCCGCTGAACACAACATCCAGGTATCTAAGCATCTGGATTACAGTGAATTTCTCCTTCATTATGCAGGATTTGGTTTGTAATCCATCGTTAGCTTAACTTTATATTTATAAATAGACCTTTGACCTTTTAAAAAAAACTCCACAGTTGTGCGGATTTCAAGCCACAAAAACAACAAAACGAAAAACAGCAAAAATTATATTTGATGACTCGTCATCACAAGCTACAAATATTAAACACACATCTAAAGATTTCCACTCTGCACCAATGAACATCCATGCCATGTTTGTGTTTTAATTTTGTCTTCATTTCACGTAAAACTTTTGAGATTTAAAATGCACGAGCACTTCAAAAAACAATAAACATATTCTTCTTATTTGTAATGAAGTTGGAATACAGAAAGTTGTAATACTCTTACATGATACACACTTCCGTATTTGGTTTCATTCAAGACTAGTAACCCTGTCTGCAATCCTCCCTTTTTTATTAAAAAATTTATCTGTAATCTAATTACATTTTGTAACTCTAACAAAATACACTTTCCTTTATTTTGCATCCTAATTATTAAATCCCTTTAAATGTATCCCATCAGCCCCCCAGAGCCTGGTTATTTGTAACCGGCGTGTTTTCACTGCTGTAGTGCTGATTGTGATCTTTTCGCGTCGACCTACTCTTCACACCAACCAAGTGAAACCAAATGAATAATGTTAAGCTGAAAAAAAGCACAGACTTAATTAAAGCGAGACCCCTAGAGGTTTGACAATAATCACCAAAACTCATCTCACGACACTTAAAAAGATTTAGATTGCTGATTTCAGTCCATTGTTGTTAATTGTTTTAGGTTGTTGTGTCCTTCCTACTGTTTTCCAGCCTGAGAGGTCAATCCTGCTGCCTGAGTGGTTGTGTGTGTGTGTGTGTGTGTGTGCGCGCATACATAATAAGCCCACATGCATTGACTTTATCTTTCTCTACGTGTTGCGAATAAGAAAGAACAACCTGCGTTTCAGCCTTAATATTTCAGTCAGGAATTCCAACTTGCAGAGAGAAAAACCCTGAAAAAAAAACAAAAAAAAAAAAAAACGGTGTGGAATCTCCCTTTAAACATGTAACACAAGCTCAGTAATCATGACTCGAAGTGCTTCCAGGCACAGCACTGTACAATCAACTGAAATTTGTAGGAACGGAAAGCCCTGGCAGGGCCCGGGCTCCTGAGATCATGTCTGTTTTATTGGGGGATAAATGTTGCCATTGACATCGTGGAGGGGGGAAATCGGAGCGTGGCCGGCCCACCTCTAATTGGCTGCATTAGCATCATCATCACTGTACGTCCGCCCCTCCCAATCTGGCCCCGTCTCCTGCCATTTGATTGGCTGCGTCGGCATTCCAACGCAATTTACAAGCTACCTCAGGGGTGCTTTTTCTTTCGTTCTTTCGTTCCCCCCTCTGCTACATCAGTTTTTTTTTTTTTAGTTTCTCTGCCAGGGCCTAACAAGCATCGATGTGTGTGTGTGTGTGTGTGTGTGTGTGTGTGTGTGTGTGTGTGTGTGTGTGTGTGTGTGTGTGTTTCATGTCCTGAGTCTGCTCCAACAGTGTGCCAGTACATCGAAGGCTGAGAGAAGTGGAAGATTTGATTGAAACCGAGAGCGAGAGAAGATGTATTTATCTGACATTTGAAGGGGAAAGAAAATCCTTCAGCTTTACATCTAAAACAGGACTGAGCACAGAGGTAGCACCTCAGCATCTGATCAGATTCAGCAGGAAAAAAGAGACAGATTGGCGCATTTTTTTTTTTTTTTTAAGGTAGTTTCACATAAGTTGCGTCTGAAACTGAAAAAGACCTCATTATTTAGTCTGTAAAAATCACTCTGATCATCATTTTTTTGTAACATTTCCTACATTAATCAAAAGAGGAATAAAACATTGGATTGCATTTGATTGATGCCACAAATAGGAGTGACAGACTTTGCTCCAAAGAGAAACTTTCGGAAGCTACACAAGTTACTTCTACTAGTACATAAATGTCCTCTAGGTGAGAAAACTGATCATCCAAAGAACTGAAGATAAAACAGTCTCTCACCTTGAACGTTACAACGTCCCGTACCAGGGTGAAATCAGAATTCTTCAAAAAGGCTGTCCGGACTCTCCAAACTCTAAAGAAGGGCTGAGGTCAGATTAACTAGTTTTTGACTGCTTTATTCTGAAAATATTCAACCTGTTTCTCTCACAAAAAGAGGTTTTACATTCTACTCCCTATCATAGTTTTTTATCCAATTGAAATGTTAACCTCTTGTCTGAGGACAGCTGGTTGTGTCATCATATAATCACAAAATTAACACAATTAAAAATAAAACAAACGCAAGTGCAAAACCCCCTCAGCTGATCAACCCTGATTATTTTAAATTAGAAAATGTTACTCTCAGAATTAACACTTTTGTAAGCAAGACATGTTTATGCCATAGTCTCAAGAATCAGTGTACTTTTTAAAGTTATGAATAAGCTTTTGTTTAAAAATGCTTAGCGGCATGAACGCGACGCTACAAAATAATATGCTACAAATCTATTTTAATTGAATTTAGTTCCTTAAACTGAGGATATTTTTGGATCTTTGCATGTCATCCTGTACCCACACAGCTGGGACACAATGCACCTTATGTGTGTCCTTAATAATCTTCTCACAGCTCGTGTGATCATTGTGCTGCTGCTGCTGGATGCTGAGGTGCTCGGAGCCTCTCAGGGTGGCCGAGCACCTTTGAAGTGCCGACCCTGGAGGTGCCGGTGTCATCCTGTGGGAACCTGCGAGAGACAGAAGCCCCCTTAATCCTGGATGTGTGACGCTGGCAGCTTCATGAATGGACTAAATGATTTACAGTGAAATGTGTCTAAACATCAGCGTCACTCAGGATATTTTAGAAACACACCGTGTGTACGCTGCCGTGTGGAGCGAGCCGGGAAGGACAAATTACTGCGGCGCAGGAGGCTGCCATTTTAGTGCCTCCAACGCATTGTGCACTAATACCTGCTGCTGGCCATGACACACACACACACACACACACACACACACACACACACACACACACACACCTCTACAGGTAAGCAGACAGGCAGGAAGGGAGGGTTTAAAGCAGCACAACACGTCAGCAGACTCTCGGTGACTACGGCTCATTAAATGCCACACGCGCAAATGGAAATATACTGACAGTCAGTCAGGGAGGACTTGGATTCATGCACATGCGCACACACACCTACAGTACCTCCATCCCTCCCCCTCGCTCGCCCCACACCTATTCCATCACAGAGGAACAAAAAAGGACAAGAAGCTTTGTGAATCATCTTTTTTCTGCAGCCCGGCCGTCTTTAATCCCTGCACAGGGATTTAGGCAGTGACGGGGGGGAGAGAGAGGTGGGACGAGGGTGGAGGGAGGAGGGAGGAGGTCTCAAGGGTGAGAGCCTCCCTGAGGTGCTCCCACCCCAGGAGCAGGGCCCTAATTGGGGTCCTTGTAGCCGCGGTTTTGCTCCCAGCTGGAGCGCACGGAGGGTCAAACGTCCTGAAGGAGAATTGTTCTGCTCCGATCTCACTTGTTTTGCTCTGAATCGTTCCCAACATTTTCTAATATTAGCTTGTTTTTTTTTATTATAAAGCAGAGCTGCTGCCAAGTGTCTCAGATAAAAGAGGCCTCGACTCAGACGCTTCATAAAACTGTGCGGCGACAAAACAACAGAGTTTGGAGAGGCTTTGATCTGCTATCAGGTCCTCTACTGGTCGGATGCTGAGTCGTCCTGGTGTGTGTCACAGTGAGAACCATCTGTCACACACACACACACACACACACACACACACACACACACACACAAGCATGAGCCACATTACATTGTGCATAAATGTGATGAAAAGAGTGACAGAGAAATTCACCAGCTCCGAGTTGTTTATGTCCCGAACTCTGAAGTTTATTCGCCTCAAAAAAGTAACTTTTCCAACTTTTTAGCTGCTGTCTGTTATTCGTCACTCATGCGGGGATCATCTCTCTTACGGATTAGATTGTTCTCTGCTGCAGCAGTTAATTAGATCCAGCTAAAAGTCCCAAACCACACACTTTGATTCCTGGCCGTGCATTAATGTGTTTGGCCCGACTGTGTTTGCTTTTACACTGTTTAGACACTTCGAAAACAAACCTCTTTATTCTGTAAGTCCCCGTGAAGTGCAGCCAAATAAGACACAGACTCCAAACACAATAAGCTTTCACTTTGTGCAAAGTGCTTTTCAAAGAAGCAGCGTCCCCGCAGACACGTCTCCAGTGGTCACGCTCAGGGATTTGATTCGTTATATCGCAGCCTCTCTGCCAGGCGAGACGGAGGCCGGCAGATAAGTGACATCTTAAGGGAATTACACACATCTGCTCCGGTTGAAATATCACAGCAATGGTTCGTCACTTTACCTTCGTCGTTACATGCATTATCAACTTTTTTTAGCCGTTCGAGCGTGTAGAATCAAGTGAAACACATCTCTCTGATTGGCTGTTCAGCTCAGCAAATCAGTTCACTAGAAGTAGTCTTGCAGTCTGTGTGTTGTGTTTAAGTGCAGCTTTGTGGCCGAGACACAGATGAAGTGAAGCTACGCAACAGTCGGCCTTAGTTGGAAATGTTTTTTTTTCAATGATCATACCTGCCAACTTTTAAAATGTTCAAACAGCACGTTCTGTATCTGTAAACAACCAATTAATTGTGTTTTTTTTATGTGTTACCAACTAAAGATAGATCATCGTCTTGGTCGATAATCAATTAAATCAAAAGAGCATCAAGAAAATCTGCCTCATTTTGACGTGAGGCTGAATGGATTTGCTATCTTCATCGAACCTATCCAACTGTTATTCAATCCCATTTACGTAACCGAAAGCAGATTCAGCAGCGGACCTTCGATGTAACAACAGGCGATCACAGCTTCACAGTAAAGATAAACAACATTTGTCCCTTTAAGAGGACAGTCTCAACATCAGTATCGGAACAATTCTGTAAAGCCTTCAATTACGTTCAGTCAGTTTAGCATTTTGGCTCCAGTGCCGACGTTGTATCAGGTAAGATCCAGACGTTCAGGTAATAACTGGAAGTCTTTTATTCAACAATATCGGTGCAGGACGACGACAGTGCGGTTAAGCATTAGGAACATTTTGGTTCCAGTTATTGAATTACTCCTGTGCTGCATTCTGGGAGAAAAAGAAATAGAGGGAGCAAGAGAGAGAGAAAGAGAGAGAGAGAGAGAGAGAGAGAGAGAGAGAGAGAGAGAGAGCGGCGACTGGGGTAAGAGTCAGGTAAGTGGAGGGAAGGGAGTGTAAGGGTGAGTCAGGGAGATTATACGGGGGAGGAAGGATGGGAGATGGAAGTCTGTAATTGGTTGCCTGCAGAGGATTAACCTGTCTGTCTCCAGCCTCTCCCCGCTCCCTTAAACAATATACTATATAACAGCGTTACCGTGGCAACTACCCTCTCTCCTACAAACCCCCTATCGTACCTCCTCCTCCTCTTCCTCCTCCTCCTCCTCGTCCTCCAGGCGTCCACATCACTCCAAGAAACTCAAATGAAGTCACCTCTTGTTCTCTGTCTTTATCTTGGCTCTCTCCCCAGCTCCATCTCCATCGCCTCCCTCTCATTCTCAGCCTGTGTTATAAACGATTAATCAAGTATGAGAGGGAGCAGTATCGTCCTACCTGAGCAGGTAAGCGGAACAGCGGCTACTGTACGCTACATTAGCATCTGGGTTTCCTGACTCCTTCGCCGCAAACACTATAATTAAAAGGCAGGGAAGGGCACCCCCCCCTCCCCTTCCTTTTATCTCTGGATTTAAATTTGATGGACGCCTTGAGACTGCCATACCACACACACACTGTGCACGTGTACACATTTCACACACACACCCACTCACGCTCCTAAACCTCAGATGAAGCCGCAAGGCAAGCAGAAACTGGTCGGTGTGTGAGAAACCGCAGCCAGCCAGACACACAGAAACGCCGACAAACAGCCCTGTGAAAAGGGATCGTTCTGCGACGTTCCCACCACATCGCTGGATGACAACACACAATAGGACAGGAAATAACAGCCAGACTACACACACCTCCATCCTGGATTCTGTCTGAACAAACAGTTGATTGAGAATAGCAAGATTAATGGATGAATGGTTTGCTCAATAGCGACAATGCTGCCAGGTATGAGAACACAGGCTCATTAAACACCTATTGCACAAAACACTGTAATTATATATTTCATATTTTTAGAGATAGAAGTCCGGGGCTACCTATTATCTATCATGCATTCATTCATTCACATTCATTCATGATTGTCTTGCGTATTTTTAGTGTGTAATGTTCCCAGAACAAGTGTAAAAGACAAATAAAAAAACAAAGACTACATTATCCATGAAAAAAAAAACAAAAAAAAAACAGGAGCAGAGAGAAGAAACAGTGATCAGACCTGCAGCTTTCTTCATATTAACATGAAATACTGTAGATACAGAGGGTCATCCCTTTTTTTCTTCCCCTTCTTCTGCTCACAAATCATATAAAACCTCAACAATACACGCTCATATGCAATCAATAATAATCATCTAACAAGTGTTGCTCAATAATCATGATTTCATTTGAAGTCGTTGCTCAGAGAACTCCACAGTTTCGCTCCATACACTGAAATACACGTCTGCTTTAATGCACACGGACATTTAAATTCAAATTCATTCCATGACGGTCTGATCTGATCTGAACGCAAACACCCTCTTTAGATTTTCAGGTGATTGCATATTTCTGGCTTTACACGTGACTAATAACGTTTTCAAGTTAATTCAATCTAATTCAATTTAATTTTTAAACAACAACACTGATCAACGACAAACTATCTGTGTCCGATGCCAAGACCTCCAGGCACACCTGCTGTGTCCGTCCACGTGTGAAACAGCTTGTCTTTCGCTCTCAGGTCGGTTTTCAAAGGATGTTTTTAGCGTATAGATTACATCTCTGTATAAGAAATTGAATATGTACAACCTAGGATAAAGTGAAGTTAAAACACAATCATTACTTGTTGTATATTTCAGTAATAAACTTTGGTTTGTAATAAATTTGCTGTGTTGCATCACACGTTTGGGAACCACTGATCCAAACAAAAGACACAGCAGTATCAATAAATACCCCAACTGTGTTTCTTCTTTTTTAATAGGTGCTGTGATTTCTTCTATTTCCTCTATCATTGCTTTAGATGTAGATCCATTTGTTATAAATCCATACTGTGTCTCAATTATCAATTCATTCTTTCCTGTAAAGTGACCTTATCTTTGTGCAAAACAGAGAAATGACACTGACTGGTATTTATTTAAAATATTGTATATGTATATTTAAATGATAACACAGCAATGCTCATTTCATTTCCATGTGTGAACATCACATAATTAATAATACATCATTTTGGGAAGTAGCACATTACTTTTGCTTTTAATAAAATGAGATTTCTACATACTCTGTTTTTGACATGCCCAAATAAATAAATAAATAAATAAATGAAAATAAAAAAATGAAATCAGAACATATTATCGTTAACAACATTAAATAAAGATCATTTTATTTTGAAACCATGATAAGAATCCAATTATGAATACAATCCATGTTAAGGTTAAATTATTTGTGTGAAAACTGAGCCAAAGCATTCAGAAAACACAGGTGGTATAATAAAACACCCTTCCTTAGCTGAGTGAAATCTTTCTGTTTAACCACAAGTTTCTTCATGCTGTGAATCCTCCTTCACGTCGTATAAACCTTTTACACGACTGCAGCAAATGCATCAGCTTTTCAGTTGTGCTACTGTGAGCAGCTAGAGCTACACGGTGGCGATTGACAGCAATCCACCCATGAACTTCATGACTGATGTCGGATCAACTAAAGAGGCTGCTGATGATCCATGAAAGTCGGGCTTACCGGGATGAGTCTTAGTCATATGTGGTGGTGAGAAGCCGCTGCTCTGCTGAGTAACTGTTTTACTCACCTGCACTGAGAATAACTGGAAATGTTGGTCTGCATGTGTTTGTTGTATAAACTGATTTCATAGACTCATTTTAATTAACTGTTAGTCACTATTCACCCTCAAGAGCTGTTTTATTTCCCTTATGTTGACAGGTGTGTGTTTGCCTGATGTTGTTATGGTGTTATATGTTATTGTAGGTGTTTAAAGGGACAGTTCACCCAAAATGTATTTACATATCCATCTAGATTCTTTTGGTGGGAGTTGCAGAACTTTAGAGATATCAGTAGAGCTAGCACCCGGTTGTAGGTGCTTAAAGCACAAAGATATATATCTGAAACACTTTCCACAGAACCACACCATATGCCAACGTAGGAGGAAACAAGCATCTACTCGTTGACGTTTGGTAAATATGGCTGTTTTCTGAATGTATTTTTAAAAATTACTTATTTATTTCATTCAAAGCAAACCCCACAGTTTCTGATCCCAGGTCTGTAACAAAACTCATTACGTTAAAACAATGTTATGTGTTGAAAATGTGTATCTTGAAGTAAACATGTATGTAACGCTGTCATCCGACCCTCTATCTGAAGTTACATAGTGCAGAAACAAGTGATGGGGGGGCGATTACAAAACACTGGACGATCCGAATGATTTGACAGCTGTTATTTTAAGGTAAGGTTACACAATGTTGCATTAACTTAAGATTCAAAATCTATTATACAAGGGCGTCCTGGCCAAGACAGCATCGTCCGACGTTTCACATAAATGAACAAAGAACATATCATTTTTACATTAAAGCAACAAGAAACATTTAACTTGAAACATGCAGGAAGTAACATCGAGATTGAATGAATTCACCAGTGTTTTGGTCAAACAGTTAATCCTATTTCTATAATTCTCCTTACTTACTATCAAGTTTAAGGTGTCTCTGTTGATCACACCAGGATGAAGGAACAAAAATATAAAAAAGCGCTTGACATACATCATCGTCTGCATGACTAAAGATGGCAGCTGCTGATAGTTTTAGGAGTCTGCAGAGAACACAAATATGAAGGCAGTTCTTTCAATATGGCCTAATTTCCAATGTTTCTCTCGTACACAGAGGAATAAATTAACTTTCTCACAAAAGCTGCAGTAAAAGAGAAGGCAGAAATCGTGAAGACAAATATCTCCAAAGCTCTGCAACTCAAACCAAAACAATCTAGAAGGATAATTAGGACTACAGGTGAAAGGTGCTGTCCTTTAAATGTCCATTATCTTATGTTACAGCTGCATCAAAACGTGCAAAGTAACTTAACTTTCTCTCACACGGATCACAGGTGAAGGCAAGAGTGATTTATGTTAAAGTACCTTTAATGACGGTGTCGTTTCAGTTCATTCTCACTTATTTCAGTCTTATTCACTCACTGTTATTTTTTTTTTCACAGGCAGGAATGCTGCATGAACAGACATGTAAATAAAGCCCTACAACAAAGAATAAAAAGATTTCTGCGGCTGAGCCTCAATGAAGCTGCCATGCGTTGTTACAGCGTGAGCTGAGACACACAGCAGAGCCACATACCCCATCACAGACCCGAGGATTATACTTTTTAAACAACATCTGTCTCTCCTTCTCCTCCTCCTCTCTCTCTCTCGCTGTCTTCAGGAGGACGGGATAAACAAGCCAATACGCATCCAGATCATAAACCATTATCTTGATCCTTTGCCTGTCTCCTGTGTATGTTGACGGAGATTACAAATTACCAAGTTTGTGTATTATTTTGCTTGGCTGCTTACGGTTTGGTTTTCCTGTGTATAACCAGATGTGGTTCACATCACCAGGGCCAACTGCAGTCTGTGTTTTAAAGTCCTCGTGCATGAGCTGTTGCCTGCAGGGAGATGTGTTAGTCAGTGAACCAACCAGAGGGACAAAATACCAACCGACTACCAAAGACGAGCCAACTGGTCAGCAGAGAGAATCGGCGCATGGTCGTCACTGTTGGTCACCGGCAGGAAAAAAAGCAGACACATTGAAGCCTGGTTGGAGCTGAGAGGGGTCAACCGAGAGGAAATCACTGTGCCTGACTGAGACCACCTGAGAGATCATGACATGCACAACCCAAAAATACTCTTCTTTAACCGCTTAATAAGCAGCGTCTTCCAAGCAAACAAGTTTTACCCCCCAAAATTGTTTGTTTAGATGTTCAAAGTTTAAGAATGAACAAAATCATCATAAGAATGTGATGAAGTTTTAAAGTTATATTAGAAAAGACATCTACTGAAGCTAGCATGCTAACCGGCTGATAAACCTCTCTCCTCCAGCGATTCAAGGTTCTGTGTTCGTGCTTGAAACAACCAGTGTTGGGAATAACGGCGTTACAATAATCGGCGTTACTAACGGCGTTACTAACGGCGTTACTTTTTTTCAGTAACAGGTAATCTAACTAATTACTACTTCCACCGTTAAAACGCCATTACCGTTACCGACTATTAAATGTGGCACGTTACAAACTGAAGCTGCTCATTGAAGCTGTTATCATCCGACACGGCTCTCAGCCACCGGAGCTGCAGAGCTGTTTTACTTTATTATTTTTTTAGCTTGGCGAGGGAGGAGGGAGGGGCGGGACAACCGCATAAGTGATGGTGATTGGCTCTCTAAGGTAGAGTAAGAGTTCGTAAGCCAATCAGAGGCAGTGTTCAGTTTACACACAAACCACACACGCACACAGCAGCCTCGCACACACTAACTAGCAGAGGTCAGCTGCAGCACTGGCGAGTCCAGAGGGAAAGTTAATGTTTTCAAAGTGGAAGTACAGACACTACTTTAATCTCTTTTGTCTACGTCCGTTGTGAGCAACTCTGATCTAATGAAGCATCTCTCAAAGGCACACGCTTCTACAAAACTAGTGGCCAAAAACCCTGTTGTTGACACTGTTGATGATGACAGCAGGCCAGGTGTGGCTAACGTGAGCTCCGCTAACAAAGAAGGACACAGAGCTGTCCAAGCAGCTACAGCTGGATTTCTCTGCTCCAGCTTCACAAAAACTTGACACAGACTGAACTGAATGCAGTGATAGGAAGGTATGTTATAGAGAACATGCTCCTGTTATCAACAGCTGACTCAGTACGCTCAGAGCACTCACTGGCAAAAATATCGGGGGGAACAGGTGCCAGTCCGCCATGCAGAAAGACATTTTCTAAATACATATGTAGATGCCGAGTAGCTAAAATGACTGCCGAGCTCAAAAGGGGGAATAATTGAAAGTAACGCAATAGTTACTTTTCCTGGTAACTAGTTACTTTCATAGTGGAGCAATTCCGTCACTAACTCAGTTACTTTTTGTACTTTTTGTAACTAGTAACTATAACTAATTACTTTTTTAAAGTAACGTGCCCAACACTGGAAACAACCAACACTCCCACAGCAGTCCAGCTAGCTGCATGGCTAACTGAGCTGACAAGCTAACAAAAGCTAGTTAGCAGCTACTCCTGTGATGTTCTGTTTGTTGGGAGTATTAATGTCACAGGTGACCAAATATTACATATTGCACCTTTAACTTCTCTCTGATGGAAATCCAAGTGGTCCCAGAAACACTCAACATCGCAGGCTAAATGTTTGAGATGTGTGTGTAAAAATTAGAGGGCAATTTACACGGGAGTACTTGATATTAAGGGATCAAACTTAATATCACCTTAATTATTTTCAAAATCACTTCCAAGTCAGCCATTAGAAAAAGCCAAAATACCTATTATGATTCTATATTGTGTGAAAAACAAGTCTTTTCACTCTGTATTTGCAAAGTGAACAAGGGGGTTTTCCCAATCACTTCAACAGCACAGGAGAACTAGCTCTGGATTTAAAAAAAAACAACAATCGCTGTCTTATTTTTGGTTACTGGTTGTAATAACTTTTTACTCAGCAAGATAAGTGCTGTATCGCTAATACAAAGAGTCAGGTGACCAGCCTGTAGAGCAACCAACACATCTGGCAAAGACAACATGTTCCATCAGCTGGCATACTAACCCGAACAAGAAAACTACCAACCAACTATCATCTGAAGCAGAGAGAAATAAAAGAGGCAACAAACAAACAGTCAAGTCAATCAGGCCATCAAATTGTCAACCAGCCGGGACGCCAAAAGAATCTGGAGCTGAGGTGCACTGAGCAACCACACCTCAGGGATTGGCAGCAAGTGGCCTTTGTGGTGTAATCAAATAAGAAAAGGTCAATGATATTCAGACGTGGGAAAGATTGTTTTTTTCTCTCTCTCTCTCTTACTTAAAGAAAAGGCACGTCTGTACAGTGCCAAACCCAAAGAGCAGATTAGAACCTGCTCATGATAGGCCTATCTGTTGGTGAGCCCTTTAACCGGTGGAGAACTAGCTTCTATTTTCTGTCTCTGCTCGATAATTAACAGTGTATCTCTGCAACTACAAGGTCTATTTGAAAAATCAAGCCATCATAATAACGGGAACACTGTATATATGTATATATGTCACTGGGTCCAAGTAAATAATTTGGCACACAGAATAAATTAGCAAATATTTAAATTTTTTTAAAAAAAATACAATTTTGGAATGAATATACCTGAGGAATGCAGCTGCAGCTCCAAATCTCTAGAAAACCATAGCAAAACATCTGAACATTAGCTCTGCCAACTTTTATGCTAGGAAAGTGAATCAGAACAATATTTTAGTAGGTTTCAGTAAAGAGTACTCAGGCACATATTGGCACTTTTTTGGCAGGATCAGTTGTGCCTAATTGGGCTGCAGTCAGGCTTAACAGGTTAACCTATATCCCAGATCATACCTGTGTGAAAGGACCAAGACAAGATTCTTCGGCACTTTTGCATAAAATATACCTAAATGATATACCTTAAAAGGGACAAATAAACTGAGTGTAAAGTGCCGATGTACCTCTCAATATCGCCAGAAAGAGGCAATTACATCACTATGATCTCATCTCTTTGTAACGCAACTGGAAATAACCTGCTACTATCAGTGTTTAGATCTACTAGTCTGAGTTTTGCAGCAATGCAAATAAATGAAAAAACATGGAGATTATCAGCACTGTCACACCTTTATAAAACAGTTTGGTACAATAAAAGCAAAGACAATCCCATCAAACACCTGCAGTTACTTCAGCATCTCTTTAGAGGATGACTCACTGGTCTGTCAGTTGTCTCTGTGCATCCAAGCACTGTCAGATCCTAATCAATTCATCACGCCGGCCTAACGAGAGCGAGTTCTGCTTGAGGTGTTTCAGCAAACCCAAGCGTGACTGCAGACAGCGAAAATAAACACCTTCTGTGCGATCTCTCACGCCTGGTTAACGTCACTGATATTGTGCCGAATTTCACAAAATCACCAGAGAGTTTTGCCTGTGAGCAAATGTGGAATCCAGTGAAGCATGAGGCTTTTGATGATAGCGCTGATGATGCATCACTCTCCTGCGCTCTCACAGGGGTCATGTGAGGTTTTGTGAGCACAGTTGCTGTTGTGATGAACAGTTCATGGCGTCGCGTGTCTCTTTGGTTACGTTTGGTGTCATGTTTTAGGGGAGCAGAGAGCTGTGTGAGGTCTGATCATGAAAGAGGGAAAATAAATGAATATTTCTGCATTCCACGAAACCTCTGTGAAGGTTTTTGTCCTGTGACATACACACTCAAACACATGATATACCAACCTCACCATAGAAATGGAATGCATCATATGACCGGACAACATAGGTAACAAACATATTTGATAGGTTTAGGCAATGAAAAAAATATTTTGGTTAGATTTAGGGGAAAAAATACTTCACTGGGTTTAGGGAACAAAAATACTTGGCCAGGTTTTGGGAACAATATATTTGGTTTGGTTTAAGCAATAAAATAAGTCACTGTGTTTAGGGAACAACATTTTTTGGTTAGGTATAGGGAACAAAAATATTTGGTTGTGTTTAGGAAACAAAAATAACTGGTTAGGTTTCGGGAACAAACATACTTAACTGGCTCTAAGTAAGGGAAAATACATTTCTGGTTAGCTTAAGAAAACAAAATATTTGATTAGGTATATGCACCAAAATAAATTAAAATAAATAATTAATAATAAAAAAAGCTTTGCTGGGTTTAGGAAACAAAAATACTTGGTTAGATTTAGGGAACAAAATATTTTGTTAGGTTTAAGGAACAAAAATATTTGCTTTTGTTGAGGCAACAAAAAATACTTTAGGAAAACATGGTTTGGGTTAAAATGCACACAGTCACAACATTAAACATGCGTTGGGAAGAATAACTTACTCCTTTTGCAGCTCGAGCTCTTGTGTGCATGCATTCTGTAGTAATGCATGCACACTGCAGAGGTGTCAGCATGTCCTTTAGCTGTATTTAGTGCATCTTTCTGTCATATGTTTTAGGTAGTTTTAACTTTTGATCTCAGTTCTCTTTAATGTGAATATATCCGGCTGTTTTAAGGCCAGTGCTCTTGTTTGGCCTCCTTGAAATTCTGGTAGCACACTCAATTCAAAACAAACCACGTATCATTCTTTTCTTGTCTTTTGCAAATTACTTTTTTCTTTTCTTCTCTTTTTTTCTTTTGTTATGACCTTTGACAAAACATATTACAGCAGTAGCATATAGAGCTGAATTCAAGCTCTAGACAGTACATACAGATTACATGTGTGTCTGCACATGTGTCCATATTAGTCCATCATGAGTGAACAACAGTCTCATCTTATGGCCTCATCTTATAGCCAGGCTTGCCACAAAGTCAGAATATCCAATTGAGAGAGAGCAAAAGTCCAGTGTATTTATTATTTGTTGAGATGGTGTTGGGATGGTGTAAGAACCCTTTAATGCATTTTCATGTTATTCATCAGTCTCCTCTGCAGCTTTTATGGCTGCTAGCTTCGCCATGTCCTCCCGATTGGTGGCTACATCAACTCGCATCTGTATCACGAAGTCGCGGATTGTTGAGATGTCAGAGCGTATCCCGACCACAGCACTCCGAGTATTGGCGTTGTCATGATAAGTAGCAGTTTTATAGCTGTGCATTGCTGCAAAGATGGAGTCGTAACAGTTGTAAGCATGTACTTTAGAAATAAAATATTTTGTATACAACTATTAGAATCAATGCTGGGTCAATTAGTCCTGTATGCCTCAATGAGCAGAGCACCGTGTTATGAAAACAGGAATGTCATGCTGAGAATGGTTGTTGGTACAAGTGCTCATCAAATGTTAATTCTATTGTCATTACACACCATCAGTAGTGTTTGCCAACCTCTCCCCTGGTTCCTCCTGAAGCCCTGCCCTGTTTGATGTTCTGGATGAGAGCTAGTGTTTGTTAACAACGCCAACGCAGGCAGAGACCCACCAAGTCAGCACCGCCACAGGTCGGATCATGTCAGACTGACTGTGGGTGGGAAGCATCGCTGTGGAAATACCTGCAGAGAGAAGGAGGACGGGAGAGGACCGACTGAAACCCTCTGTTTAGTGTCATTTTCTGTTTTCCTAATTTGTGATGGGACCACTGAAGCACAATTGCTGCTAACGAGGCCAAAATGTCAATTACTGCTACTCATATCATTAATCTACTGTTTATGCTGCCTTTATATTGCATTAATTTAGCATTTTGTCCCTCACATGTTTGTCACCACTGAAGAACAACTTGCTCGTGGATTCTTCAACACATGACCAAGCAGCCGGAGACCTAACTACAGTCCACAACCTGTTCTACTAACATATTATGAAGCAAGTCTCATCAGTATTTTTTGGCTGTTTTTGTTGGTTTATTACAAATTAACTGAACACGTGACTCGCTCTTTACTCATTACTCAAAAAATTGCTCTTCACTGCACCAGCATACTCTGTCTTTTCTACATAAACACACACTGAACATCTTTGTTAGCATCTACAGGATCATTCTCACAGGTGGTGGTGGCTCCCTTCACTGACCCCGGGAGTGTTGCCTCCCGGCTATCGTTTGCCCTTTGAACCTGGCTGGAGAAGCTTCCAGTGCTGACAGAACAGAGTTTGTTATTACACTATTATTTGGGTCAAAAGCCATCCTTTCTTTTCATTTTTCTTTTCTGTTCAAGTCCTGACATACAGCAAATTCCAACAAACACTGAGTAGTCGGAGTAAACTGCTCCAGTCATGTGGCCGGCCTGCGCTGCGCTGACATTTTTACCTTAAGTAAAAAAAAGTCCTGTGCATACACACATAGAATATGTGGCAGAAAATGCTTCATTTTACCTTAACAGAACATATGACCACCACAGCTACTACTATAAACCTTATTTAAATGAAATTACTGGCATAATTAATCACTTATCAACCTACATTTATTCATCTCCCTTTTTTAACAGTCAGAACCCCAAACAAGCTGTGCTGCTTTTATTAGAGACATGAGATTATAAATATCCTGCACTGATTGAATTTAATTGAATTGTCACTTTTAAGGCGGTTTTCATTATTCATTTTTTCTTCCCATCATCCATGGCTACTTTTTCTGCTACTCGGTGCAGTTTGTGGACTCATACTTACAAACACACTCACACACTTCGAGCATGTCAAATAACTTCACCTGCCGTGGCCTTATTTGCCCCTTGCCCTTTACAATGCAGCTAATCCGCAGATACACCAGAGATCCCTCTATGCATTCTCCATGAGTGGAGGTCTGCGGCTCCGAGTGCAGCCGGCCTAACTGCCCCCCCTGAGACCACCGTAAACAAGGAGCCTCCGCCTCTCAATTACTCCCAGGGGTCTGTACACCAAAGCATATTGGCTGCTGCTAACATACACATGCACGGAACTGCTCTTGCATGTTGGCAGAGGAGCAGTGGCATCATGGATATGTATGACACACGCATTCACACAATCACACACCCAGACAGCTGTGATTTCCCCAGGTAGCCCCTCTAAGCCTGCAGAGGGAGGATTTGTCGGAGTCCTTGTTTAACACAGATGTCAAAATGAGGGCGACGCTGCACGCCGGAAGGGGGATGGAGTTGATTTCTGACAGAGATGTTCATCTCATGGTGCTTGATTGACAGGGAGACAAGCCCCCAGTTTAACCCTCCATGTCTGACAGAACATCTCCTGAATGATCAAGTGGTAACACAACTCAATTTAAGCAGCTGTTCATGTTCACAAGGTTTTATGGGGTCAAAGGGGGTTTTGCATTTGAATTTGGGTGTCTCTCTGGTTCAGCTGGCCGGGGTGCATGCTGGGAATTTTTAGCCATGCAAAAAGCGTGTCTTGGAGGATTGTGGCAACATCAGTAGGTTGGTTGGTCCACCATATTGATCCAGAGTAAAATAAATCAACAACTATTGATTAGTTTTACATAAAATTTTGTAGGTACTCGTGGTCCCAAGAGCTTGACTCCTTTTCAATTTGTGGATTTTCATCGCCACCAACGGGTCAAATGTGCCAACCAATGCTCTGGTTACTGGCCAAAAACTTGCAAAACTAATGACATTCTCTTCATAGCTTGCTTTGTGTTTAATGACAATTATCAAATATTAGCATGGTAACACACTTATTTACCAACCTGGTTAAGATTGCCTTTCTAACATTAGTGTATTAGCATTGTTGTAGTGGGCATGTTAGCAAGATAACATTCAGCTTAAAGCATTGCTATGCTAGCCTGGTTTGTTACACAGAAGCATCTGGAAAGGCGCCATCGCTGTTTGGAAAAAGCAGGCACTTTATAAAATACCTGACTGATGGTTGGATGAACCATCTGTCCATCAACGTCTATCATGCTTCAACCTCAACCGATCAGATCAACAGTCGGAGAGCACGACCAGAGCCTTTGAGTGGAGGGAGTTGCGACAGCAGTCGTTCAAAATGCCAAAAGTCATGTGATTCACGAAAGATATTTCCAGTAAGTTCTAAGCAGGCAGTTTAAATGCACGATTACAGAGACCGAAGTACAATGTTTCATTTAAAGGCTCCACTATCTGCCACTGCTTCAAAAAAGAAAGGGATGACGCGACTCTCTCAACTCAAGCGAAGCCAGTTGTGAAAAGGGCAACAAAAAAGCAATGCCTTTAATCTTCTTTGCTTTTCTATCAATGAAATAATCTCTCCAGTTCTGAAACTGATGCTACAGTGGCTTCCATAGCTGGTCCTCACATCTAACCCATGCCTGTTGCTGCTGTCTCTATAGTTCCTCTGAGGATGCTGACTGGCTCAACTGCTGTGCAAAAGCCTGGCAAGATGGACATTTAACTTTAACATGGAGCACACTTTACAGTAGCTCTTATATGCCAAGAAACGTGTGGTGTTTTCTTTGTGTTCTGCAAGAGTTTTATTCATACAAAACCAGAAGTTACCAAGAAGTCAAGTCAGGCCAAAACACTTTTAAAAACTTGTCTCTGTGACTTTATTGACTGCACAAGAGAAACTTTTTGACCTGTTACCTGCAAGGCCTTAAGTGCTGCTATGAGGAACTGTACTTTAATGACTGTCTGGGGCGTGGGCTGCTTTCCAAATTCCAAACCATTCTGCTGCTTTTTGGTTACACTTGCAAACAAATCGTGCATGGAGAGAAAAAACTCAGCCCCTCGGGAGGACAAGACAACCCAGACAATGATTGGCAGCAGCTTAACAAAGCACCTGTCTGACAGAGACGGATAGACACCAAACACGCAAACAAACAGCAGAACCTGTCCTGTTGTATGCCTCCACAAATGAGGCAGAGAGAGAAAAGGTCTTTAACTCGCTGCTGCCCATCCAAATTGGTGTGTAAGGAGAAACGGCGAGAAAGCAGCGTAACAAAATGGGTATGGGAAATTATGCAGAGGCAAACAGTGAGCGTTGCTGGAAGAGGAGGAGGAGGAGAAGATGTGGTGACATCAGACTTAAAGCCCAGAGATGGGGCTTGTTAGCAGGAAGCTCTATTAGGTTCGCCTCCTGCCCTCTTCTCCGTTCTCCTTTGTCCTCCTCACCTCTCCCGCCAGGCCTAAATTGGCCTCCAGAACTCCACCTGACTCCCCTCCCAGCCTGCAGCGCTCATGTATATGCATCTCAAATCCCCCCCGGACACGGGCAGACAGGCAGGCCAGGCATAGCGCTGGTTCACCTAACAAAAGCAATTTGGTACGATACACCGTTTGGGTCAAGTACCCCGCGTGTTCCCCCTCAATTGTTTTAATCAGGCCAAGGTAGCAGGGAAGAGAGGGCTCGGAGGCACCTAAAGGCACCTTTCCTCCCGGCCATTATCCTCCGGTGGGTGAATCGTGGCTGTGGTTGTTAAGAGAGACGGACGTGACAGCACATCTTATAGACGAGTCAATTAAAGAAGACTGGAACTTTTTTAAGGGTGAAAGATGCGTATAGACATATATGTTTTCAGGGGAAATTAAAGGACAGGTTTGACACCAGAGGCGTGGAAGTGAATGTCAAGAGGTGAAAAAAAAAACACTTGTTAAATGGAGAGCTTGACAGTTTTTATTGGAGTTCTCTGGAGCAGACAAATTAACACACTGTGGAGAAAAGTTTTCACATTCGTCCTTTTGGTTCTTATTACGAGTTTTGCGCCATTTGTCACCACTTTGTCCATCACCTTATAGACACAGTGGCACACCGACGAGCTCAGCCATTAACATGAGTGGATGTAAACATCCAAACCGTGCCGACATCCTTGTAGATCAAGCGTCACTCATTTGTTTTAATCTGTTAAGATTCTTATCCTATAATCTCTCTCACATTCACTCAGCCATTCAACTTGTTGTGAATTGCTTGTTTCAGATGAATGCAACCTGTTCCTGGCAGGTGTATGTATATTGTACAGTTATTCAATCCCGGAGTTTATTCTAAGTTTATGACGAGGAGGTGCATGTTCCTGAAATTTGATCAGCAGCATACTCTACGTCCCTAACATCGCCATATAAAGCTGCCTGTTGAATTCACAAATTGGTTGATGGAGACAAAAAGAGAAGCAGCTTCAGCAGTGCTGTTAGGGGACCCCACATCTGTTTGAAGATTTTAGTAGCACAGCTGTCAGTGTCGTTTCATCAGAGCAGCCGTACTGTGATGGAAATGAAGATGGAATGGTTCAACTGCCATGAACATAAAAGGTAATGAAGTGTTTTGTTTTACAGATGTAGAAAGGCGGATTGTTCATGACTCATACAACAGCTGTGGAAAATACACGAAAAAATGTCACCTGTGCAAGTAGCTTATTACGAGTCATATTTATATTTACTGTTAAGTGGTGACCTCTTGTAAGTATCACGGGAGCAAAGGAAGAAGTCAGGTAACGTAGTTTAAAGAGTGACAACATTTGTGAGGGGAGGAGGTCAGGAAGGATGGAAGGGCAAAACCCGTGGCTCGAATGAAACAAAAAATCATTTACCTGCTTAACTGAACAAAATTCAAGGGTCAATTGGAATTTTTATTTTTCATTTTTCAGTCTCATTCCCAACTCGACGATTAGACATTTAACAATCTTACTTATTTTAACCCAAACCATGATCTTCTCCTTAATCTAAATACACTGGTCTCTAAACACAACCAAGCTGCAACTGTTTCACAACATTAACCACAAGTTTGATATTGTTGCCATGACTAACCAAACTCTGACAACGCCTCTCCAACCGTCTCCATATTTTGTGAGTCATTGACAAAACACCTATTCTGTCCTTTAGGTTTGAAGAGGTGTTGGGCAACAAAATGGTTTTTACAGACGTCAGGAAAAATTTGGTCACACGGTTCATCAGCTAGTCGTAGCTTATAAGGTAAGACGACGGACAGGCCAAAAATGTCAAAGCATGAGTCAGTCAGTCAAGTGAATGTTGGCTCTGTTTATTCTTTTTAAATGAAGAGGAAAGAGCCATCACATTTCAAAGACTGATTTGGGGGTTAAAAGAAATATAACAACCACCACCACGAGACAACATTTGGTAGGCTAAAGCTCTATCCTCAAATAGTTTGTCTTTGATTTTTCTGACTTGAACTTGAAGCAGCCAATCAGGAAGCTCCGTATGTTAGGATGTGTTTCGTTTTATCTATCTTTTCATCCAGTGCGTCGCTGTGTCATTCACTTGGCTCTCGTCCTGATTTATTTCATGAGAAAATAAACAGCAGCTGGGAAGACAAAGGGGAGAAAGATGCAGATAGATTCCGCTGATCAAAAAGCAAAACAAACATTCATGTCCCGAGGCAGCCGTGCCCAGGATTCACCTTCACAAAGACTGTAAGTGTTTCGATATCTGAAAATCCTCAGGTGTCGATTGTACTTGATGTGAGTTGACACAGGTTCATGTATTTAATAGGATATCTCTTTGGCCTCGGGCTACTTAAAAGTACAATGACTGACAACCTCCATGTAGATTACAGAACCATATTTTGACAAGTCACCTGACCCTGCCACTGCATGCTTCATAGTCTAATGAAACCATACTCACAAACACTGATTACATGCCAAAAGAGAATGAACAGAAACTGTCATTCACTAAACTGACACTTGACAGTCCTGAAAAGCAGCAAGTCGCAACAAACATCGTATGAACAACGTGGGAAGTCATGAGCTGCCCTTTGCAACATTCTTGGCGCAAGTTGTTAGAGCACTACGGTTGTGTAGCACTGACAGTTTGTATGACAGATGTATGACTCATAAAAGATTGTGAAAGGCGGACTTGGACCATGTAGAAGTGGAATGGAACGTTGCTCACAGAACTGGTGTGAACCAATTTTTATAAAACAATAGGGGAGGGCTTGTTTGGTAGGTGATGATCAGATAACTGGTACACAAGGTGAAGTGCCAAGATTGCAAAGCTAGCTAGCCAGCAAGCTAATTCGCTGGCTAATGGTTTTCAGCAGCTCAGTTAAAGCCTTTCTTTTCAAGTAAATAACTGAAGAGTGACACTGCAGTCAGTCACTATAGATAACAAAACAATGAGGCTGTAAGCAACAGTTAAAAATAAACACATTTCCGTAAACGCTAAGCTTTAACTTTCACTAAGTTCCTAACTTCCTGAACATTTGTGTGGGCAGTGTGCCCTGCTTTTCTTCAACTACCTGGAATGTGGGCATCAGTGACTGCTGGCTTGTTCGGGACATGGCATTGCCAGTAAATTGCTGACAATCATGCTACTAAGCTGGCCACAACATCATTCGACGTTGATATTTGATTGAATGTAGGTTGTGACGTTGGGTGATCAAATTTCAATGTCAGGACCAAATCTAATGATCATGTCAGGAGAGACAGAATACAGACACCCATCCATCCATCAATCATTGTCTGTAATCACTTATCCTTTGCAGGGTCATGGAGAGCCTGGATTCGACTCAACATTCGTTGAGCACTGATGACATCTGACATTGATATTTGTTCAGTTTTAAGTCGTGTTGGATGAACCACATTAATTTGTCTCACACATTTGTGCTGATGCATAAAAAACATGATCCAAAGTTTTATTTCATTTATTCAAAATGAAGTAATTTGAACTTAAAATAGCTCAAAACTAAAAAACACACAGATTGACTATGTACCATTTAGGTCAGGCTTAAAATAGACTTGACATACTTTTTGCGTCACTGACAATCACCTGATGTAGTGAGCTCCACCCGTCTGTTTCCTTAACGTAGGTCGAACACAAAGGCCTTTTTTTCGGCTGCACGTTCAACTCGACTGCAACTGCTCGTTGTACCGCTGTGTAAGAGCAGCATGGTGTTATTTAAAAATAAGAAGAGAAAAAAAAGGAGAATGATATTTGAGAGGGGTTATTACAAGAATCTGTCTGTCTGATGAAGTGCAGATGGCGTCTCTGAATAGCTGACTGTCCATGTCACAGGCAGAAAACAGAGGCAGAATAAAACTGTAGAGAATCTGAAGGAGGCAGACCGGGAGTACGGTTTATGAAAAGGTTAAAATTACACCACTGCAACACATTTAAATTTTGTTAGATTTTGGCCTCTTTATATAGAGCAATTTTATTCTGTTTGGTTTAAAACCAGTTATATATACATATATATATATATATATATATATATATATATATATATATATATATATATATATATATATATATATATACATATATATATGTATACTGGGCTTCATGTTAACACATCATTGATACACATGTATCTGCTCACCGGAGCTAATATAAGCATCAAAGCTCTACAGTTTGATCCTGAAATCAACAGACATTATGGCTGCTTGAAGATAGAGAATCATAAAATAATTATTGGTTTGCAAATGGATGATTGCATCCACCTGCACTGAATATACTTTTCTTAAAATCCCTTAAGAACTCTCCCTTCCTACCAACAAACCATGTCCAGGTGACCTCATGCTGCAGCTTGAACGCCCTCAAGCTCCTCCCACCAATTTAAATTACCTTTCACTGCCCAACTGATGTCTTATTGGTTTAAAATGTGAGTGTGTTATGTCCCGCCCAAACCTTCGACCACTCTATTCCTTAACCGCTTACCTATTTGACTAATTTAGGTTCACAGGTGGAGTCCGACAGACCTCTGGAGAACATTCAACTTTGGTTGAGCCTCACGGGCTTCCTGCTCCTTCTAAGAAATGTTAATATATTGAAACGCTTGTGATCGCTTCAGGCAGCTGACAAACTGACAAAAGACTATTATAATTTTCCTTGATGACAATGTCACGATGAGTCATGTGGGTGTGTGTGATTTCCGTTGCTTGCCAAAGTTCAAAGTCAAGCACTGCCCTTTATGTGTGCACATGCATGTTCCTGCACATTTCGCTCTGATTGTATTTCATTGAAAAAGAACATAAAAGTGTTTGTCCGTGCATGTTTGTTTTTTAACTACCATCTTCAAGAGTAACCGTTTCCCTTACTGCTCTAAACTTGTCTCACCACCTCTTTTCACGTATCTGAAACGTTTCCACTCACACGTGCAAATATATACACAATGCCTCTCCTCCGTGTTTGTGTGCGTGTTACTGCGACACCAGTGATTGACAGGTCACCCTGCAGGGCATCCTGACATGTTGACAAAGGAAACACAGACAGTGAGAGAGACAGCGAAGAGGACTGGAGGGAAAACCTGCCTGGTGATAATTACACCACCCTTCACCTCCTCCACTTAACCTTGACATGATGTAGATCAAAATCGTTCCCGTCGCTCTACTGCAAGCATTTTCTGAGAGAGAATGATGGTTAAAACTAAACTGTCACAGGAAGCTGACACACTAATACCGGAAAGTTTTTTCATTAACTTATGTAGATAAATATACATTTAATTATTTCTACGCCAACTTAAAATCATTTTTTCAATTGAATATCTGCAATGTTTTTTTTACAACAGGGTTCTCTTCATCTCTCTTTATGGCTATGTGATCTCATGTGATCTCATGGGGAAGCAGACGTAAACTTGGGGCAGAAGAGGTTGGTGTGCTTACCTGCAGAACTACAGCTAAAAAAAACATCGAGAACATATTATTATACCATGGATATTGTGTGAGCCAGCAAAACCAGAATAAATAACTTCAGAGCCACACAAATCGGACAAATTAAACATGAAAATCAAGATCGACATTTGATGTTAGTCTAAAATCAAAACAAACAGGATTTGTTTATTGGTATCAAATTCATAACCAAAATACTGAAATAACAAATCATTTTTTTCATTTTCTGATTTTGGATTCTCAATTGAACATGGGAAGAAGGAATGAAACACCAATTTTCGATTGTTTTGAAAGAACTCGAGGTGAGATTTTAAGTTTCTGTCAACAGTAGTATGCTAGCTAACGTCAGCCTCGAGGGCTGGAATGTTTCCCATTCCTTAGCAGCACAATTGGCTGCTCAAGGAAAGCTCTCACTGTTGTTGTCAGTAACGATGATATCATCTAGGTTTTAAATAAATAAATATCAAGCAGTGAGCAGTTCGGAGGCTGAATGCTGGATCTGTAAACCGGTCGCGTTACCAGATAATCTGTGCCAAACAGAATGTTTTGAACGGGCATCAAAAGCTGCAAAACTGCTTCTCAGTGGACCCTGTGGTAAGAATAGCTTCCCTGCTTCTGTTTCCAACATCTAGAACCTTAAATTTAGTCAAACATAGTTCAGCAAACTCATTTTAAAAGTGGTAAGGACAAAGTTTCACAGATCACAGCACAAATTAAAAGTTACATGCAAAATGTATTTGATATGACAGCAGCGAACGGTTTAACACCATCGAATCATTGGCTCATTTCACGGTAGGTTTGACTTTGGAGGCCTTTCAGCATCAATCCAATTCTTCTTACGCGAGCACGCCCTGTCTTGATGGAGCCAAACGTTTGAGCAATGCTTTCCCAACTCAGCCAGCCCTCATTACCCTCCTCTGACTTGTCCAGGCTATCATCATCCCTCATTACACCCTTGCAGCGTGTAGTTTACCACGTGCAGCTCAACCAAAGGGATATAGATTCATAAAACATTCAGCGGCGTGCTACGTTTACACCCACTTTTCTAATGTAAACACAATGAGGGTGTAAAATGTCGCAATGAATCTTTCAGGGTGGAAATTACACGGGCTGCTTGCGGGGCAGATTTCTCCAAGCAGTTTTCTTAGCTCGAGGTTTTTGTTTTCGACCCTTCAGGGGCAAGAAAAGAAGATGGTGGCTGATTGAGGAAAACCACAAGCAAGCGTCACTACAGTGATTACAGGTTGTAAATCTTCGCTGTTTAGAAAGGGCGATGAAGACAGTCAACCGCAGGCTGAATCTGCTGCGCTTTCAGAATAGAGGCGAGAACAGATCAATGGGAACTTTCTACATTTCCAATTTGTAGCCAGGAACAATAAAGGTTTCTTGAAGATAATTTACCATGATTTTACTCTGTGATACTTTATCCAGCATCCTGTACACCGGAGGAGAACTTTAAAAAGCTTTAGCGACTTCATGCTGCCAATATTTTGATTCAGAAAGCCCATTTTAAACACTTCTGGACTCATCTTACAGATCTTGAGCTGCAGCCTCTTCACCTTCCTCGTCCAAAAACGACGGAGGGCCTGAAAATCCTTTCGTAAACTTTAAGTTTTTGTCCGCTTCCTTTTGACGCTGGAAGTGGATTTAACAGGTGAAATCAATAGGAAACAGGGGCTTTCACCTGGATTCAGGGGTCTTTTGATTTCATGAGAACAGCATGCAGCTTTTTGCGCCTCTCTGTGTGGGTACAACAAATACGCATTGTGTGTCGAGGAGGAGTCGTGGCCGCTGCAGAGTGTGTGAACAGCGCACCTTGTTTTGACTAGTGCCGTGAGAGAATTGTTGCGCTGCCACTGAGGCAGTTCATGTGTGTTGATGGAGGCAGGTTAAGAGTGTCAGTCTTGCGTCTCGCGGATGCCCTGCCTTAACTGTTATAACTACAGCTATTCAGATGCTCCTGTGACATTTTGACACGGGGAGAGTGTGTGCGAGTGTGTGTATTCTGGGCTTTTGTGTGCACATGCCTGCGTACATACATGGCTGTTGTGTGTCCTGTGCATGTCAGTGCGACTTTGTGACAAAATGGCCGAAACATTTGACTCGAGGGCTGCAGTGGCGACTGCTGAGTGAAGCCTCTGTTGTTTTTGGGGTTATCTGCCATTCGAAGGCACTGAACTTGTTCTAAATAGACTGGGAAGTTATTACTACCCTGCGTTGTGTCGTTGTTCTTGTTGGACAAACGAGAGTCAATGGGATTTGTTGGAGGGTTTTCTGTTACTCTTAATAAAATTCGGTTGGATGAGCCTCATCAGTTGAAGCCACTTGTGTGAGCAGCTGGAAGAATCGGAATGGTTAACTTCACATCAGCGTTGATCTTTAATAAATCCACTCTTGGGTCGACTTACTTTCTGTAAGCCTGGAAGTGTGTAACTACACCGGCGGCCTCATGATCTGAAGCTCATTATAACCGGAACAAAGAATGCATTGTTGCTGGTTGGATGAAAAAGGGGAGCGACGGTGTTGTGATTCTAAGATCAGATCAAAGATTTGCCCTGTCAGTGTCAGTGTAGGCAGAAAAAAGGTCTTGTTATTATTCTCTCTCTGTGGAACAGAGTTACAGAGCGTCGTGTCATTTGAAAGTCATACACACGGAAATATGCTCACGAAACAAGCACATATCGACATATACTAAAAAATAAAATGTAATATATTCAAAATACAAGTTAATATTGGAAAGGTGCTCACAAATATTGTCTCGCGATTTGTTTTGATTCAGAGGGCGACGGTGCGATTATAAAACGATTATCGCCACATCAAAACATTTTCTGTACATGATTTAATTCCTCTCACCCAGTGACTGGTTGCTTTTTTAATCATATCACGTATGTAATAATCAAAAAGTCAAATGAACAGATAAAATGACCTTCTTAAGTGCAAAGAATGATGCAAAGTGTAAGAAGTGGCCAAACTAAGAACATATCTGAAAGTATGATTTATTTAGTCACACCATCTCTGATAGAACGGTTCGGCCCATGCGGGGAAGCGCTGTATGTACTTTGACATCAGCGATGGTTATAATCATCCTGTTTGCACCCTGTATTTATAAAAACCATGAGACATGATGAGCAGGTATTACAGTGTAATGCTGCCATCATTATTGTACTTATAAAGTATGCAGATTTTTCTAGAACATCATTATTTTAATGACATTGCGTGATGGAGATGAATCTGAACAATTCTGGCAAAACACTAATTATTCTTTAAGCCGTTCAAATCTAGACAAAGAACCTTAATCACAACATAGTTTCATCGGGCGATTGATCTAAAAATCCATCATCTAATTACAAACTAAAGAGCAGCTCAGTGTTGGTACAGTTGCACTTCGGGAAACAGTGTTAATATATCATCCCAGGCACTTCTAAGGGTGGGCCATATTTAGTATACTGCCATAATACCCTATCATCAGTTCTCTTTGTACCGGCGGATTGTGGAGGCTCACAAGATTACAACAGGCAGTTTGAGTGAGGCACATTTACAGGTGTAAGCTCGGGCTTTTGTCTGCACTTTGCGAGCGAAGCCTGTGTAAAGGCCGCTAAGACAGTGAGGCTGTGTGTTCGCCGCCGCCGCTGCTGTGGCTTTAAACACACAGTCAGGACCTCAAGCTGAGCAGTCAAGAACCCAAAGCTCCCCAGAGGGGGGTTCGAAAGACTCGACGGGGACTCAGATATAAACTCTCTCTTCCGCATCGCCTTGTGTCTCCATCCTGTCCCAAATTGGCGACACAGTCTCTTGAAACAAATTCAAAGATGCGGCAGCTCCAGGTTTGGAAACAAATCTCCGCGTAGGTTCGTAAACAGAGGTCGAATCTCAAGCAGCGGAGAGACCGGATTACGTCTGCGCTGCACCAAATCCAGCCAATCCCCACTTTAACCCCCACATCCCCTCCTCTCCTGTATCTGCTTCCACCTCAGCCACACGTGCTGACCAGGGTGGCTCCTAACAGACTAATGAGGGCCACTTAGGTGTCGGCATTAGGCTTAGATAGCAGAGTGACAGGGTGAGGACTTACAGTAAGTCCACTGTAAGTCCTTGCTTTTCTCGCTGTCTCTCTATCGCCGTCCTTCCGTCTCTTTCTACTTTTCTCTTTCGTACTCTTCCAGTTGTTCTTCGCTGTTTCTTTCTCCCTCCGTCTTAAATTTTCTTTCTCCGTCCTTCCTTGAATTCTTGGTTTCTTTCTTTTTCCCCCTCTCTACCAGTCAGGGCTTACAAAGGGCTCATATGGGGTCTGTGCGCAATGACTTCAGTGGCTACGTCTGAATAATTCAGGTGGGACTTTACCTTCAAATGCTGTCAAAACAATGGTATCGCTGTTACACCTGTAACCCCCCCCGGATTTGCACCACAATCATTCTGTCAAAACATTCCAGAATTTGTTAACAGTTCAGACAATGAAGAAGAAAGTTTATCTCACGGAATGATTGAATGTGGCCGAAAAACAAGATTAACTGTAAACACGTCTTTATGAATAATGTGCTGTGCAGTTAGGATGAAGTAATTTAGTAGGAAAACATTTGCCGTTAATGACCAAGTTACAACCAGTGGCAAATGAGACCATCGGCAAAAAGACTGGCTATGTCTAATTCCTGTCACCAGATTGGAAAAACAACAACAAGGGAATGTTTAACTGGTGCTGCTGATAACCGTGATGTTTAGAAATGAAATGTTAACATCATGTCAATAACACACATTTCATAATACTATGTAAGCAGGCCAGCGTCACTTTAATCATTTCAGTTTCTTTTGGTTCTCACTTAGTCCTAGTAGGTGGCTAAAATGCATCTTCCCCTCAGAAAAAAAGGGAATAAATAAGATAAAAATTAGAATCAGTACGATAGTGATAGTGTCAGCTACATTATGTGTATGTGTATCATACAGTTATTATTCTTACATAATAAATCCACAAATGGATCCATTACCTCGTCACTATACATCCTAAAATCTTTCTTCCACTGACTTTGTGAACAAATGCACACGCTAGTCAGACAAACAATGTATGTTCTGTGTACCTGCTTTAATTCAAAGAACCAACTTCTAACACCAACTTGTCTAAATACTCTATTACATATATACATATACATATATTACAGAAGTCCTGTGTCAAAATTGTAGTAGCGCAGAAAGAAATATCAGCAAAAGAACGCAAAAGTAGTCATTTTTGTTGCCAGAACGCAATGCAAGTATTGATACATTTAGCACTCATTTAATGTTAATCATTGATAATTAATTGTTTTTGTGTTGAATCTTCATTATGAAAAGTAATCATAGCTGTGAAATAAACTTTTGCACAGTAACCTGACGAAGGTCCAGTTATGAAGGAACAAAACGGAAAAATACACAGATACAAGTACTTCAAGATTGTGTTTAGTAAATATACTCTGTTACAACAGACGAAAGTTATTTCTCTTTACTAAGTAAGACATCAGAAATGAAGTTTCAGTGCCAGAAACCACCAGTGATGAGGAATCTCAGGTGCTCATAGTGTGAGATGTTGCTTGAGCTGCTTTTCAGATGATCTCTGTTCTAATTTCTATTGTACAGAAATCTTTTTAGAACATAATTTCTGTTTTTTCAGGGTCATATCACCTGAGAAGTGGCTCAGCGTTACTACCAGTTGACAATTTCTCTTTAATCACATGCAATTTTCTGTTAAGGACAGAAAAAGCAACCAAAGCAAGATCAAGTCACACACTCATGCCCGCAGCGCGCAAAACATCAAAGCAAAGCAAAGAAGTCACAGGGAAAGGCAGAGCTGATGATACAGCTGTGTAATTGGTTTTAATTATATGTGCGGTGGGTAATAACCGTCTCGCGGCAACCGTCTCCTACAGCCAGAAAATAACCAGGGCTGGCACAGGAAATCAAAGTATAACCTCGTCATAAAGTTCAGGTTTGGCGAGCGGGTTTAAAGTTATCGTTCCTCAATGGCACATAAATACAGCGTGTTGGAAAAGAACCAGATCACACCAATTTTCTGACAAAGGTAATTTGAGGTGTCATGCGGGACAGAAGACCTCCATCTAATTTCTGTAAGCCACGGAGAAAACAAAGCGGTTATTCTCCTGCACGCACGACGTCAACCCTCACACTGCTCCAAACTTCCAGAGCGATTAGGCTTTCCCCCCTCGTGTTATTTTTCTTACCTAGCAGAGCCTGTCACAAACCGTGTGCTGGCTCTGTAGGTTTGACAGGTGCAGCCTTACACGTCTCTCCCAGGCATGAGGTTTATACTTTTTTGCTCTTTTCAACCGAACGCCTGAACAGAAATCCTGCAGAATGGATAGAAATGTCGACTCTGAACTCGTGACCTTTAGACCAGAGAAACAGTTTCCCTCCTCTGGTGACAGGATTTCATGACAAGCTAACATTCAAATTTACTTTTGACATATTTTTACAAGACACAATCATCTCAAGCTGTTGATCCTGATAACTATAAGAAGTACCAATGGAGAGATATTTATCTGATGTGTGGAGGAGGCAGTCAGAAGTGTAAATACCACAAAGTAAAATACTCGAGTACTCTTGTAAGCTAGTATTATCTTGACTGTTACTATGAGCAAAATGCACTCAAAGCACCTGGAAACCTGTTTCAAAATATTTCTCTGTAACATTCAACAGAATTTGGTGATTTTTTGGCAACTTGGGGGCAGAACAACAATCTGTTAACACAACATTGACGAATCATCACCTTGTAGATCTAATATGGTTCATGTGCGAGCCAACGCTGATCTATGTGTACATTTTCAGACAAAGAGCAACGCCAGCCTTCATTTAGAGTCATCTTTTTGTCTGACAGGTTTTTTTTCCGTCCACCACCTGGTTACTAACTTTACCTGTGTCCTGTTTGATGCTTTCCAGGTGGCATACACTTCTGTTTTTAGGATATGTTTCGTTCTGCTTTATGTTTTTTGTTTTTTAGAACAGCTGCCTTCCTGGAATGAAACAACAGGCCATTTATTCATAGAAATAAATGATTATAGCAGTTTTAAATGCACAATATGTAATTCCTGCCACTAGGGGTCTCTCAATCAAAACAAGATGAAATAAGTAAGTAGTGTTGGATCCAGCATACAGCATCCAAAATCTATTGGTGTTTTCAAAGTTTTATTAGTCAAGTTAGTTACTCTGACATATCAGCTGATGTTTTTCCAGATGCTATAACAATGGCCGACCTAATGAAACACACAGTTACTTTTAAAAAAAAGATGGCGTTCTCTGGGTTTTAACAAATCACTGGAAATATTTACAATAACGTAAGAACACAGCTCAATAAAACAGCCTGCAAAACTTATTGTCAGATTGATGCATATCATCCCTGTCAAGATACATAATTTTACCAGGAACACTTAATTAAATGTTATCATTATTATTATTATTATTATTATTATTATTATTATTGTGACTGATGCATAAAGGATGAAAGTATTTACTGTAAATGTTGTAGCTGCTCGAAGAGAAGCCCAAATTAGCTACAGTGATGATCTATAGCAAGGCATCATATTTATAATCTGATCAAATATTCCGGATGTAAAATGTTGACTGTAACAAGCAGCACAGTTACTTTCCAACGATACTTATGTTCACAAAAACACACGCAAACTTATACACAAATATGCACCTATATAATTTGATTGTTCTCTCTTACAATTTAACCAGCACACAAGCATTTTTCACACCTTTACATGCCAAAAAAGACACATTTTTTGTCTCTGTGCAGATACACAACTGCAGAATATCTTGACTTCACGTTCACAGACTTCTAAATTGGGTGGATTTTTCTGATTCTGTCGAGGTTTTGTGGGGTGCAGAGAACAGCTTTGATGTCACCATATATCTTCCTGATCTCTCTGGCTCCACTCTGGCCTCTGCTACCTTCAGGTTTTACTTAAAGCACCACCAAACGTCTAATTTAGGGCCAGGCTTATGGAAATTGGACTTAATATACTGCTTGTCCCTTTCCCCCCCTCAAGTACCCTAACAGTCCCCCCTGAGTTGGGGAACGTAACTCATGGGTAAAGGTGTTTGACCGAAAAACCAGGATAAACCAGGACTGAAAATGTGTTCCACAGTTCTACTTTTAGCAAATAGGCACTTTGCTTCAAATAAGCAAGTGCAATCACGTTTATATTCAGAAAAATATGCAACAGAGCATTCAGTGACGTGTATTTTATAGAGCTTATGAATTACTCATCATCGGTTTGTGTCCGTGCAGGGAGCGCAGCTGGTGTTGTGTTGGGAAGTTCATGTTAGTGGCCAAAACACAGGGAAGTCCCTCCAACAGTCAGTTGGAAAAAGCAGTTGGGAATGAACAATGAAGCTGAACATGACGCCAGTACAAACACACAGGTACAATCATGTATTTTCTGCACGAGCACCATCTTAAAATAAAACAGCTGCAAAGCACCAGAGTCACAAAAGAGTTAGGTCAGTGCTGTTATTTTGAGACCGTCGTTGCTTTAGTTTGGTCTCCAAACATGGCGTGCAAAGAGCCATCGAGTTACGAATACCTGTCGCACAGTCAACTTGAATGCTAAGCTGCTAAGTGACAGCTCATAAAGTTGACAGTCAGGTGTCAGAGGATGATATTGACCAGCTGAAGGAAACACAAATGAACAAACAACACACCTCTGATGACACTGTATCCTAACCCTCTATTTAGCATTTAAATCAGTGTGTAAACGCGTGTTAGTGTTACTGTAAATCAGTGTTGTGCCTGAACGCGTTCAATGAACGATCGTTCATTAACGCGTTCATATTTTGGGCGAACGTGAACTGAACGTACTGTATTTCTGCCTGATGAACATTATTGTGAACGCGTTCATTCTGGCGTTTATGAACGGCGCGTTCTCACAGTTTAACTTCGTTCAGACAGTGCCAGATTTCCATCGAGCCTTCCAGGTGAAAATCGGCTAAAATACACCGTGAAGGCTTTAATATGTAGCGGAAAAACACCCAATCTGGCTGTTGTGTATAAAAAAGACGCTGGACGAGAGGTTTCCACACGCAACTCGCTCTACTTTCGATCAAAACGAAACTTGACTATTTCAGACAGAAACAGCTGCATACCAAACATGCAGTGAGACATTACCAAACGAACACAGATTAATTTGTCCTGAACGGACACAACACTGGCAGCACCCATAACACCAGCCACCACAGAGTCGCACCGCCGCATGCTTCATCAATGTGCTAAGCATGGAGGCAAAAACAAATGAAGGCTTTTGGTTTTTTTTCACATCTGTTTTTTTATTGTGATATATCTAAAAAGTTTTGGTGTGATGTTGAATCTCATTTTTTTTATGCTGCTCTCTGTCCATTCTCTTACCATTAAACATGTTATTTGCTGTTAACCCAGAAGATAATGCTCTTGAACACATGATGAACTTTGTTATCCTATGCAAAATGTTTCATTCACAAACAAAAATTTGCAAAATCACCTAAATTTGCTCCTTTTCTCCTGGAACTGAGCTCTTTGCTTAAATCTCTGATTTTGTTAAATAACTAAAAAAATAAGACCTTACTGAGTCATTATGAAAAGTTTTTCCCTGAAGCCACTGTCTGAAATATCTATTTATTTATTATTTTATTTTTCCCTTTCTTCTTCTTCTTTTTAAAAAAAAATTATTTATTTACTTATTAATCTATTTTATTTTTAATTTGTACTCTATCCTGTACCACAAACCTGAAATGGCACATTGAACTAAAGCAAGCCTTTAACCCGGCGAGCCTTTCAAGGTATGTGCAAGTGCATAAAAAATCAAAAGACACGGCAACGGCGAGCCAAAACAGATCCTCTGCCACCCAAATCACATTAACGGCGTACAGTAGCGGCTCCGCTGTCTTCATCTCCCAGCCGCAGCTGGACAACCTGGTTTTGCAGAATACTGTTGAAGAGCTGCAGCTTCAGTGTTAAAGCTGATAATAATAATATTAGCTGTCTGTGGTTCTATATGGGCTGTGGCAATAATTTTGAAAAATAATAGCTTGCATCAACATATTGAAAAAAAAAAAGAACTATGAACTAGTTCATTTTTGGAACTGTGAACTTTGTTCAAAATTTTGAATTATGAACTCTGAACTGAACTAGTTCATTTTAAAATTTGTGAACTGAACTTTGAACTAGTTCGGGTAGAAAGTGAACTTTCCCAACACTGCTGTAAATGTTAAAAAACAAAAACAAAACAACTATAAAATAAATGCCTGATATCATAAATTAACATAGTTTAAATGATACATATAATGTAGCGTCTTCTTGGGTTTTTAACATATTTTAAACCATCTTTTGGTTAAACTAGTAAAGGTTTCATAACACACAGTAAAGAACAACATACTTTGGTGGTGTCACGTGCTCATGTCACATATTGATACATCTTTGTTGTACTGTGTTATCAAGTATTTATACAACTGTCAGAGATGCGTCGTTGGAGGGGTTATGATTGATGACAAACACATTTATAAACTAATCCTTTTATATTTGATTATAACTACATTAAAACCCATTATAACCCATTTCTAAAGGGTTTGTACAGTGCTTTGAAATGCTAAATATGGGCGGTCATCACACCTGTTTTCATTCAATGTGAAAAGTTCAATAGTAGAAGCAGAAACTATAATACCATATTAGTGCTTTTGCATGTTTTAGCCTATTTTCTTCATATCACATACACATTTTGTAAACCACGCTGCTGTGTTTTTTATATAAATTCTTATCATTATCATTATTATTGCTCTCAGCCTCCCTTAATTTCTACATGATATCAAAATCTATTGGAAGTCCCTTAATCTTTGTCATTGTCGTCGTACGCGGTCACTTACTTCACTTACTACTTACTTGTTCTTACAAATCTTTTTCACAGTTATCTGTCATAATTGTCATAAAGTAATGTCATGCAGGCTTTCTGTACAGCGATGCCTGGATAAAGGGACACTGACAAAAATAAAATGCAGATTTTTCTGTTTCCTTTGTGCATATCTGTTCTGCACCACACCACAGCCCAGTTATGCAGAAGGCGATCTTTTGTATACACAGGAAACTGATACACGCAAATGCTTTGCTTTGCATTAAATCACCTTAACAAAACACGTGCACTGGGCCAACGGTCTGTCTCCTCCCTCTGCATTTGAATAAAAATGCACCTTGACGTTGAAAGAACAAGAGCGAGAAGGAGAAAGAGAAGCCTTGAAATGTAAGCGGTCTGTCCTTGATATCCCCTCCAATTTATTCTGCCTGTCTGTCAGCACTGCCATCCATCTGTAACATGAAGACAATGATGAAGCTGTCTCTCATTTGGCAGCTGTGGCCACTTGTCAGGAGCCGACCAACTCCTTTGCATGCAATGCGAACGCCCCAGCCTACCTTACAGCAGCCCAGTCTTCATATTAAGCAGGTAGAGCTGGTTGGCGGCAATCAGTAATGGAGGTGTAAGGCTTGTTGCGGCAGTAGAAAAAGGGAGGGGTGAGCATGAATTATTCCAACTGTGCTTCTGAATAGTGTTGACATCTGCATATGACAATGCAATGAGACAAACCGCGAGCAGCTGCCGAGACAGGTGGGTTTAATGCAAGAATGCAGATTTGAAAAAATGACCCGCAACTACTTGGCCATGCCAAAGACGTGGCACGGCAACAACAAAAAAGCCATCGCGGTGACACATCCTGCGTCCTTAACAAACAACCACGAGGGTTTGGAAAGCTGACAAAAGTGCAGCAATCCATTACACCTAATGATGAATACACCCAGAGGAAGAAAAAAGTAAACACCTTTAGCCGGGTGTCAGAGAACAATCCACACATCCGCACGTGCTTCAATTAGATAAAGGGCGTCCATCGTCCGGGGTTTTGTAGAGAAGATGTGTAATTATCAGTGATTGTTGTACAAACACAAAGTGACAAATGACAAAGAACTGACACGTGATGACAACGAAAGGATGCGGTTAACTCGCTTTCAATGGGCGATGCACGTAGTTTCTTCTTTGATAATGGTACATTGTGAACAATAAATCTGTGTTGAGATTAGCAGGAGGAGCGCTAGTTAGCTGTTAGCTGTTAGCATCCAATGGGCAACAGAGTCTTGTGGTGTGTTTTGGATCAGGGGGGAATACAGCTAACGGAGCATTTAGAGCTAATGGAGCTAACAGCTAATAGCTAACGCGGCTTTCCAGACAACTCAGAATGAAAAATAACTTTCGAGCTCCAGCTTGAAAAGGTACAACGTCACGCCACTTGAAGTTCAAAATTCCTATTTGTAAACTCGTAGACACATCCATCCATCCATCCTGAGTCTGACTTCGCATAATCATTGCAGCACTCATGAGGAGGGGTAGGATGTACTGGTATGAGGCTGGTTTGTGGAATGTTTACACAAGTTTTCAAGTCTTAAAAAGTCGTGATAAAAGAAGCATAATGGCCTGTTTATTTCAGGTTACATCTGTCAATAGGAAGTGTGGACTACTGTTAACCCACATGTATGTCAACATGTGGCTTCTACATAAGCTCCTTTGTTTTCTGTTGCTCTGTGCCGATTTTTTGATTCAGACACGTCTCGTATTTTGTCACTCACATCAATAAAACCACAATTGTGTGCTGCTGACAGCTGAACAGCTTGTTTACAAAGGGAGAGATTTACACTTTCACTTCTCCTGCCACAAATTTGTCAGTAGAGATTTGGGATTCACACCCCGGCTCCAAGATCACAACCTCACTTCTCAAACTCCTTCTGGTCTTCCAGCTGGCCCCTTGGAACAGCAATAACATACTGACATAAACAGTGTGTTAAGTCATTTCTCTGCCTGGCTGCGGCTTCTACCAGATTTTTGTGGATGTGCAACTCACACTGTGACGCTTTAAGGAGGAAGCAGTGATGGACGGAGTCCAAGCAAATTACAAAACTGAAGAGGACACTTTCATCGTGGAGGAGGTGTCTGTTTGGACGATGGAAGAAGATACCAGAAAGAAAAACTGGACTCTCCTCCACAAATTCCAGCACTGAAATACTTTTCAGTGTGTATTTCGGTTGACACTCACAGACATGCCCATAAAAACATATAAGAACAAAAGTTTCTCATACAGACTGAAACACTAAGACACAAATAAAACCTTCATAAACAACATCATAAACCTTTTTTAACTGAAGGGCAAACCTTCAAAAGAACACAATGATTAACTGTCCAAGATGTCTACGACTGTTCAGTCTGAGATCTGAACTGAAGAGGAGAGAGATTTGCGAGAAAGATATACTTTAGGGTACCAGTTTGTGTTTGGTTTAAAGTGGAAGCGGTGTCAGAGTTACCTTGGGTTGAGGGTTAAAAAGCAATCAAGTCAAAAGAAGGTTAAACATCCACTACGAATCTTTGCACAAACTGGTGCCTCTTTTTAGTCAAAGTAGTTGACGCTGTGGAGGCTTAACTGTCGAGGCAGATGGATTCCCGACATTAAGTGATGAAGTCAAGAAACAGGTTAGCGCTGATGCTGCTATAGCATCAGTTAAGAGTGTTATTAATTGAAAGAGACCAAATAACATTGCTGAAGGCTTCTCTTGACCGTCTCCGGTAAATTAATCCGCTGGCATTATCGCCCTTCTACTAAGGCGGTGAACATGGACACAACATTATATCTGGCAAACGTCAACGTTTATCAAGGTCTTGGTAAGCATGTTAGCATGCTAATGTTAGCTTTCAGCTCAAAGTACCACTGTGTCTAAATAAAGCTTCACAAAGCCACTAGCATGGTTGTTGACTCTGCTTGTTGTCTTGTTGCAACTGTTCTGGTAGATAAAGACAGACTAATGAATAGATGTTGGAACAGATAGAGACATTTGGTTTTGGACCCTCTCTTTATATACAGAGCACAACGACACTTCCGGCATTGTTGCAACAGTCTGTGGAAGGTCTAACCTGAGGCACAAGACAGTATGTTTCACAAAGCCGTCTGAGAAAGTGCAGTTGTAAACAAAAAGACAAATACTTGGCTGTCTATCATCGTCCATCACAGGCTAACTTGGACCAGTTAGACCAAAAGTAGGAGAGGCTACCACCAGCTGAGCTAGCTGATAAATCAAACTGTTGAAGGAATCACAAACCCCAAATGAAGTCTATCAGCAGGACAAAGAAAACAAGCCATCATTGTTTTTAAATGTACAGTCGCTTCCCTGGCTGGTCGCCACATCAAAACCTCGCCCATTGCTGTTGTTTCTATCTGCCAGTGGTTCTTAATGTGACGTTGATTGATTGAACAACTGTCACAAGCACAAAACTTGAAGATGGATTTGCAGGATCGGATGATCTCGTGAATCTAGCAGCCTTCCTAGAAACATTCCCATCACATGAATTTTGGGTTACGGGTCGTTCAGACAGATTTTATTGGACTCAAATTCTGATAATGGATCATTTCAGTTTGTGATGCTCGGAGTTCGAAGGCTTATACAGTACAAAGCTGTATTTCATTACAACAATGTAGTAAAGTTGAGAGAGATAAGAGTGTCCACTTGCTTTTGACCGTAAAGTGTAGATAGACAGACCTCTGACAAGGTCACAGATGAAAAGGCAGAGCAGAAAGACAAAAGAGACAGAAAGAGACAGAAGAGGCTGATTTATTGAAAACAATGTGGAGACGGGATGGGTCTGGGCATCGAGGGAGCATTCCTCCCCGACCAGACACGATGGGGAGACAGAGAGAGAGAGAAACAGAGATGTGGCGAAGAGCTGAACAAGAAAGTCAGACACGAGAAATCAAAGCAAATGTTTCATTGTGAGAAAAAAACAGAGGGGTCGTCCAGGAAGACCAGCAAATAGATGGATGATAGACGAGATGAGGGGCAAACAAAGGAGAGAAAAAAGTTACAAAAAAAGGAGAAGAAAAGGGGACAAAGGGCTGAGAAGAGAGGAGGGATTAGGGGAAGGAAAAAGGGAGAGGTGCAGAAGAAGTTACAGAAGCGAAAGAAAGAAGTGACAGAAGGGGAAAGAAAGATCACAAGGGAGACAGAAGTGAGACAAAATATTAGTGACACAGATAGACGAGGGAGCGAGGAAGAGGAAAAAAAGGAGAAAACAGCTTTTCTAAGCCAGCCAGGAGGAGAGTGCCAGCTGTGTTTATCTGACCTCTGACCTCAAGGCCACTCCAATCTCTACAAGACCCCAGTCTGACTAGCAGGCACAGACACACACACACACACACACATATTCAGTGTATGTACCTCACCACAGTGCGGCTGCAAACAGTGGATTACTGAGGCACTACTTTACCTGATTAAAACAGAGCAAAGGTTAGACCGACTGACCAGGCAGGAAATACAGACATTTGTCTGAGAGGAGAACACACCTGGCTGAAAACTAAACCACTCTCTAACTGAGGAACAGTACAGGTCATTTACATGTAACTCTTTTTCATAATTTAGGGAGGTTAGTGTAGTTTCTCACCAAGAACAGTGTTTCTATCACTGTAGTCTGCCAATTAAGGCTTTTGTAAAATTGGGAAATAAAATCAGAGCCTGTTTTTGAAAATATCGTGGAGAGAAAGAGTCCCTGCAGTCACGCAATCAACAAAATTGTCTAAATACGCAGCTGAAAATAGTCCTCAGCAAATTCTCAATTTACACGGCTGGAAAGTCTCCCGGGGTCTCCTTAAAAATATGCGGTAACACCACACTAGAAATGTTGAAACATAGTCTTGAACTGTGGTCAGTGGATTCAAAGCCCTCACCCCTGTAACTCCCCCAGTATCCCCTCCAAGATTTATTTACAATTAAGCAAAGTGTAATGTAAGCTTCATCTATTTAACTCCACATGACGGTCTAGTCATCACTCCGATATGTCGATCGTCTTACTGTGTAAAAATGGAGGCTTGAAAGACACAGATTTTAGAAAGGGGAGGTCAAGATTGTTGCAACAGAGGTTGAAATATATTGAATTCTAGTCCCAGACTCTGTTCAAGATCCAAAAACAGTGGAAACCACATTTCCCATAATGCAATCATTATCATCTTTTTGTTAAACCTGCAGAACCTTGCTGACCGGTAAATGCCTTTCAAACTCCACACCCCAGTTTGTGTAGCAGGCTTTCGTGACATCAGGATTATTTCCTCAGTCTAGACTAAAGACGTCATAGTTTTTACAGGCTAAGTCGCATTAATCAGGGTGAGTGTACTAACTTATTAAAGAGGCACCCGACTGGTTTCTCAACATACGCGTTATCGTTGTGCAAGGGCTGTTTGTTTACATGGGCAAAGTTTGTTGCAAAGAAAATCCTAAATTCTCAAACGCTATACGCATATAAGCAAAGACCTTAAATCTGTATGCTCACCTTCAGTTAAATAATGGATTTTAAGGAGCGCGATCAAATCTACTCAGTTTGACTATCTTGGCTTTTTTTTTTTGTTTAACTCACAGACACAAACAGACGTGGAAGAAAAACCAAGGAGGGGAAGTTTTTCAGCTTTTTGTGCCAGAAGAGGAGAGCTGCTCTCTAATCCTGCAGCCCTGGCCTCTGGCAATCAGCTCCTCGCTCACAGGCCAGACACACACAAACACACACTTACACACACTTACACACAATGTGTAGGCCAGATCAAAGCCTGACAGCCTGCGCAGACCCCCACCACAGCCTGAAATATGTCTCCAGGCCTCCATGCCACACCTTTTTTTCTCCTTCTCCCCCCCCCACCTCCAACATTTCTCCCCATCTTTAAATTTCTCCCTCATTTCTCACCCTCTCACCCTTTATATCCTCTGTCCCCAAACCTCCATTTCGCTATCCCCCCCCTCCCCTTTTTTCTCCCTCTCTCAGCTCCTGCATCTCTCTTTCTATCCCCATGAAATATGTCCAGCTGGATTTAGCTTCTTCCTCCTCAGCACTCAGCTCACAAACCCAAGAGAGAAAGAGGAGCAGCTGGTTTTACACAGCAAGAGGAAGGGATGGCTGGATGGATGGGGGGGGGGGGGGGGGGGGGTAAGAAGGTAGATGGGAAAAGAGATATGGGGAGTGAGAGAAGGAGAAATATGGGAGAAGGTGACAGAGGAAGGCTGGGAGATGGAGAGAGACAATGGACATGGAGGGGGAAAGTAAGGAGAGACATAACAGAGGAGATTTGATGATGTCGAAGCTGAACCGTAGATTTCAGCCTCGTACCTCCACAGTAAAAAAAAGAATTACTGTCTTATTAGATAAATACACACCTTATGATGTATGCTGACATTCAGTGCCAATGCAGAAAGTGGTGCACCCTGTATACCGAGGCAGAAAGTAAGGCTGAAAGCAAATTTCCATGTTTTGTTTCCTGACCATTTAACACAATCTTTTTTTGCAGAATCGTCCAACATCATCATATTAAACCAAGTTTACCATATTTACCTGCTTCAGTTTCTTCAGGGTCCTGGTCTTGTACATTCTGGTCCAACGTCACTCCTGTGTACTTACTCATGTATTAAATATGTGAGTTTACAAGAAGGGACAAGCAAGTAAGACTTTGGAGACAATGTTTCACAAAAGTTATAAAGCATGACTTAACTCACAAAACGTCTTGATTTCTGAAGGGGGTCTGGCGCTGATTTGCAGCCACCACCTTGAAAAAATTACAAATAAAGCAAGAGTTCATTATCCAGATAACATGTCCAGATACAGATCCCTCTTTAATACCAGATGCAAATGGGGCGACTCTCATCGTTGGCTGTGATGCACTCCAAAGATCAGAGCCATCGCGCACCAAAATAGCGGCTGTGAAAAGCGGATTGTTCAGTTTCACCTGCCTGGAAATGACACTTCTATACCATTGTCACATAGAAAAGACATTTATATGATCATATACAGAATGATATTGATTGAAAGAATGATTAGTCTGGGATGTTACATTTACTCAAGCTCTGTATTTAACTACAATTTTCAGATGCGTGTGCTTTACTTGAGAATTTCCATTTTTACGCTACTTTATTTTTTGCACTCTGTTTCCTTTTTGAGGCAAATATTGCACTTTGACTTCACTACTTTAGTTATGAGTTACTTTGAAAACGGTACATTTAAGACTTTTACTCAAGCGCAACTCATCTGGGTGACCAAAAGTATTTTTTCTGACACAATATCTTTGCTTTTACTCAGTAACGAGCTTTGGGTACTTTTGACAACAGTGAATTTGGTTTGGTTTATCCAACAAACACGCTTCGGTTAATGTTAGCTTAAGATTTTGTCCACAGTTGAATGTCAATAAAGAAACCAGCCCAGTCGTGCCCTTGACGTGTCATTGGCATTTGCACAAATATGTCATATCACATTCACAATACATGTTTTATGACCTGACTTACATATCAAGAGGTGGAGGTGATGATGGTGGAGTTTCAGATGAGAAGGCTGCCAAGCCAGTGACTGCAGTCTGTGGCGACCGAAGCAGGTATTTTAAGCCAAAACATGATCTCTTCCTTACCCTAAGCAACTGGCTTTTGTGCCTAAACCTAAAGAGCCTAAAGAACAGTTTGAACATATGAGAAAGGTTTGCAAAAACCTATATTGTGAATGTTTATTCTGGTGACAAGACAGATAGAAACTCTCCTCGCCTGTAAGTCATATAGACTCTTAAACCAAGATCATAGCTTCTTTAACTAAACAATATGAGTGCCTGAACTTTACCGTAAAATGCAATGATGCTGGTTCTTTCTTTGAGAGAATGTTGAAATCTAAAATCAGAAATCAAATGAAATACATTATTAGTGAATGTTTTAGTGATATGTATGACATTATTATAGAAAATGTAAATCAGTACATCTGTATACTTCCTCCGAAGCGTATTTGACGTTAGTCTTAAAAATGCAGGAGACTTGTTTATGATAATTTCTGTTTAGTTACTCCGTTTCACCTTCTACAGTTTGTCTCCGGTTTGAGCTCCCAAAAGACCCGGAATGAAACAGAAAATATTCATTAGCTCTCCTGATGTGGGTGAAATGAAACGCACACAGAGCAAAAGATGTGGATAAGCGGCTGAAATATGCGGCTAGGAACAGGCAACAGGGGTTAAAGCTCGGCGCTCAGAACGAGCACTTTGTTCAGATTAAACAGAAGACAAACTACATTGTTATCGTTGCCAACAACAACCATCGGGGGCTGAAAAGAAAAGAGCACCACCTCTTATCAACATAAATTCCGAGTGAGGAGACGGCAGCATCGCCCACGCAGCTCCTGAATGAAAGAAAACGAAGAAATCTTTTGGGATTACCACATAAAACTCACCCTCACTCACCACAGATGAGAACACTGACTAAACATCCACAGGCTTCTTTCACATCATTTAATCACACCTATACTTAACATATTAATTTGGCATTTGAGGATTACTTTGGTAAATTACAGTGGCGACTGTTGATTTCTATGATAGACAGAGTGCTTTGGGTTTTAGCACACCCGTCCGAGGAATGAGTCACAGCATTATACTTCTCAGACTGAGACAAACAGAGATTACTGGGCTTACCTACTGCCACACAGGTAGACACTCTGTCAAACACACATGCATGAGACACGAGGACACACACACACCGCCAGCAGACAGCAGCTAAAGCTTTAAGACAACTTAACACGAGCACCAAAGGAATGAAATTGGATCCAGTACTGTTGCAATCAATTTAAACGGTAGAAAGGTAACTGATCAGAATTCAAGGTGGTTTCAGCCCGTTAAAACAGCCTTTGTTTCACTCCCAAAGAGGCATCAGTGAAAAAAAATGGAAATGTCTTTTACCACCTTTAAAAGTCTTATGCAACTCTGTGTTTTTTATAAGCGTAGGAAGCTTATGCAAGAGGCGTATATTTCCAAATGTACATTAGTTTTTCTGGGAAGTTGTTACGCACAATACAGACAGAACAACGTACCGTAAGCTATCACTGCAGTAGTTGACTATTTAATACTAAAGTGAGATATAGGATTACATTTTTTCCCAATAGTTTTAGATATTAATTGGTTCATATCTCAAAATGTCATAACTGCACAACTAGACAGGCTCAGGATCTCCATCTCCCTTTGTATTAAACATCCAGCCATCAGTTTCCTATCGAATATCGTGGAGTTGCTTTATGGAATGATAATGTTTAATTACTAAAGTCTCATTGTTTATACAGACATTAGACTCAGATATTTTCAGCCGTCGTAATCATTTGATTGGAAACAATAATAATCACTCTTAGAAACTGATGTTCAAACTGTTAATATGCTTCTAAATTCTATCCCATCGACTTTTATTGTGGAATTGTATTTTGTATTTAAAATTAATGGACAGTCTTGATTGTATTTAACCATTTGTATGTCTATTGGGTGAGGTTTTAATATAAGTACGGGTTTCTAACTTTTTAATTCCCTCATGTGTTTTGTATTTGTGTACCTGTAACTAATAAACGGACACATTCCGAGTTGTAAAAAGTATTCAAAAGTCATATTCGGGTTAAAAGATAGAGATGTTAAATCTTACTTTGGTGAAAGTGAATAGAACTTGACTAAAAGTATCTGATATTAAATAAACTTAAAATCACTTTTAAAAAGTAAATTACACAGATATTTGCACGTCTGTTTATACATTAATAGAACAAATTGGATCCGATATTCAGCTTTTACCAGCTTCTTTTTTCTCTTTGTTTCTTTTTTCTGATAAAAAGTAATGGATTTAAAAAATGCAATGCTTTCACTCTGATGCAGCCTGATATCAGCAAAGTACCTCAAAACTAAAGTTATCAAATAAACAGTAGATATTTCAATATTTGCCTTCAAAAATGAAGTTGAGTGGAAATATAAAGTAACAGTAAAAGTACAGTGCATGAGTAAATGTACTTAATTATATTCAATAACTGGGTTAAGGCAACAAATGCACTTTGTTCAAAGGTAAGAGAAAGTTTGTGGTTTCTCGATTACATAAATATTAACATGTATAGGCTATTTGAATTATTGGCATCAGTTGTTGACCAAATGAATTTGATTTTTTAAAAATTGGCTTCTTTGGTTCTGATGCAGTCTACAATCTTCAAAGTAACTATTTATTAGTTATATTAAATCTCTGGATACATTAGATTGATAAGATACGTTGCGATTTTTTACAACAACAACCTGTGCTGTTCAAAATTAACATCGATCATGGAATCTGTGCGAAAGACAGAAGAAATACAAGAAAAATGTGTCTTAACGTTGAGTTGTGCCACATGTGTTTGCAGACAGTGTTTAAGATTCTCACTAACAGCTTCATAAAAACGGTCTGTAAAACCTGATGACAGATTACGATGCTCGTTTAATTTATCGCCTCATTGTTGCGTAATGTCTCGCAAGTTAATTCTTCATTTGAAGTGCAGCACTATGCACCAAAGTTTGTCCTGTTATGAGACAGGTGGGGTCACGCTGCCTCACCGACAAGATTTTTTATTAGGGTTTGGCTTTAAAAGGAGAGTTTTAGTGTCCCGAGATGATCTCAGTGTTGTTTCTGAGCCTCCGCCGCCCCAAAGACAATAAACTCCTGGAGGAAACAGCGACTCCCTGGAGAATAGTTTGTATGAAAAACAGAACACTGATCAACTGCTGGGATATTTAATTATATCCTTTTATAAAACAAACTGTACAAATGAAAGAATTGTATTGCATTAATTAATTAAAGGTTTTATGTGATTAAAGTACATTTCTTTTGATTGAATTCAGTTCTTCTTTGTTGTCATTATAATTGCGTGCAATCAAATATAGTTTTGTCATTCTGAGATCATACAACCTGCTAACAAGAAAAATGGAAGTAAACAGTAAATATCTGGGAAAGTTGGGTGCAAGATAATTTAAAGTGTTCACTATTTCGTGCACATTCAGACAAAGTCAAGGAACATTTCTAAAATTTTAGAAATAAGTTCAAATAAAATAAGTTGAACATGAGTGAAAACATGTTCTGTTGTTCTTCCAGCATGTTGTACTGTACTATCCACTTTACATTTCCTTGTGTAATCCATATAATCATATCTTCCGTTAATTGTGTTCAGCTCAAAAACAGAATTTGAGGTTAATAAGAAACAACTTTTGCCCTGTATTGTGAGAACATGTGTTTCCAACTGTTTGCCAGTAGAGTTTGAGGGTTCGTTCCTGACCATGAAAACAGCAGTTTGACCAGAAATTACACGGTCCAACTTTCTTGTTTCCAGAGCTTTCAACCACAACTTGTGGTCTTTGTTGTCATGATGGATTGGTTTATTATCATGTCACCAAATTATGGATCTTTGTATACAGCAGTTGGTATCAGATACCGCCTCCTTGTTCTTTTTCCAGCCTCGGACGACAACCTGTTACATGACCGAAACTAGACCTCCGCCAACGCCCAGCCATCCCCTTTACGCCTAATCTGATATCAAATAAAACGTATTTAAATCCACTAAATCCGGGTTTTATTTTTTATCACATCAACCTGGATACCAGCGACCTAAATACGCCGGAATATTTTTCAACGTGAAAACCAACCGTAAAAATCATCATGCTGATTCTTTTTCTCATCAAGATCTGTGAATTATTCATAGCTCAGTCCAGAACAAATCCCATTTACCAAAAGTTAAAAAGGGGTCTTTTCTGGGCCGAGACCCATCCTCCATCCGAGTTTCATGGAAATCCCTTCAGCAGTTTTTGTGTAATCCTGCTGACAAACCAACAAACGGACACGGCTGAAAACACGACCTCCTCCGCAGACGTAACCACAAACTTAGGTAACAAAATGTCTGCAAAAGCTTGAAAAATGGAAAATGTGCATGTGCGCGTGTGTTTGCATGTGCGTTGCTGTTTCCAAGTTGAATTTACCTCCAGACTATTGTGTTGGACTATTACGTCCATTATGTTTGCTTGACACTGTATACTGTCGGCCACACTGAGTCAATGGGATGACTGAATTGAATGACAGCGCTCAAATTACTACACACACATACTCTAACATATAGAGACAGACACAAAGAAACACACGCCCTTATAGATGGAAACACACGCGCACACACACACACACACACACACACCTCACCCTCAACCCAATTCCTCAGCCGCCTACTACGTACATTGTCTGCTGCTCCCGAAAACGAATTAGTCACACATGTTTGCATTTGTACACAAACCCTCCCAGAAACAAACACAACAGGCACTCAGGGTCATACATGCATGTGCACACACACACACACACACACACACACACACAAACACATAACACGCATGTGCACAACTACACGCACACTGAAACTCGTCAGGATGTTTAATAGCGCACACATGAAGACAAACATGCCAAAATGAGCGTTCTTCTTTGCAGCACAAGCACACACACATACACACACACACACACACACACACACACACACACACACACACACACACACACACTACACTGGTGGTCCTGCTTGGAGAAGAGCTAAAGCTCCGTCTCTTTTGTCTCTCGTGGGAGGCCCAGACAAAAGCAACAACCTGACAGGTAAACAAGCCGTCATGTTTGGGCAGACCTACCTGAGAAAGGCTCTCACCCTTCTCAGCCTCACCCGACACACCCTCCTCCCACCTCTCTCCCACCGCCACCGGCTCCAGTCTGCGGCTTTTCTTCCCCGACACTCCTACATTCACCCTCGTCTGTCCGGGCATTTAACTGCGTTTCGTAAACCTGGACAGAAGCGCTGTGATCTGGAGTTGAGGTGCAAATTAGAGGCCTGACGGGTGAGAACGTTGGATGTGGCAGCCATTTCGGAGGCCCATTAGCCCCACGGCAATAACATGTGAACATAATCCAACAGATGTGGTTAAATAGGTGCTATGTCGGAGTTAAAACTGGTCACTTGCACACTTAAGATATTCACTCGCTCAGATAACAGCTTGAAGTGACTGTGCCTTGATTCTGATAAGCACAGTAGTTATTCTGCAGCTATTTAGGATGTAGAGTTATTGGCCAGTGGTTGAAAGGAACTTACAAGTTACTCAAATAGTTAAGTACAAAGTATTTCTACTTATTTCTACAACTGTATTCTTTATCTCTACTGCCTTTCAAGGGGGAATATTGTACTTTTTACACCACTTCTTTACAGATTGAGATTTGACATAAAAACTCATAGTCTACAATAAGTTTATGAGTTGTACTGTTAAAGTAAACATTGAACCAGTGTTTAACAGCATTTTTTGCTCATGACTCCTCACATAAAAAACAGTTGCGACCCCTATATCACATTTGAAATGTCTATTATTTGTTAGTAGTTCCAGTAAAGATGGATTTTCCCCTCATGTAGTCTCATTCTGATCAAATGTGAAGCAGAGAGGGTGAGACTTCATACAAAAAGCAAAGGAACCAGTCGGCAAAATTCCCAAACTGATTATGAAGAAAGTTAGTTTCACATCAGTCGGTCACACTTTGATGTATCACTGTTAATGATATGCATGTGAAATATAATAATATGTGACAGGGATCATTTTTCAAGGATCAGTACTTTTACTTCTTTACTTTAATTTAAGCAGGATTTTGAATGCCAGGGCTTTAAGTAAGGTCACCGTGAGATCTCAGCACATCTTCCACCACTGTCACCGGCTGTAACTGCAATGGAAAGCACGTTTAACTTTTAACATTTTACTTCCAGCTGAAAAAAAAAAGCTCTGAAGATGATTTGTCCACGTAATATGTCAACGCGACCTTTAAACATTCCCTGTCCTGTTGCTGCTCACGTGTCCTCTGCCTTTGTATTTGTATGTTGGCTCCATTTTAGGTCCTCAGCATGATTCTTTGGACATTAATCATGCAATGGCTCTTCTGGTTTGTTCATCGTGCCACTACACACCCCACCAGAGCAGGTTTATTGTATAATCAAAAAATAAAGACTTGTTTCACAAGACGGAAAAAGAACAAAAGATGTGATGATCTGGCTGGGCTTGTGCATGATGTCATTCAAAGTGGATTAAAGTTGAGTCGTGGTTGGTTACACAGGTTCATAAATGTCATAGCTGACTTGATGGCATTTTTAAATGAGGGTACGTTTGTTATGTCTCAGGCTTCAAACCGCAGAGAATCGTTTTTAGAATGAGTTTTTCTCCCCAAGAATAACATTTCCACTGCAATGCTGAAAATGTGGGATTTTCTTTGCCAGCAGCTTTAGTCCAAAAATAGCATCATCACATTTCCATATTGGTAAAATCTTTATTATCTTTATTGCAGCGGGTCTCACGATTCTTGGCGAACGCTGAATGTTTGTCAGTTTTGGCACGGAAACTGAAATGTATCATGACAATTAAAAAATATTGGTCAAACTAAAATTATCAGAGCTTTAGGCCAATGACACTCGGTTTGATGTGTGTATAATTCTCCCTCACACACAGCTATCTTAAGTGCACACACACACGTACACACACACTGAAGCAACAAATCCTTGCCAACTCCAGCCTTTCCAAACAATTCAAAACATTTGGGAATAAAGCCTCGCAGCGTAAGACAAGAGTCTAACAAAAGCCACCCACACCTGCTTTATCACTGGAGTGTATTTCTGGCGTTTCCCTCCGACTAAACATTGGGAACCGGTTTGTTCATTCTGCAGAGCAGATGTCAGATGGCGGACGATCACGACCACAGGGACGGAGAAGGAGGAAGAGGGAAGATAGGAGCAAAAAAACAGACGAGCGGATGATGAGTGAGGAGAAAGAAGACGCTCGGTCAGAGACTCTGGTGAAAAGATGACATGATCAGGGATTCAGTGAGTGTAAACACAGGTTACTTCACTTATTGTTTACCCAATTTAATTAAAGATCCACTCTGTGAGCTTTGGGAAGGTGACCGACAATCCCAAAGCCTCAACATCCGGGGGTCAAGAATCAACTCTCTTACAAAGTGGACCTTTCAGTAAAACACTCATCTCTGCGTGCTTTCTCAGGACTTTGCTGTGTGAACGCACAGTACAGTCTGTGAGGAAAAGTGTGAAAATTGAGAAAACAGCATTCAGTAAATGAATGCATTAAAGCATAATAGATTTTCGGCTACACGGTATTTGGACAGCGATTGTGCTTTATGGTGATCACCAGTGAGAGGTCACTTTTTATTGAAAACTACATCATCAGATAAGCCTGACAGAGGGGGGAGCAGTAAAGGCAGGAGAGCTGAACGCTGCGTTACACGAGAGGCCACGACGAGCCGTTTGCGTGAGCTGCTGTGGGAAAACACTCTTTCCTGACTGAAGATAACCAGAGTCTCACAGTTCATCCTCCTCCTCCTCCCTTACTCCTCTTTAACCTGGCCTGCTCCGTCAGTCAGGCTACTGTGTGTGTGTGTTAGCATCAGTGTGTGTGTGTGTGTGTGTGTGTGTGTGTGTGTGTGCGTGTGTGCGTGTATGCTTGTGTTCACCTGTGTCTGCGTGTCTGGCTCAGTACTCAGCCTGCAAAGAATGAAGGACAAAGAAACAAGTTGCTGCCTACAGCATAAAGTTTGACAAAGGCAAAAACCTATAGAAATTTCTCATAACCAACATTTGGGCTCAAAGGCATCAAAGCTGGTGTTCATTGAAACATATGATCCAAAAATGTTTTACGATTTATGTTGCAACGTACAGGAGGCCGATGTTAAAATTCTTAAACATGTTTACAGCCAGGTACAAAAAAATGTTTTTTGGCTCTATAGCTAATATCAGCACTCAAGACAAGTGTACACGTAACTCACTTATTTCAATTATTTTGAGGCCAAAAGTTTTGCGTTATTGAGGGCATGGACACTTTGAGCGACAGCTAGCCGCGAGCTATCTGCTCAGCTAACCTCTGGGCCGTGTGTGATTGCACATATCTGACTAATCATGTTGCTTGCTGTGCGGTTAATTGGACTAAGAGACCAGAGTGGAGGGAGAGACGCTGGTGCTTTGAATTAACGACTGACCCTGTTAGTGTCAACAGACAGAAAGATTCTGGAGGCGACAGCCATGGGCAGAGCGGCGGAGTTCCTGGAGGAATAACCATCCGAAAGGTGATGGAGATGGAGGTACAAAGATGCTGATCATCCACTGTTTGTGATGGTTTCAGTGGTGTGAAAAGAAAACGTTATTGTTGATGTCTTTGCAATAAGCATTTTGTAGAAGCAAAGTGATGGATCAATCATTTTTGGAGCATTTTGCTGTAACTTTTATCTGGGCAGTTTTAGGTCTTTTTGGATAGTTTTATCCTTTTATGAGTAGTTCAAATTCAAAACACTTTACTAACCGAGAGGCCTTTGCTGATATCCTTTTTACAGAGCAGCGGCTCAGTATTTAAGAGATTTTGATTGATGAACTTGAAAGAAAAGGTTTTATTTTCACCACAAGTCCGCTGCTGCTTTAAAGAGAAGTCTTCAGAAGAAGCTCCAGGCCTCTGTGCGCTTTTATTGGCCTCACTAATGACACAGTGTTTGTGCGATTTTTTTTATCAGAAGCCAGAACGTGAGAAGGAGCTAAAGTGCTCCTCGCTAAAGACTCTCATGCACAGCTTTAGAGCAGCAGATAGCGTTTTATCTGACAATCAAGATAAAACTGCCAGGGTGAGTTCACTGCTCCGGCTTTTCCCACTCTCCATTCCCATACCTGGATCATGTGGAATTCCCAGAGAAGGGCAGTAAATTGTCCGGCGGGGCGACGTTGTCCTCTCCCTCCTGAATACCTTTCACTCTGAGAAAAAGAGACAAGAGCGGAGGCATGTTGAGTTTCACCTACGTGTCCTTTCTGAAAAACACATATATCACTTTTTTTTTTTTTTAAGGGAGGATGTGAGCCTGTGTGTGTGTGTGTGTGTGTGTGTGCGCGCGTGTAAATACTGTATGTGCTACGTTCGGCCCATGACTTTCTCAAGTCCGACAACTTCCCAGAGTGCGCGAATAGGGAGCGCCTCCTTTGTGAGAAATAAAATATGCGGTTGACCTTTTGTTGATGGACAAACACAGCTGAGGTACCTGAACAAATATGTAGAGCCTCGTTCCCCCCCGGCGGTTTCTCTCGATCAATATATGAAGTTTACTGCGGAGAAGTTCCGACCTCGCCAAGAACACGTCACCTCAATAGATGCAGTTTTGATGTATTAGCCTCTCAGAAAGAGGTGGAACACACGAGTGGTTTTATAAAGCGACGCTGTGGTCAGCTCAGGGCGTGTTGTCAGCTCTCTGAAAGCTGAGGTGTAAGGCAGCGCTTTGTGTGCACTCATTATTAGATGTGAGTCCATAAAAGTCAGTGAGTTTCACCTGCAGCGCTTCAGGTTTTCCCATCTTCATAACTCAAGTGATCGTACAGCAAACCTGCAAAGTGCGAGACTCTCGAACAAAAGGCACATTGGACGTTTAAGAACGGTACATTTACAGCCACAATCCTAAAGCCTCCGCGAGCGTCCTCACAGTTAAAGAAATGGTTCAGGATTGGGGGAAATATGCGTATTGGCTGTGGTGACAAGAGTCCTGCACATAATCCTCAGCAAATCGAAACAATGCTTCCATTTTTTGTACTGAAACAAACAAGATATGATGTGTATTATAGTGCCTGGGAATGTTTTCCCCTTTAGGCAGAGTCACGCTAGCTGTTAGCTGAGTCTTTAAGCTAAGCTAACCGTCTCCTGGCTGTAGCTTCATATTTACAAGACAGTTAGGAGGTATCGAAGGGGTGTTGATTTTCTAATCAAAGTATCAGCATGAAAGCAAACACCACTTCCATTTTTTAAAGGTTTGACTGCTACCAAAGACTTTTGTAACAGTTCTCTGACTGACTGAGAGAGTAAAAGTGGTCCCCTGTGGCATTTCAACATTTGTAAAAAGTCCAGCCGTGTTTGTGCCGATCAGAACAGGTATTTGAAGCCAAAACACAATCTTTTCTGGACCCTGACCATGTGGTTTTTGTGCCCAAACTAACCAGAGCATAAGCACAACATTGTCACAAGATAAAATTGAACATTTAGCATCAAGAAACGTAAAGTTGCACCTCGAGATCCCATCCAGCCTGGCAACGCCTCCCTGAATATCTCCTCCCCCCCCCAGGAAGAGCTGGAGGATGTGGAGAACACCTGGGTTACCTTGCTTACCCCTCCCGTCACCGCAACTATAGAATAGAAGCCGCGTCTGTGGTGACCAAAACGGTTATATTAAGACAAACAAATGTCTTTCTAACCATACCCAAGTGGCTTTTGTGCCTAAACCTAACCAGGGCATAAGCACGGCGGTGTGGTAAGATATCTGTGGTTTTGCAGAAACCTAACATTAAAAGTATTCTGGTGATTGGGTGGCTAAAATGATACGCAGTTTGCCATCTACTGTCTGCCTGAATCCATGTTCATGCAGCTTATCTGTTCAATTAGCTTTAATTACTTCCTGTTTTACAATAGCATGCAATATAATTTCCCTGCATCTCTTTATGGTATGACCGTTAGAGGAAGTTACATGAAGCGGTAGAAGCAGACCAATCACTCCCGTGTTTGCATGGCTTGAACAACCAATTTTCCTATAAACTAGATTCCAGTTACTCGCCGTACCTGCAGAGCCACCAGATGCACCTGTGGAACAGGTAACAGGATGATTCAGTTCAGGAGTATAAATCAACATGAAGCCCGTAGTCGGCACGCAGCCGAGCCCGTGAATGACCCGAAATCTGCAGTGTTACATACGTGTGCGTGAGTGCATGTTCTCTGAGGACATACAGCTGTACGAATGTGTGAGTGAGTCCGTGCACATGTGCATGGGAGTGTGTTTATAACTGTTTACACTCTCAAGAGGTTCAAGCCTTTGCTCGGCCTGGTTCCACTGAGCAGGCAGGTACACCGACAGGCAGGGAGGCCGTGGCAGCTTCTTAATCATTTCTCCCTCCTTTTTGTCTCTCTCTTGACAGTCCTTCGCTCTTGTGTGACGGCCCACGCCGCCGCCCCCGGGCCTGCTTACCTTTTCACGGCTCCTGAAGCGAGACTACTAATGCACTTGCTGCTCTGCTCGCCGCCTCGCCCTGAGCTCCACACTCCCATGACAGCGCAGGACGCTCACTTTGTCTGCCGTGTTTGTCCAAAAATTGTTTCAATATGTATTTTTGGGAATGGTAATGTTTGCTTAATAAATCTTTGTGTCAGGGGAGCACAAAGAGAGTTATAGGTCGAAACCTGGGTGGGTCGGATTGGACACTCTCTCTCTCTCTTTTCCTCGTTTACTCTCCACTCTACTTTCCATTCTCTCTCTCTCTCTCTCTCTCTCTCTCTCTGCCAGGTTGTTTTTCCAGCCTGCTGTCAGTAGGTTTACATATACATGTATCAGGCCCGGTGCACAGCCTTCCTCTGAGTAACCTTTGACAGTTCTCATGCCCTTAGTTTTACTACCTTCACATGCCCAGTTAGCACAAGGTTGCCGAGTCTCTGCAGAGATATACAACCTGCTGCGGAGAGCATCCACACACCATAAACATTTTGTTGTCATCCAAATTTCTAACGTTAGTGGTGGACACGCACCAAGAAATCCAGCTATCAACTACGTGCTGAGTAAAGCTTCAGGCTCTTGTGCCAAAGACAACTTATCTAGAAATCTCTCCTCAAGTAGAATTTCATTGCATTTAAAACTGATCTCTTGTTATGGGAACGCTTTATACAAAAGGCCGAAAGGATTTTTACAGACACTCTGGGCAGCCCTGCTGAAGCTGAGTCGACACACACACACACACACACACACACAGGAGGGGAAGTAATGTACCTCCAATGATGGAAAATTGGAAACGGTCCCTTTCTTTTAGCCCAAAGATGAGGAAGTGGAGCAGTAACAATCGACACAGGCCAGAAAAACAGAGAACAAGTACAGGAGTCTGGCAGTGATGTTCCAAAAGTCACCATGACCTCCACCACTGATAGAAAAATAATTCAGTTTTACTCAAATAAGCTTAAACACATGTTGAATTAAGCGTTATGCTTTTGAAAAAAACATTCTTGTCTCATCAAGTGCCCCAGTTAAAATTGGCTGGCTGGCTATTTTTTGTTCATCTTATTTTCATTATCTATTTGATGTAGATAAAAAGTACTTAATGTTAAATATCAGATAGAAGCACATCATCATATGCAGCTCACTAAGGAGAGGGAGCGCACTCGCAATGAGGAGGCGGGCACTCGCGAGTGGGGGCACCAGTGGGGTGGTCAACAGTAATATCACAGCCCCTACTTGGAGGCGCCACTGCTGTCGTAGCAGGAGGTTGAGGGGAAGGTGGTGGCGTTATTAGAAACAGTAGTAGCGTTCAGGTCACTGCATATTTTTAAGGAAAACTAGACATTTCCAGACATTTTGGTGGCTAAAAAAACGTGTTTTTTTACAGGAGAGCTGCAGACGTTTCCAGCGGTTACAGCATTTTTAACATTGAGACGGACCATCTGCATCCGTGAGCATTGCAACCAAAACATCATAATGCTCTCCTGATTATAACCAATCAGCTTTTGTGCCTAAACGTAATCTGAGCATGACGTAGCTGATCGGCCAAATTTGTTACCTTTGAACAGATCCAGGCTAGCCATTTTCCTTTGTTTCTAGATATTCATGCTAAGCTAAGCTAACTGGCTGCTCGTCCTACTTTCCTCCAGAAACCAAATTTCAAAATATTTCTTTAATGTTCGCGAAGAAATCTGTCAGGGATAGAGGAGACCAATGATAAAACAAATTTCTCACAGACAACAGCCATTGTTTGCATGGTGTCAAGTCCTGACAGCGAAATTTGGGTTCCTCTAATTTGTAGTTGTTGTTGGCTGTGGAACGCAGGATGGGTTTATAAAATGTATTTAATCTGTCAAAAGATAAACAACGGTTTGGTAGGGTGAAGAAATTCATCCATTTTACAGTTCGTATCGCTTAAAGATCACTTAAATCACCCTTATGTGAAGAACCACGCACCCTAGTTGAGGCCCTTTGCAACTAACCGACATTCTCCTGTAATCAGAACCGCCACATGACCTTGGGGTTTTTATTGTCCCTAGCTGGTGACAGAAGCAGACAGAGAGGGAAAGAAAGGGGGCGGACAGTTTTCCCTCGATGAGCCAGAGGCTGGGATTGAAAGCGGGGAAACAGGGGAGGAGAGAGTACAGTGATCTTAGTGGGACGGCGCAGGGCAACGCTATCCCAAACACAGCAGAGTGCTATAAGCCTCCGCCATAAATCTCCGAGCTCGCCGAGCCACAGCCAAGCTTGTTCAGTGCTGTGTGCCGCTCCAGAGGCCAGAATCCAGATGTTGGAGAGAGACGGTAAATAAAACAATCTATCAAAACCAAAGAACCAAAAAAAAAAAAAGGGGAGAAAAACAGATTTTTTTTTTTTTAAAGACTGTTGTTCATGCAACCGATATTGGAAATCTGTTTTAAGCTTTCAGATTATCAATGAATGTTGTGCGCACCGACCAGACGCCCATCGTGTCCAACACAAATTCCCTCAATGAGTGAAATCAGTACTTTAATCCCATTTGGGACGACACAGATATTATAACACCAATGCGCTCCATGCAGCTCAAGGTGTTTCTGAATACAAAACAGGCCTGGTCCTCTGGATTAGTTTTTATCATTTATAGATGCAGGTGGATTGAAGGGATAAACAGATATGGAAACCTCATTGTGGACTAAATATCTGCGGCTTAACATCTTACTGTGCAGAGCAAAGTGATGGTTTATTGTTTAAGACCACTGCCTCTGGACATGAACTCCTGCTGGCCTGGGACTGACTCCTGGAGGACCTATTTGTATCCCGCGTCCCTGCTGCTGTTGTGTCTTTCTCGGCTTTCAGCTGGCTTGATAAACGAAACAAGACAAAGGGAGCAGAGAACTCAGATTGCTGCAAAACATTTTGATATATAAAAGCATGAATTTCTGGTTATGTACCACAGAGGAAGCAGAGTATTGGGGGGGATTTACAGCCACTGGAGGGAGGATTTTTTATATGAAAACACACATGCACGCTCCCTTCAGCTCCCTCCACACATTAACTTCTAGTGTCCGGTTTAATCAAGTCACAGGAAGTGGATAATCGATTCTTGAAAAGTGCTCGTCTCTGCACTTATGTCCGAACTGATCTCACGCCCAGAGGGCTGGCCGACGTCAGAGCGCCGCGTGCAGTTTAAAGACGTCACATCGAAGGATTTGAAGGATTTCTGGGTATTGGGGTTCACACGGTTTTCAAACAGTTACCTGCTGCTGCCATTTGGAGCCGCCACAGTTCACATGAGCCTGGTGCAGCGTTGAGCTTTCAGTTCAAAAATGATTGTTTCTGTCTTGGAGAGCTTCTCCTGTCCCTCAGATTCAGGAGGAGAGTTGACTAACTCTTAAATGCTGTTTATTCTCAGATTTCATGTTAATAAGCCAAAGAATTCGAGGGTTAATTTACAAAGTACATTCAATTTTAGTCATTTTTATGTCCCCTATTTTTTCTAAATGACCAAATAAAATCTGCTCTCGGACTGTATCACATCAAATGGAAATATTCTCAATTTCTTGGGCATCTGTTGACACGCGCTAGCCCCAAATTCATTCTGGCACATTTGGCATTTTTTGGGAACTTTAGCATCTCTGCTACAATTGTAAGATACATTTGAGAATATGCTGCCAATAAGGGGGCTGCAGTTTTGACTAAATTAATACAGATGGAAAAAAAATATGATGTGAATCTATGATCAAACAATTATTTCAGGATCAGGTGACTTAAAATTTCAATCCAGGATGTGCTACATTTCAAACAGACAGTTAAATGAGTGATGTTTGTGGTGGACCATTCAAATTGTGGATAAAGTCCAGCCAAAAATGTACATTTTGTCAAGTCGGGTGAAATATTGTAGTCCACCAAACCTTTCTGGAGCATTGCAGCGGAAAAAAAAAATGCCTGAGATCCCAAATTGATGAAAAAAAAGAAGTTATTTACACCTCTGACACGCGGTGGATGAGATGTGCGCTAACACTTTTAGCCTAGCCGCTTTAGCTGCAGCGAAGTTTTGCTGTCTGACTTTCCATCAGTGTGAGGGTGAGCAGATACTGACCGAATTCTAATTTTTGGTGAACTCGTTCTTTAAGTTCAGGAGCGTTCAGCCTCCAAAATCAACGGCCCTGGACAACAGGAAACATTCCCTGCCTAGAAGTTCAAATCTGGACCAAAAGAAGAAGACATTATTTATCACTCGCTTGTTTTCTACTTATTCATCGAGTGGAAGTGATGGAGAGACGTCTTTTAAGACGAGCTCAGTCCAGCACCGTGGTGCTAGTGCAGCCGGTTTTGGTGGTCGGCCATTTAAATGTTCCACCAAAAGGAAATATCACTTTAGCCGGCATTAGGCTTGATGCTCAGATGAAAAACTGGAAGCTGGACGTCCGCTTCTCATCAGCACTAAGCCAAAGAGGCCCATGAGTTTGGATAAAGTGGAAAAAGGGGGATGATGCCTCCTCTTGAAATGATGATCTATGCACCAGACCTGTTTACGTTGGTAATCTCCGAACCCTGCGCAATCAAAACATCACTAATTTCACTGCCGATTGGAAACTGTGACATCTGCGTTCTCAACACACTTCAAGGGGGGATTGCTTCAAAACAGAAAAAAAAAAGCTGCAACTGGGAAGCATCCTTTCCTCATAATAGCCCCAGTGATGATGAGAGGGTGACTTCATCTCTGTCCGCTCACATGTTTTGCAGATAAATATCCAGAGTAGTGGAAACTTCATGCAGTAAATATCATGGCTTGCTGGCTGTCGTGTGTCTGTCTGAGTGTCTGGGCAGGTTGGCTGGTTGTCGGGTGTTTGGCTTGTTGACATGCAGGCGGGCTTTCTCCGGCAGCGACGTAACAAAGAGGCTTTCCATCCTGTCGAGCCGTCCGGCGTCAAGCCCGCAAAACCCCCCCTGATTGATTCTACAGAGTCTGGACGACACACGGTTCAAAAAGCACTTCCCCGCTCCTCGCTCAGCGGAAACAGGCCTTACATACTAATGCCACGGGCTCTGCTTCAGTATGATCGTCCTGGAAGGAGGGAACTTGTCGGCTGAGGAGAATAGAGCAGCAGGTCCTGTTTTCGGAGCAGATTTAAACAGCTGATTCTGCTGGGATTCAGAAAAACACACACACACAGACACACACATGACTCTGCAAGTGTCGCAAACACACACTCTGACACCCACCCTCCTCCAAACTCCAACTCTTCTCCTGAGCTTGTTTTCCACAGTGTGTATCAGCCCTTCTGTTATTTAGGAATAACTATTTACGCTGCGGGGGTGACCATCAGACAGGCCCTGGCCACAGACACACACCTCCTCCCCCCCTCACACGGGCAAAATAATCCCTCCACCTATTTGCACAGGAGAGATGAGGCCACGGCCTCACCTGCAGGGCACTACTTAACTCCTCGAGTCACTCGTTGAGTAATCACAGCATTCTCCTACCTGCCTGCCTACTGCCTAATTATAGAGGAAGAGTGTGTGTGTGTGAGTGTGTGAGAGACTCATTATTTAGCAATGCAGGCCTCACAGGTAGACAGGCTGATATTGCCTAGCATTACAGCTTTGTGGATGCAGTTGCATGCTGAGGAAGTGGGGTCAGTATTGAGGCCAGTCGTGGCTCCAGTGAATCAGGTCAACGTGCATGTTTCTACTGAATCTTTACAGTCGGCAGATGATTTTAGATCATTTGGTTAATTTTCAGCTAAATCGTCTGTTTTGCAAAAATCGTCACAATATGTCATTTAAATGATACGTAACAACCGACCGCCTTGATTTGTCCACTCAAATGGGAGCCGCATATCACCAGTGTACTGAGTGCTGCTGCTAACTGTATTCAGTTTTTACATCCGTGACTGTAGCTACTGTTAGCGTGTTAGCTCAGTTAGCAGTGCAGCTAGCAAGACTACCAGGGGAGTGTAAACGTTGCTTGCACAGGTGCTATGGACCGAAGGAAGACAGAGGTTTTCAGGCCCCGGCTAGCTGGTTAGCATGCTAACTTCAGTATTTCTTCTACACAAAACATAACATCAAAACTGTTATTTCTTCACGTTATGTAGATCATTTTAGTTCATGTGTTGAGCTTAAATTCTTACATACTGCACCTTTAGTTGTCGTTATGCAACACAAGACTGTGCGATGACATTTTTGTCATGATTCCTTAAGCTACACACACAAAACAAAAATTAGACAGACTAATTCATAGATATAATAATTTGCTGATGATGAGTTCAGGAGCCTCGCAGCCTGAGGACAGACGCTGCTCTGTAGTCTGGTGGCACGGCAGCAGATACTGATACTGTCTAGACACAGACTTGCAGTTGTTTCTGTGACGCTCAGATCATCTATTTTTTGTGCCTGCACCACATTTCTTGAACTGAATGAGACCAGAGGTGCACCAACCAAATGTTTGGGGGGCCTCTACAAAATTGCGTGAAAAGAGGCCCCTCAAACTGGTCAGTTATACAACTAATATAAGTATAAACCCACTTCAACTGCTGTTTAATTTGTCGATGATCTCTGGTCATTAATTTAGGTTTTAAATGTTTTTATTAGTATGCGATCATTTTAAATATTAATGCTATAAACATTGGAGAGTTAGGTTAAATAAAGAAATAGGTTTGTATTTTGTATATTTTTTGTTGGCGTGTGATGAACGCTGGTTGGAGACTCTAGAAACACCACTGATGGAAACACTACATTATGAACTACACTGGGAATCTGTGTTGGGTCGGTGTGCTAGAAAGTCCTGGACGGTATCGCCAGAATCCAGGGTTTGTATTTGTTTGTTTAGGTTTGGAAAAATAATTGTATACTTTTGTGATTTTTTCTATATGACTCACTTTGGTTAAAGGTGCAATTTGTAAGGAAGGGTGATTTTTTTTGAGTCGCATTCCCAAATCGTCAAATACTGACGCTTTGGACTGTCCTCCAATCCCAGAGCGTCATTATTTAACGAATTGGGACTGCATTCAAAAATCAACTTTCCTTACAAACAGCACCTTTAACCTGAAGGGAAAGTCTGTGATTTGAGTTCAACTTGAATAAAAGTTCCTCCTGAAATAATGACACAATTTAATATTTAGGAAGTGTGGCACAAATTTTACATTGCACACGTTACAAAATTCGTGCCCATGTACACAAATCCTACAGTACATTTCGTCACAATTTCACGGATTGTCACCAACACTTTGAGCACATTATTATTTTCTTTCTCTTATAATAATACAATAAAAGAAATAAAATTAAAGCAAGCGCTGTTCCAAAACCTGCGCCATCCAGGCCGGATTATTACATCACTGCATCTCACCTGTGTGTGCAGCACGTCCATTTTGATACAGGAGAAACCTGATGTGTAACCAAGAAAGAAAAAAGAAAAAAAAACAGCTGACGTGAAGATGAGAGAGCCGTCGGTGTCTCCTGCGAGAGGCACCATGGGAAGTTGGTCTTGTCCGTGTCCTGGAGGGAGGCCCCGCCGCTGCACTTTAATCCCTCCAGGATCCCTCTCTCAGAGCCGGGCTTTGCCTCGCAGCACAGCTCTTGGCCTGAGTTGAAAAAGGAAAAAGTGTAAGGGTGGGACAAATTTCACACTTTCTCCCATGTCTCCGGCCAAAAAAAGAGGGAGCTTGTAAAGAGAGTATGTGGAGCTGGAAATGATTCTTCTGCCACAGAGACGCTGCGGTGGCTCAGAGGTGGGACTGCGTGGGCTCCTTGAAACCCGGCCTGAGTGCGCGTCTGTGGATGTGAAGGGGACCCACACAAGAAGAGAAAGAAAGAAAAAACACGTGTAGAGACTTCTGTATTAGTGAATTCAATTACTTTGAATATTTCACTGTAGCTGTTTGTATTCTCCGCTCCCATGGTTTGTATTTATTAGAAGCGTCAGTGCTCCAGTCCGCCCACCTCTTACAGACTAAATCTGCTCTAATCTCGGTCTCGACGTTTTCTATCCTTCTATCTTACTTTGGATTTTTGGGCCTTTTGTGTTTTTAAATCAGCCGTGCGTTAACGCCGAAGACTTGACCTGCATCATCAGTTTATTTGCTTTCGGCTGAAAGGTTTATTTAAAAAAAAAAAAAGAAGTGTTTTGTCTCCGTCGGTTTTCGTTGCGTTTCTCTTCTTTTTGTCGTTTTTTGAGACAAAAAAAAGAGGAATCAAATTCAAATTCCTTCGAAGCGACAGAGCAAATAGAATAATGGCACAATTATAATGTTTTATTATTAACAGCGGAACAAAACATCGCTTAAAACCTTCCTGTAAATATTTGCATATGAACAATTAACTGTTTAAATAATCACCCGCTGCTGACGAGAGATTTAACCTATGAAGACAATTAATTATCGAGAGGACAAACATGATTAGTATTAGACCTGCTGGATAATCAGGATATTTATAGAAACGAACTGCTGCAACAACAAAACAAAACAAAAAAAAACCCTATAGGCTACAAAAAAGGCAAAATAGTGATTTTGTGTGTGTGAAAGGCGAAGAAAAACATTCGAACACAAATGCAGCAGGAAGTGGAAGTCTGGGTGAGGTCACTTTAGAATAAAAGTGATTAAAGATTTTTCAAAAACTAAAATATCAGACGTGTGTGTTTCATTTTCCTGTTATAACAGAGAGAGAAAATATTATTTCTCAAGCCGTCAAACAGTTTTTCAAATCCAAGAAAACAGAAACATGGATCAGGAAGGTTTTCCACACAGAGAGGGAAATATGGACGAGATATTATTATATAACACAGTATTATTATTATTATTATTATTATTATTATTATTATTATTATTATTATTACCTTTATATTTATTTTATTCTTGATATTATTATTATTATTATTATTATTATATCATCATCATCATCATCATCATTGTTATTATGGTTGTTATTCTTATTATAGTTACAGACTTTAGGATGAGGGTGAAGATGAGGCTGACAATAAACTCGAGTATTAAAAGCTGTGAATATGAAGATGAGGCTGAAGGTGCGGGGAGGATGACAACAGACATGGGGGGGAGAGAGAGACGGTGGCGGGGGGGGGGTTGCGGTGCAGTGACGTCACCTCGAGGCGTGCTGCAGAGCGCTGTGTGAAGAAAACCAAGGCAGCGCCGCGGAGACGCGACCAAAGCGCTGATTACCGCGGACGCAGCGTTTACGCGCAGCCGACGGCGTAAAGTGGATTTACTGAACACCTGCATGGAGGAAAACTGAGGGCTTTATTCCTTTTTTTTGTTCTCTCTGTCGTCTGCCTCTGCTGGGAGCTAACTGGTGAGTCAAACAGCTTCTCTCCTTTTCTCGTCAGGAGTTTTCGGTCAGAAGGTTGGCCGCCGTCCCGCTCTCTCTCTCTCTCTCTCTCTTTTGCCTCCGATGTTTGCAAAAAAAAATAAAAATAAATATGAATCACAAACGTGTCCGTTTTGAGAATGACGGAGGCGGAGGGAATTTAAAAGTGAGTGATTCCTGCGTGTGTCGTCGTGTGTTAGTTTCGGGGTCAGAGAGGATGCAGTGACCGCGCAGAGGCCGCGTGTGGATGGAGCTTTTTACGCACAGCACCGGTTTCTGGAGAGCCTGCAGAAAAAGTAGTCGGCGTTGGCATCACTGTCAGGCGGATGTCAAACCGATAACCTGCCGTGATCTCTGCAGAACATTCCAGATAAACTCTGCGCTGATCTCTGGGGTCTCATGAAGCACATGCGGAGGGACTGAAGGGAGCCGGGCGAAGATTTACTGAGGACAGAGACAGCAAAGGGATTCCTTTAGATAAGAGCGGCTGTGTGTGTGTGTGTGTGTGTGTGTGTGTGTGTGTGTGTGTGTGTGTGTGTGATGTTGGGTTAGGGTTGTTGTTGTTGAGGGTCCAAATCATAAAGATCTGTGAGGAACATTAGTGAAGTACATTTCTTTATTTTTTGTTTTGGCTGCATCGCTTTTGTAATTATTGTTTATGTTTTCATTTTTTCTGGAAAAGTGTTTCCTGAGCTCCCAGTGGTGTAGCAACGTTGTGTGAAATGATTATTATGATTCAGCTTCATGGAGTTTATCAGAGATGACGATTGTGACACACGCGCAGGAAAACTGTCCTCTGATGCAGCTTTTCTTCTTCTTCTTCTGTGTTTTTTTCAGGCAACTGGAATGGAACTGAATCTGTCGAAGAATGGGATTTCTTGTGGGGAGCCAGGTATGACTCGTTCTCTGCACTGTGTCATATTTACATACACATGATGTGATGCTACATACAGAACCAGAAGCTGTCATTTTAAAGGGTTCGTTCTTCGCAACCTGTCCATTTGGCGAAACATCAGAAACGTGAGCGCTGTGCGTGTTACGAACATCTGCCTCCTCTGCTTTATGGACGCAACATGTCTCCAGATGAATTAATGCGCACGGCACAGACACGTTGATACGCGGATATATCAGCTAATGAGACGCAAATGCGAGCTCGCGGGGAAATTAAAATGAAAAGCAGAACGAAGAGTCGTCGAGTTTTTACTTCCACATAGTTTGTCTTTGTTTTATGTCGTGTGGTCGTTCTGACGATAATCGTTTCCTGGTGGCTCGTTTTGCGATTTTAAAAAACAAAACAGAAAAGTGGAAAAACAAGACATAAAAATTATATTTAGATGGGGGGGGGGCAGAAGTTTGTGTTTTTTCTTCTCACGACGCGACCGAGAAAGAAGTTTTTCTGCAAATCTGGATTTAATCACAGAGCAGAGAATCAAAGATGGAGCGTAAAGTTTGGGAAATGTTCGAGTTCTGGGTACATTCATATTTAAATCTGATTTTCCCTCCAGGAGGTAAACATTTATGATATTAAAACGGCTTCAGCTTAAAGGTCAGGTGCTCAACAGGACGACACACACTGGACACATAATTATTATGTGTCTATTGTTTAGACGAATAAACAACAGATGAAGAGCTTTTAGGGGACAGTGAGCGTTTTTAATAGGAGCTTGGATGTGTGTGATTCACGACTGCGAACAAACTCCTTTAGCTGGGCGATAAATGACATTTTTTCAGGACTAATTTCAGCTCAACTCAAGTTATCAACCTTTTTATTTTCCCTTAAAGCCTCAGTAAACGGCTGCTGGGCTGAGTAAGCACTCAGGGGGATGTATGAATGCGCAGATGTCCAACTAGGAATGATTCAATCACATAAAGTCCTAAAAAAATACAGCATTTATGGCGTGTTTTTTTTTTATGTTTTCCTTGTGATAAGAGGTCGTTGTTTTATTTACACCTGCACCCCGTCTGTCGGCTAGTTTGTTGGTCGTCAGGCTCCAGGTCAAACAGGCCCTGGACCATCACCAAGGAAATAATCAGCTCTGTCCTTCTCCGGTTACGCTCCGTGTCCGGTTACATCTCCGCTGCTGTCCTGCCTTTGAGTCCTCTCGCCCGCTTTAATTTTCTATATGCTTTGTTTTGTTGGCTCGACTCGGTGTGTGTGTGTGTGTGTGTGTGTGTGTGTGTGTGTGTGTGTGTGTGTGTGTGTGTGCGTGCGTGCGTGTGCTTTTTTTTTTTTTTTCTCTCCTCCTCAACCAAACCAAGACTGTGTTTTCACGTGTGTTTTTAGTGTGTAATTAACGGGAGTTCGCAGAGTTTATTTTCACTTCTTGGAGGAAGAAAAAAGAAAGAAAAGAAAAGAAAAAAATATGAGTGTTTGCGTTGCCACTGGCCTTTAACCTGTCCTGCCGGATGGAAAGGCTTTTTAAGTCATCCATCACACGCAAGTGCCCTCCAGAGCAGAGGAGGAGGAGAAGGGCGCAGGCAGGGATGAGGGCTGAGGAGGCTGGGTATTTAGATTAGCCCCATCTATCAGCCTGTAATATCTGCTGGACGACAGAGAGGACGGTGGAAACACAGCGACTCCTCCGTGGAAAATCTCCATGTGCTGTAAATCCTTTAATATTCCAACGGGGATTTAAAGGGTCAGTGGGTTTATTCTCATGTTGTACTTGCAGCCATATGATGTGGAGAAAATGGCTTTTTTTTTCAGGACATTACTGCTCGTAACAACGCCTCATAATGACCCACCGAGAGACACGGACACGCAATGTACCCACCAACCTACAACCCTGCATAGTAAACACCACCTGCTGACACAATGAGGTGACCAGGTAGCTCGGGTCACTTCCGCACAAGCCATCATGGTTGCTGCTGAATTTGTGTGTTGCCTGCGCAAAAAAAAAAAAAAAATAGCGCTCCAAAACCATTTTTACGCACTTGGCTGCAGCTCAGAACGCGCGTAAAGCAGGCAGAGGATGGGGTTTTTTTTTTTCAGTAACACACAACAGGCCACAGTTCTGCTATAACAATTTAAAAATGTGACTCCAGATTCCTCACAGGCCTTTCTGTGAGCCGCACTCAGAGGCTGAACAAATCTAGACGGAGAAAGCAAAGTGATTGTTGAGAGCTTGAACAATTGTCCTCTGAAAGGGCCTTCGGGGGGGAGTTTTCCGGTCGGACGGGGATCTCATGTCAGAAGTCACTGTCACACAATGGCTTCGAAATGCTCGAGACTGGCGCCGGTGACAGTCCGAGTCCCAGACGGTGAGGCCTGAGCCGGTGCGCTTTTTTTTTTTTTTTTTTTACCTGACACATGTAGGCGACACAGCGAGGCGGCGGGTCAGATGGTCTCATGTTGCAGAGGAGAGACTTAAAGGAGCACTTTGTAGGTTTGGAGAAGAAATTCAAGCTCAGAGTTTTCATATTTGCAATATTGATGAGGAAAATAGAAACATGTATTTTTTTCTATAACTGAATAAAGGAGCTGTTCTCAGAGGAAAAATAGGGTCCTGAACACCGTTTGAAGCTAGGATGGTGGCAGGGTCCGCCACATATAAATAAAAATAAACACAATGAAGCTGTGTTGTCCTTTAACGTCAGTTTGTTTGCTCAGTTTATTCACTCATGGAAACAAAGAGAGAATCGCTGAAGGTCTTTCTCTCCTGATTAGAATGTCTTCCCCCAAAACTACAGACTGCTCCTTTAAAGAGGCTGCTCGGCCCTCCAGTCACTCAGAGATGACTTTGCTCGTGATTCGAGAGAAAAGAGTGTGTGACTCCTGCGCAAAAAAACAAAAAACAAAAAACCGCAATGTTAAGATTCTACTGCAGGAGAACATGACATTCTGCGGGAGGTCTACACATGCGCAATCACGCTAAAAAAGAGAGTTTGGCGCACACAGAGGTGAATTACGCGCACATACTCTACCCCCCAAGACGTTGAAATGCCCGAAAAACCAAAACCCAAACTAAATGACATAACCCTTATTGGTCTGAAATAACAAATCCACCCACGACTTCCCAGGATGCACCAGGTAAATCTCAAAGTATTCCACCAAAGCCTCACCTGGCGCCATCCTGACCTCAGACTGATTCACACGGAGAAGTTTGGCCTCCGTGTTTCGTGACCACCAGCTGCCGCTGAGGAAGTTTGTAAAGCAACATCTTTATTCTACTGCAGCTGCTGCACAACTCAAGTTTGTTTTTTGTTTTTTTTGTTTTTTTAATGCATGTTTCACTCCAGTGCAAAACACACTGAGATCAGATCATGTGGACGGAGCTTCGTGCTTCTCCACACAGGTACACCACTGAATGTGTGTGCGTGACCTGGAAACATAAGATCTGAATTCGCAAATTCACGTATATCTCCTTCCCAATTATCCAGATCACACTAAAGGGCCTGATTGTGTTAGAATTATTTCAGGCTCCAGAGTTGTAAAAAAAAAAACAACAACACATATAATGCGTAAAGCCGAGAACGCGCCTGTCACTGCGGCCTCCACCGGCGGCTGTTTGTGCGTCAGAGCCAAACAATTATATTACCGTACCATCTCTCGCACCTGGATATGAGGTGAAAGATGCACACATTTAGAAAAAGTTGTTTTATAATTGGAGTTTGATCATTAACGTTGTGTCAGATGAATATTGGATAATCAATTGAAAAGGTGTAGTTTGTGAGAGAAGTTGATTTTTGAGTCCCACTGATAACTCCGTGTTTTGTTGGTCGCGATCACGGCGGCCAAACTTCATCTGAGGTCAGGATGGCGCCGGGTGAGGCCTTTGCGGAATACCTTGAGATTTACCTGGTGCATCCTGGGAAGTTGTGGGTGGATTTGTTATTGCGGACCTCCGTCAGTTTTTAACGAGTTGAGAAAAAAAGAAAAGATCAACTTTTCTAACCGCACGTTTTAAAGCAGCCTGCTCGGTTCCTGCAGTCCAGCTGACAGAGCTCCGATGTGCTTGACTTTCATTAGTCCTGATTGTTTATTTGTGGTGAAACAATGATCTGATAGAGCGACACTGTGTCATCCACACACACAGTAACCGTCATATCATCACACCGAGGAAACAGTAACTGGGCAGGCCCGCGTTAGATGGCAAATGTTTGATCAGCTCAGTACATATCCGAGATATACATTGTGTGGAGAGCGTGTGTGTGTGTGTGTGTGTGTGTGTGTGCGTGTGTGTGTGTGTGTGTATAAGCGCACCCAGCTGGACACATTTCAAACATGCCTGCACGAATAAAAGGCCCATTTTACTCTCATTGAGCAGGCGCTGCCCTGCGCGCTCCCGAGACTTGAAGAAAGAAAAAAAAAAGAAAAGAAAGAAAGAAACTGAACGCTGCAAAAAAAAAACGTCAACGTCCAGTCTGATGCCGACACACAAGTCCATCAGAATAGCAGAGAATAATAATACGGTTTAAATACACTTGGTTATTTTTCACTCCACCGTTCATTGACATTTTCGGAGCGTCTGGTGAATTAATGGCGGCTTTTCTCACTTCTTTTATCTTGACGTCAGATAAATAACTTGTTCGGGTGGGTATCTTTTTTCTTTTCTTTTTTTTTTTCTTGCAGCGGGCAGGCACAGTGGGTGGGACTCGCTCGTTTTAGGGAGGTTTAACGCAACAAATGGGTGTGTCTCCTGTGTGGGTTGGAGAGCCGGAGCTCACTCTCGGTCACAGCGGCCAGAAGCGTTTCCCTGCAGCGGAGAGAAAGGAGAGCGCACTGGGCTGTCACTGCTGTAGCGGAGGGAAAGGGCGCTGAGTGATTATTTCCTTTTCTCCCTTTTTTTTTTTTCCTGCGTGGAAGAACAAAACTCTGGTTGGAAATTCTCCCTGTGTGCTTCATCCTCTCATGTCGTGGTGTGTGTCTGGCAGCGGGTGGATTTTTGGCTGTTGAGGGGGAAGCTTTTACGCACTCCCACCAGGATTCACCCCAACGTTTCCTCTCTTGTACGCATCCTTCTCTTCAAAGGTGGGATGAATTTGGACAGAATCGCAGAGGCAGTGAGAGCCCCGCCGGCCCGCGACGTGGCCCCCGCGTTTCATTTACCGAGAACTTCGAACAGCAGTCGAGAAACTTTAGAGAACTCAAGCAGCGAGTCTTCAGACACAGAGTTGGCAGGTACACCGTCAGAGTGCTTTTAAGCAACTCGATTCCTTCTTCTAACAGTGTGTTTTTACGCTAGGACGGGCTGTCGCAGAGGCATCCCGGCGGTTAAACGCTGCGGGAAAAGAGACAGTATTTTTGGTTGAATTCATGTCCCAGTGTTTGCTTTTTTTCTCACTGCAATGGCGATGTATTTCCGTGTGTGACAGGGCAACATGCACGTGGATAAAATACACAAAACTCATGTGCTTTAAATGTTAGTTTAGCGTCTTTTTTGCCTGCTATACAGTTTAATGCGCAGGAATAAGAGGGGGGATAGTGCAGTTTTGGTGCTGTTACACCCCATTTCTTGTTTATTGCGCTGGCCGAACCAAACACTTGGCAGGATCCCGAGGTCTGTCAGGGAAAAATGTGCAGAACAGCCTGGCCTGCTGTCAGTAGATGCATTAAAACAAACTATAAATACTGGGCCCGTCCTCCAATCTAAACTAAAAGCCAGAAGGTCTGTATTAACAATTCTCAGAGAAGCTTTTTGTTCTTCAGCCGCATTTTCTAAAAAAAAAAAAAAAAAAAAGAAGAAGAAAAAAAGAAAATCCAAAGCTGTCTCTTCTCTTTCTCAGTCCACATGAGGAAGTAATAGCAGAACGAGAGAATGACAATTGTTTCTCGTTTCCTTTGTTAAAAATATTTATTACGCTTAAATTAAAAAAAAAAAAAAAAAAAAAAATGTTGTTGCTGTAAGTCTGAAGTTGCCTTTTTTTCCCCCACTACTGGCAAACATTCAAGAGACAAATCCCTTTTCGTGATTAACCTTTGCACGTGTTGACCCTTCAGTTTAATGAGGCAATCTTGTTGGGACACGAATACAAGATAGCGGTGGAGAGATAAGAGCGGTCAGACCTCGTCGTAAAGAAAGTGTAATATTGATCTATAAGTGTAAAAAGAGGCGCATGCCTGAAGGAGTCGATGCAGAACTCACAGGCATGTTTGTAAATGTTTGGCTGTAATCTGTCACTTCTCGTCCGAGGCTTATTTTTTTTACAGACATCTTTGTGTATAATTTATTTACAGCTTTGACTTTGCTTATTTCACGAGGACGGTTCGTTTTTATTATAGCTGACCGAAAGTTTTAGGGGGATTTTGTTTTGCACGTTGTTGCACATACTTTCAGCCTGAATCGTTTGACATTTAAGATGCAAATTCTCATATTCTTCAATGCAGAAAAAATATCCTTTATCTGCATGCTGTTCAAAGCAAACGCGAGCTGTAACGCACAGTAATTTACCCTCCGATTTGTGATACACAGAAAAGGAGAGGAGCGCCGAACACCGGAGCGATGACGGCAACGCGGACGATCCCAAGAAGAAGAAGCAGCGGCGGCAGCGGACTCACTTCACCAGCCAGCAGCTGCAGGAGCTGGAAGCCACTTTCCAAAGGAACCGCTACCCGGACATGAGCACCAGGGAGGAAATCGCTGTGTGGACCAACCTGACCGAGGCCAGAGTTCGGGTAAGAGTCCATCGGGCGGGCCGCCGGCCGTGCGTAATGTGTGCGTAATGTGTGCGTCAAGACGATCTGACAATTAAATGTGAATATTATTGGGTAAATGAAATACCCTAAAAGTGGACAAAATGAATAATGGAATATCAACTTAAATATGCCCACAATAAATAAGAATATTGACAGAAAATTACGCAATTTTAACACAAAAATAAAACTACAAACGATCCTGAATTCTGCTTTAATTTCAGAGTCACGCTGTGTTTGAGCGGTGCGCTGAAATAAAATGAGAACTTCATGTCACCACAAACATTTTAATGCAAAGTCACCGACGTTTTGCCTGAGCCAATCTGTTTTAATATAGAAATAAGAAACAGTAAAAGAAAAATCCTTCACTGAGGATGTCAACACAGAGTCGAAAGGTTCGTACGGGAGGAAAGAGTGAGAACACAAACCTTTAGCGTCACTCACTTAAGTGACTTTAAACAACTCGGCCAGTAAAATGTTATAAATGTGTGAAATAATTCAGAGACACTCCGCTGACAGAAATCACTGGGAGGTTTTAAAAACTGTAGCGTTAAGAGATATTCAGTTGCACTCATGCCTGACTGTAAACTGCGGCGCATCCAAAAACTAAGTCTTCCATGTCTGAAACGCGTGCGCGCATTTGTGACACACGCGGGACTAAAAACACGTCCCTGTTCAAAAAGTTCATGTTGAAAGTTTAGCAGAACTGAAAGCTGCCTTTAACTATTTGGATGTGTTGGGAATGACATCCTTTGTAAGGGTGTATCCGCGCTGCTAATGGAGCCAATGGGGGATTTGTCTTTTGATGACATCACCACCAGTCTGGACCCTCATTTGTCCCCGTGGAGGAGACGCTTCATGCAGCCAGATCCACCTTGGAGCTGTGCAAGGAGCAGGAACCGCGCGTGATTCTATTCATTTAACAACATGAGGGGGAATCATATTTGAACTGTATTTTGTTCAACCAACTTTAAGCTTCGTAAAGGACGCGAATACTTCAATTCTAATAATAGTGCCCATTCAAAGAAAAAAAAAAGGAAGAATAAATAGCTGACACACTGAGTTAAGACTGAAAATAAGGTGTTTTTACACACAGGTATTTGTGCAGGCTGCTCCTTTCTCTGGGAAAAAAAAGCGAGAAATGTGCGTAAAACACAAAACAATTGCATTTGGTTTTCATTTGGAGCAACTGGCGCCTGGCAGCCCGTCCCTGTAAAAGTCCACCATCTCAAATTGCATGAAAAAAAAAAATGCACAGAGCTATTTAAAGTGAAGGGAAACACGTAAAAAATTCTCAGAACAAGTTCAGAGTGCTGGATTTTTTTATTTATTTTTTTCTGGAGCCAAGGAGTCAGATTTTCAAACAGCGCAGCCTTTTATTTTGTCGGAATTAAAAATAAGAACAGCGTGAATACTTCTGTTCCAGCATCGGAGCGTTTAATTAAATGTTTTGACATTTTAAAGTGTTTGGACTTGACCTTCTGAGGTCACAAGTGTTCAATCGCGCTTGACAGAGAATGAGATTGAGTGATATTTGTGGGCCTGGTTGTTTTACCTTCAGCTTTAATGAGGGTTTGGTGCGTGTTAACATGAGGTGTGTGTGTGTGTGTGTGTGTGTGTGTGTGTGTGTGTGTGTGTGTGTGTGTGTGTGTGTGTGTGTGTGTGTGTGTGTGTATTCTTTTTCGCTGCAGCCGCACACGAGCCGAGGCGCTGCTGTGACGAACGCAGCCGGTGTGTTTCCTCCGCGGCTCTCTGTCACATCGCTCACGTCTTTGTGGACAATTTGTCCGCAGCACCCTGCTCTCTGCGCGGCTATAAATAGCCCCCGCGGGCCCCGTCCGATGAAGCCACTTGTAAACTGTTTCTACTATGAATTAAAAATGGACTCGCAGAGTGGCGGCGGACGGATATTTTGTCAGGTTTCGATCAGGCGTGAGGATCTCCAGAGGCCGCGCTCTGCTGAGTCATCTGCACTCCTCCCGCCGCGCGTGTTTGATTCATGCTTGGTTGTATTTCAGGAAGTGTGACACACACACACACACACACACACACACAGGCGCTAAATTGAGCCGCATTCAACCCAGAATTAGGTTTAATTTATTCGCTAAACATGAAGGAATAATAATTACATTAAGTATATATATTTGGTTTATACATATTTCAAACTCGAGCTAAAGTCTGTTTTGTTTCAATGATGTCACTCAAACTATGTTTTTTTTTTAAAAAACAACAAAAGTCACGTGATTCCTGGATATTTTCAATAGGGTCAGAATTTTCAAAATAAAAGTGTTTTTATATGAATATTTAATAAAAAAAAAAAACTGTAGCGACTATTGTGGACAACAATATGTCATGTAATTATGTAATATCAGGGCTCATTTAACGCTTCAATAGACGCAACTGGAAATGAATGAATAAAAAGCCCGTTATAAACATGCGCAAACAAACAGCAGCAGTCTGGATTTAAGAGTCTGCGTTTCACATTCCGCTGCTGTGTTCACTTTTTATGATTGAAGAGCAGTTTTACTGGATGAATTTGGAGTTTAAGTGATCAGAGTACCACGTTGCAGACCTGCAGCAGCTGCTTGTTAGTTTAAGTTTGCGTTGCAGTAGGATTTTATTAGGAAAAGACGATCACGACTTGGCGCAGCTTGATGTTTCCAGACAACAAAAAACACACACACACACACACATGCATCGGGGGACGAAAAGGTGATTTACAAAAAGGAACAAGCGGATTTTTGTGATTATAAATGCGTAAATGAACGGAGGCGAGCTGAAGAGTCAAACGAGCCCTTTGTGTGTGTGTGTGTGTGTGTGTGTGTGTGTGTGTGTGTGTGTGTGTGTGTGTGTGTGTGTGTTTCACTCAAATGATCAGAAATGAAAGTGCAGGCTGGGCCCTGTTTACAGACCGCTGTAAACAAAACCGAAGACATCCGAGAACATTAAGCAGATGTTGTATCAAAGAAGCGTCAGTCGGTGTGGGACTGCAATCTTCACATGTTGGATTTCGTTGCCGGGCTTTTAAGAGTAAATGAGGAAATTACACAAGATCGAAGATAAAAGGCTCCAGAGATCATTCATTTAGATTTTTTTGGTTTTTAAGTTTGTGGACTGAACCAAGCAGCAGCACGGAGGAGGAAGTTTGACAAGCATAACGCTCAACCAAATATTGTTCTGCCACTACAAACTATCATTCATTAGATTTTAGGTTGAAGCAGATCAGAATGTTTAAACTGCCTGTGTTCGTGATCGTGCCACTTTTTCTGATCGTCCTTTTTCTTCAGGTGAAACACACCAACAACACAGCATGTAACAAAATACACATTTGAAGGACGCGCGAATCTAAACTTCAGTAATAATTGCGAATGATAATACATCAGACTCTTTGTTGATTTGTGTGCCAGCTCCGGCACGATGATGTCTCAGTGTTAATTATATCAATGTGTGTGTGTGTGTGTGTTGATCATTCGGCTTCTGTGACTGTATGGGAAGTTTCGAGTCAAAGTAAATCAAATCCCACAAAAAAAAATAACTAATGAAAGAGTAAATTCCCGCACTCACCACTTCTGTATTTATAGACATATTTTATTAAAATATTTTACTCATATATTTGTCCCTACCACTTTCTGATGAGCATAATTATTTAAAATATGCTACAAAAATCGCTTGCAGCAAGAATTTTAACTCATAAATGAAATGCATATCTTAAATATACATTACATAAAATCACGTTTTAATTTTCTTCTTCTTCTCCTTCTTTTACTCAGAGTCTTCTGTCCCAAACGCTTTGGTCTTTTTAGTGACTAAAACCTTTTTATTTATTTTTTTAAAATATAAATCTAGAAATGCAGAGATGAAGAGTGTGATAAGGAATTTCCTATTTTTCACTGTTTGGGATTTTTTTTTTATGTAAAGTCAGCCTCTTTGTGGCAGCAGTGATGTCCTTTAGTAGAATATTAGAACATGATGATTTTAATGAAGAGGCAGGTCTGTTGTTTAGGAGTAGCACTGTGATTTTGGATTATAAAACATAGAATTGTTTTTTAAATCAGGACCATTAAGAGAATTCACATTTTTTACTGTTTCATGTGATTCTGCTGATCAACACGTGTTCATGTATCTGGTGCACATAAATGTTTTTTTTGTATTCATTTGAATCTCCAGGATAAAGTGTATCTGA